>NC_088213.1:47849070-48185856 GCF_036934945.1 Oncorhynchus masou masou
CAAACGAAAAGGAAAAATGATCGGTGGCAGCTAGTAGACCGGCAACGACGACCGCCGAGCGCCACCCAAACATGAAGGGGAACCACCTCTGGTGCAAACACGGGGGCCTCTCTGCGGTGACGGTCAGTGTTCCTCTTCTGCCGTCCACTCGCCTGACGCAATGACTCCTGGACGGCTCTCCAGGTCTCCTTAGAGCGCTGCACCCACTCCTCCACTGCAGGAGCCTCGGTCTGTTTCTGATGCCATGGTGCCAGAACCGGCTGGTACCCCAACACACACTCAAACAGTGACATGTTGGTAGAGGAGGTGCTTAGTGAGTTCTGGGCCATTTCAGCCCAGGGGATGTATCTCGCCCACTCCCCTGGCCGGTCCTAGCAATACGACGCAGAAACCTACCCACTTCCTGGTTCACTCTCTACACCTGCCCATTACTCTCCGGGTGATAACCCGAGGTCAGACTGACCAAGACCCCCAGACGCTCTATAAATGCCTTCCATACTCGGGACGTAAACTGGGGACCCCGACCAGAAACGATATCCTCGGGCACCCCGTAGTGCCGGAAGACATGGGGGACTGCTTCCGCAGTCTATAGGGCCGTAGGGAGACCAGGCAACAGGATAAGACGGCAGAACTTCGAGAACCGATCCACAACGACCAGGATCGTCGTGTTCCCCTGAGACAGTGGAAGATCCGTAAGAAAGTCCACCGATAGATGGGACCACGGCCGTTCTGGAATGGGGAGGGGTTGTAATGTCCCTCGTGGCAAGTGCCTAGGAGCCTTACTCTGGGCGCACACCGAACAGGAGGAGACATAGAATCGCATGTCTCTCAACAAGGTAGGCCACCAGTACTTCCCTCTAAGACCTCGCACCGTCCCCAAAATATCCGGGTGACCTGACGAGTGTAGACTATGAGCCCACCGAATCAATTGATCACGAACTGCGAGCAGCACGTACCTACGACCCTCCGGGCACTCTGGAGGTGAAGGTTCCTCCCTTAGTGCCCGCTCAATGTCCGCTCAATGTCCGCTCAATGTCCACCTCCCATGCTACCAGCTTGGCAGCTGGAATGATTGGAGTGGGATTGATGGACCGGTAATCACTGTCGTATAGGCGGGAGAGCGCGTCGGCCTTAGTATTGAGGGAACCTGGTTGATACGAGATTGTAAAACGAAATTGGGTGAAATACATGGCCCACCTTGCCTGACGAGGATTCAGTCTCCTCGCTGATCGGATATACTCCAGGTTACAGTGGTCAGTCCAGATGAGGAAAGGGTGCTTAGGCCCCTCAAGCCAGTGTCTCCACACCTTCAGGGCCTTAACCATGGCCATCAACTCCCGGCCTTGAAGCGGTCACCCTCCATTACCACCCCCTAGGTGGAAATGCGATAACCCAGGAAGGAAACGGCTCGTTTGGAAAACTCACATTTCTCCGCCTTCACGTACAGGTCATGCTCCAGCAGTCACTCAAGAATCTTGCGCACCAGAGACACATGTGCGGCGCGTGTAGCGGAGTAGATCAAGATGACGTCAATATACACCACTACACCCTGTCTGTGCAGGTCTCTGAGAATCTCATCAAAAAAGGATTGAAAGATGTCTGGAGCATTCTTTAACCCGTACGGCATGATGAGGTACTCATAATGGCCAGATGTGGTACTAAACGCAGTTTTCCACTCATCTCCCTCCCGAATACGCACCAGATGATACGCGCTCCTGAGGTCCAGTTTCGTGAAGAATCGCGCCCCGTGAAAGGATGAGGTATTGGTTAACTAAAACCCACAGTGATGGAATTTAGACCTCGATAACCAATACACGGACGCAAACCACCCTCCTTTTCTTCACGAAAAAGAAACTCAAGGAGACGGGTGACATGGAGGGCCGAATGTACCCCTGTCCCAGGGCTTCCTTGACATATGTCTCCATAGCCAACGTCTCCTCCTGGGAAAAAGGATACACGTGACTCCTGGGTAGTGCAGCGTTTACCTGGAGGTTTATCACGCAATCCCCCTGTCGATGGGGTGGTAATAGGGTCGCCTTCTTCTTACTGAAGGCGATAGCCAAATCGGCATACTTAGCAGGAATGCGCATGGTGGAAACCTGGTCTGGACTCTCCACCGTAGTCGCACCGATGGAAACTCCTAAACTGCCTGAACACTCATCAGACCACCCCTGGAGAGCTCCCTGTCTTCACGAAATCCTAGGATTGTGAATAGCCAGCCAGGGAATGCCCAGCACCACCGGAAACGCAGGTGAATCGATAAGGAACAGACTAATCCGCTCCTTATGATTCCCCCGTGTAATCATCTCCAGAGGAGTCGTGGCCTCCCTGACCAGCCCTGACCCTAACAATCACCCCCTAAGGAGTGCACGGGGAAGGGGGGGTCTCCTTTAACTAATGGAATACTCAACCTCTGGGCGAGTCCGCGATCTATAAAATTCCCCGCTGCGCCTGAATCGACTAGCGCCTTATGCTGGAGAGAGGGGAAAGACTTCATGAAGCAAATTAACAAAAACATGTGACCAACAGGAAGCTCTGGGAGAGTGTGGTGCTGACTCACCTGGGGTGACCAAGGAGTGTTCTGCCTGCCCTCTCGACTCCCAGATGGACTCCTCCAGCACCGACCGGAGGTGTGCCCTCTCCGGCCACAATGGGTACAGGGGGAGCCTCCTCCTTCGGTCTCCCTAGATGCAGCCCCTCCTAGCTCCATCGGGATGGGAGCAGGGGGGCCAGGAGGTGGAGCTGACAGGACCCTTTCAGAACGTCCGCGAGCAGCCAGCAGATGGTCGAGCCGGATTGACATGTCGATCAGCTCATCCAAGCTGAGCGTAGTGTCCCGACAAGCCAGCTCCCCGTGGACGTCCTCTCTTAGGCTACACCTGTAATGGTCTATCAGGGCCCTGTCGTTCCACCTCGCTCCAGTGGCCAAGGTCCGGAATTCCAGCGCAAAGTCCTGCGCGCTCCTCGTCCCCTGCCAGAGATGGAACAACCTCTCACCTGCCGCTCGGCCCTCCAGAGGATGATTGAACACGGCCCGGAAACGGCAGGTGAACTCCAGGTAGTGGCCCCTCGCTGAGTCAGGCCCGTTCCAGACTGCATTGAACCACCCCAGGGCTCTACCCGTCAGGTAGGAGATGAGGACACTCACGCTCTCCTCGTCCGAGGGAGCCGGCCGAACGGTGGCCAGGTAGAGCTCTAGTTGTAACAGGAATCCCTGGCACCCCGCCGCCGCTCCATCGTACTCCCTCGGAGGCATGATACGCAGAGCACTGGCACCGGATCCCGGGGAGGAGATGGTAGAGTTGCTGGTGGGAGGGTAGGTGGGGTAGTAGGGAGACCACTCCTCTCCCAACGGTCCATCCTCTCCATCATTTGATCCATCGCTAATCCCATGCGATGGAGGATGGACGTATGATGAAGGACTCTCTCCTCCATCGTGGGGAGAGGGGTGGTCGCTGCGCCTGCTGACTCCATATGGTGGGTGCAGGCTTCTGCAATGCTGGGAGAGTGATGGGTTACAAAAATACCGGACAGCAAAAACCCAAAAGTTAACAAACACCACTAACGTAAAATAACTACAAGCCCGCACAAACACCAGCGGGCTAAACACATTTAAATTACACCCATCCCAAAACACCAACAAGGAACAATTAGACAAGAACAAACGAAAAGGAAAAAGGGATTGGTGGCAGCTAGTAGACCGGCGACGACGACCGCCGAGCGCCACTCGAACAGGAAGGGGAGCCACTTTCGGTGGCCGCCTGAACTTCAGCCTGGCATACTTTGTCCAGCTTATCCACCAAGAACCGGCACTGTTTATTTGGAACCACCGAGCTAGGAGTAGCCCCCTTGTTAGCCTTTGGAGCTAAGTAACTCGCCAGCTTTACATCCATCGGCGGCGTGCAAATGAGCCCAGTCTCCTCCATACCATCTACATTCATGAACTCGCCATAAACTGGCCTGGCTGAATGAGGGGTATCCTTTACCTTATTGGCTAAATCTTTAAACAGGGGGTAAGCAATGCTTCATTGCTGCAGGGACAGGAGGTAAATACCTTCCCCCAAACCTGGAGGAACTAGCCAATTCAACCCTTAGTTGAGCTGCCGCCCTACGACACATCATAAAACGCACATTAACCACCAATAGTTCACGTTCCCCCGCTAAATCCAAAGCTTTAGGCTGTTCCGGATTGATGTCATCCGATTCACACTCTAAAAACCCCCCGGAGCCAACCACGGATAGTATATCATCACCGGAATCCGGACACTGCCTGAGAAAACAGAATGAGCTTCACTCGGCCGGGATGATACCCATATCTACTCCAACCACCGCTGCTGCTTTCTCCTGACCTTAGATGACCCCATTCCCAAGGTCATTATCACCGGAAGACCCTTCGCCAGCAGCCCTAATCTTTCTCACAAAGTAAGCCCACCGTCAAATGGAAGTTGAATCCAGCCGGAGACAATGGTCAAACAAACTGGTCTGAGCATGTTCACTCCCCAGGCAAACAGGATAGCACTAGTGAGTATCTTTCATTTTCTGTGTAAAACCACGGTCGGAGGTTCAAACTTGGCTGGTTAGCCTTTTTTAACTTACTTTTACCACTGGCCATCTTACGCAAGCAAGGAAACACTGGCCACACAAGCAGTGCAAAAACAAATCCTACCCTAGCAAGAAAGAGTTAGCTACACAAGCAGAGCAGAAAGTAGTTTGCTTTTATCAAACTCAAAAACCGATACCAAGACCCAAAACTCATAGCATCTAGGGGAACGAGTACTCTCTCCCCACTATCAGACACCTAAGTCAGTGCTGAATCTCATGGTCTTCATGTGCTTGAAAAGTTTCTAAATTGCATGACACGTTCTTCCTTCAGGCGAGTTGAAGAGCAAAGAATTGAGGAAATGATTGTGAGCCCTGGTGTTATAGCCAGGAAGGTGGAGTTTCCAAGGGCGGGCTCGGCATCCATTGGCCTGTTGGGTGGGATTTCAGTTTTCTTCAGGTTCAATTTGATTGGTCATTGACTCTCCACAGTATGCTATTTAGAGTGACCGACTGAAAGGGAACCTTGTATTTATGTGGTGTTTTGACCTCAGACGCCAGAGCATTAACAGCTTACTAAAGGTGGTGTTTAGTTTATTAATTCGACCGTTTTTAAAAACAAGCACACATAAAACTTAAAATCCATACATGCACATGAATAAAATCATTGAGGATAACACACATTAAATTCAGGGACTTATTTCCATTGTGGTCCTCTTGACACAAGATGGCTAGACAAGATCAAACACAGTATGGCAGTGAAATAATAAAACAAAAGCATAGAAGAAGAACATCTATCTCGTCATTCCAGTTACATCGTAGGAGTTAATCATATGGGCACAGAAGACATATTTTTACTTTATTTTTAAAACTGTCCAGAGAGGACTTTGTTTTTATAGGCAGAGGCAACTCATTCCATTATGAGGCTCCAGTATAAAAGAAAGTACCTTACCCAGCATTACTCCTGAACCTGTATGAGCACACATCAGCAACACCTGATCTGGTGCTGTGATTGTGTGCATCCCTAACACGAGGAAAGTAAATCACTTAGATATCTGGGCGCAGGACCATGAATACTCCTGTAAACCAAACCTAGTCTAATCTGGGACACCCTAGCCTCAACAACAGTTCCAGAAAGCAGCTCCTGCCTATGCGAGTACGTGGACTCACCTTCAATATTACCCTGATCAGCATAAACTGGGCTATCTGGAGCTTCCCCTTCATAAGATTAGATATTGAATGTTTCTCGGAGGGTATTGTTTTATTTCGGAATGTTTTTTATTTTATTGTGTATTCATTTATATTTTTTTCTCAGGTCACCATTGTAAGTGAGATACTGGTCTCAATTTGGCTGAATAAATAACAGTAAATAATTTTCGATTTTATATACGGTGCATTCGGAAAGTATTCAGACCCCTTGGCTTTTTCCACATTTTGTGGAAATATTTCAGCTTAACATTTTTAATAAATTAGCAAAAATTTCTAGAAACGTGTTTTTGCCTTGTCATTATGGAGTATAATGATTCACTAAAATGTATTAAAAGATCAGAGGCAGTAAGGATGACCAGGGATGTTCTCTTGATAAGTGCGTGAATTTGACCATTTTCCTGTCCTGCTTAGTATTAAAAATATAACGAGGACATTTGGGTTTCAGAGAAAATGTGTGGTACATTAAAAAGTGCATTATCTTATTTTGGAATGTAGTGAAGTAAAAATAAATATGGTCAAAAATATAAATATTAAAGTAAAGTACAAATACCCCCCAAAAAATGACTTGTTCTAAAATATTTTAACTAAAGTACTTTACACCACTGCAAACCTACCCTCCCGAGGCTGCCGACAACAGCCAGGCATTGTCAAAACTTGTAAAGAAAGTTGTTTATTTTGACGGACGGGGGAGAGATCCATTTATCGTTTGGAGAAACAATTTGTAAGATACGGTATACATATTGGTAACCATCTGGATGTCACCGTGACATGACATTTAGCTAACATACCTGTGCTCAGGAAGAATGACCAGTGCCACTGGTGTTGAATCAAGGTGAATACCGAAGTCATTTGCTTCCTGCAGCTGTTTCACCTACCGCTGGTGGTAACTAGCGTGGCCAATTGTTTCCAGCCCACTATTTGGAGAAGGATAGCAGCCTACATGAAAAATAACTTGTAATATTGGTAGTAACAACCTCAACGTCACAGTGATAGTCTATTATTGCTCAATGGGGGAGTATGTGTTGCAAGCCGAGGCACAATTTGTCCCGCAGTATGGAGAGGGAAGTAGCTGTCTAGCAAGTATAGCCAATATCAGGGTGACAGATAAAGCACAGCTATTGCAGTGATTTTCACAAAACATTTTTTTATTACTCCATTCAAAACAGAATTATTCTGAACCTGTTGATAATGCTGCCAAATATTTTATGTTGAACAGGAAATTACGGTCTTGTCGCGACTTCCGCCGAAGTTGGTGCCTCTCCTTGTTCGGGCGGCATTCGGCGGTCGACGTCACCGGTTTTCTAGCCGCCACCAATCTATGTTTCATTGTCCATTTGTTTTGTCTTTATTGTACACACCTGGTTTCTATTACATTATTAGTTCTGGTTCCCACATGGTTTTTGTGCGTGTTTGTTCTGTGTTTAGCAGTCACAACTATATGATGAGCTGGATTGTTTTCCCTACGTGGAATTTATTTTATGGTCGTCTTGAATAAAGTCTGTTATCTCATCCTCTGTTTCCTGCGCCTGACTCCGTTACACCTGCTGCACATCGACCCATTACAAGTCTTGGGACCAAGCCAAGACCTCATTGGTTACATTGATAAAGGTCAATGCGATTGAGTATCGATTGTGTGGATTGAGTTGTATCGGCAGAGCTTACCTCTGTGACCGGGCTCTCCTCATAATGAAAAGCTCATCTCTCGAATTGAAGAGGCACATCACATCATAGCTCGAATGTGATATGCACTTGACATAATCGTTGGCACCGCTTAATACCATCATTGTGATTTTGACATCCGAGGTGTGCTTATGTTGTTTGTAACTCGACACAGCCCATTCCTTGCACCAAGTTTTCATTATACATTGTTTAATTATATAGTTAAAAAAAAATCCATAGTCCTGGAATATATGCTCTAGCATGCTTAATGGAGAATCTCCATTGAAATAGCTTTTTATGATAGAATAGGTGTAATCGGTGTCCAGACAACCAGCCGGTAAAGTAAGAAATAATTTAAAAAGGGATGTCCTATTGAACATATGATATTGTATCTAATGTAGGGGAAGTTGAATGAATGGGCTGCTGCATAAGATACCACTAAATGGTTATTGAGTTTCCTTCATCCTAAATTAAGATATTGAATTATTTTTGCCATGTCTAATGAATGTATATGATGCTACTTTCCATGATGTGGACAGTATGTGTTATACATTACACAAGCTGATGTTTTGACCACATATAATTGGACAGAATTACACATCATTTTTACCTCGAGATATATAATGTTAGCATACAAGTTTATAGTCAACACAATGACAGAAGATAAATAGCTTAATATGGGTCAATATCTTTGTTTTGTTTTTACTTAAATAGCAGCCTACCATTGTTAACAGCGATATCCTATGGCGGGTGGTAATTCGTTGAAGTTAACAGAAAAAAAGTGGTTTGTTCTGTTTTCCTTGAGAAAAGCATCCCGAAATCAACATCTGCCAATCTAAAATATAGAGATAAGCATTCTACAAGTTCTAATCTAACCAACCATATATAGTTTATTCCAAGTTACCTTGTGGCCTTTGAATTGTGGTAGTTTAAACAGCGCTACACCCCAAACGTTTGCCCCTGTTCTATTGATTTCAGCGGGATATCGATGGAAGTCATTAACAAATAAAGTGTTGCATTACACTTACTGCATTGGTGGCCTACTTTACTCAAAATACAACACTTCAAAATGTATCTTGCTGTCCTCTACAACTGGTCCTCTAACCAGTGAGGTATTCCCAGATTCCGTGTGTTTTTTTAGCTCTGTGTGTTTTTTTTAGCTTAGTTTGTTTTAACAGGACATGTAACCTCATCTTTCCCATCTTGCACAATTGTCAATTTTTGACATTTGGCTATTTATCAATATGTCTTATCAACAGGAAGCAACGACAGCATCATTTTCAACTTACCTTTTAGAAATATAAATGGAACTTTCAACATTAATTTCCAATGGTATTGTACTTATTCAGTTAAAAATTGCTGAAATAGTCCAAAAACATGCTGCAATTGATTTATTTTGATGATATACCAGAAATCACCAAAATGGGTTTGCCCTGCCTACTAATGTCTTGGTTAATGTTCTAAGAATGGACGGAAAGTATATACAAAATTAAACACTAAGACAAAGTAGTTGTGTTTGATGCCATAGAAATCCTTTTTTAATCAATAATAATCATAAAACACATTCTTACAAATCAAATCTGATCTCTAGTACACAGGTGAGTACAGAAGTACATTTACACACAGTGACACAAAGTCATAGTAATTCCCAAGAGAAAAATGTATAGAGCCGATCGAATCGGTGGTATAGGCAGTTTTTAAAAAGCAAGAAAATGAATCAAAAACTGAATAAAACTACTATGTAAATCAACTAATTGACAAAATAATAATAATGCAAAGCATATAACATACTTGTAAACATGTTACGTTTCAAGCCATGGAAGTGTGAAAGATTTACAAAAAAGGGTGCCAAACCTAAATGTTTTCCATATTATGCAGAGTCACTGTGCTGTGTCCTTTGTGCTATCAACTGCCAGCCTTGGCACTTTCTATGCACCACCAGTGCATAATGCCAGTGGTGGAAAAAATACTCAATTTTCATACTTGCTAAAAGTAAAGATACCCTACTGGAAAATTAGTCAAGTAAAAGTGAAAGTCACCCTGTAAAACACTACTTGAGTAAAAGTCTTAGAGTATTTGGTTTTAAATATACTTAAGTATCAAAAGTAAATGTACTTACTAAAATATACTGAAGTATCAAAAGTAAAAGTACGAATAATATAATTCCTTATATTAAGCAAACCAGACGGCACAATTGTCTTGTTTTTATTTATTTACGGATAGCCAGGGTCACACTCCAACACTCAAACATCATTTAAAAACAAAGCATTTGTGTTTAATGAGTCAGCCAGATCAGAGGCAGTAGGGATGACCAGGGATGTTCTGTGAATTTGACAATTTTCTGTCCTGCTAAGAATTCAAAATGTAATGAGTACTTTTGGGTGTCAGGGAAAATGTATGGAGTAAAAAGTACATAATTTTCTTTTGGAATGTAGTGAATAGTTGTCAAAAATATATCAAGTAAAGTACAGATACCCCAAAAAACTAGTAGTTAAAAGTATTTTTACTTTAGTATTTTACACCACTGCATAATGCATTATTAATAGTTTATAGTGACTGACAGTATATCACTCCATGCTGCATTATGAGCCCAAATTCCAAAGTGAATTATAAGACTATAAGCATTCATAACACCTTTTATAAAAACTTATAGGCCATCAATATATTCAGAAATAATTACATTCTGCATTCTAAAAACGTTATATACGCTTTTATCACAGTTTATGGCTCCCTATGGCAGCATGTATACTTTAAATACCTATAAATGCATTCGCATTGCGTTACACACAGGCGGGTTGTTGAGTGCAAGACACCGCAGGCTAATTCAGATTTATCTGTTGTAATGCTGGTGAAAATCTGTGAATTCTGTCATAACATGACACAAGCAGATGTCTTCTTAGTTGCTGTTTCTTTGGTAACAAAACATATAGGTCAATGGTGTTATCATTCGGGAATGTCTGTCAGCGTCTGACAAAATTTGCTGACACTAGAACTTGTCTAACAATTACAAAATGTATAGGAAAGGTTTGAAATGTGTATCATCATGCAAGGGTACATTGTAATAACAAAATGTGCCATGGGATTTCAGTGCTGGTATTTGTGGAGTCTAAAATTTGAGTAGATTTTTCTGTATATTAGGACACTGTTTACACACTGTTTACACACAGTAAATAGGCAAATACCAGTAGTAACTGTGCAAGTGGGTACATATAATGTGTTAAAAATGGCAATAGGATTGGGGTGTTACCTCATAAAAAATATTGACATCTTGAGAGACTGCCACTGGATGATTGAAACATTTGGTGGAGGACAGACACTTTCACTCTTGTCTTATTCTGCAACAAAAAGCATACACCTCTGATTGAATAGCTTTGAGAGAGAGAGAGAGAGAGAGAGAGAGAGAGAGAGAGAGAGAGAGAGAGAGAGAGAGAGAGAGAGAGAGAGAGAGAGAGAGAGAGAGAGAGAGAGAGAGAGAGAGAGAGAGAGAGAGAGAGAGAGAGAGAGAATATGTGCTGGTGTACTGTGGGACTTCTTGTGGAAGTTGACAACATATTTTCCTTTCTTATTTCTTTATCCTTTTTGGGGGGAGATGGGGGTTACAAGCTAAAGAACTGTACAAGAAATACACATTGCTTCTCTAAGTAATGCTGACAACAGCACTTAGAGACAACATCCCCCCCATACATTTAGTTTTTATTTGTATTATTCAATTCCCTACAGCATCTTATTTTGACAACAACAAAAAAAACAGGAAAAGTGTGTTGCTTTGCTCTACTGTTCAAATTATTTATCCATATATAAAGAAATAAATCAACTAAAGTGTTTGAACAACGTATGTGACTAAAAACAACTTCTCACAGAGCTATTTCCCACTATCAATACAAAAATAGATCAACATTTTCTTTAATTTATTGTATACAGGATGTAACAATCAAGAAGTGAGAAGTATCTTTGCTGTAGTCAAATAGAATAGAAGTAGTGGAACATATACAGGAATTGTGATACTCCACAGAAAAAGCAACAACCACGTACCAGCCATACTAGTTGTGCACTTTGAAATGTAATGCAAAATGATTTAATTCTGTCCGGAGTGACCGGTAGTTTCTTTTGTCTCCTTTATTAAGTTGGACTTTTTAAATTATATGCTTTTTGCAAATTTTGGCACTGTAACGTTGTGTGAGAGTTGTGAATGTGCTCCATTTGTCCTTTACCCCCACAAGAAAGCTCACTGGACTCCATTGGCCTTTGAATGGATCCTACACCAACAGGAGGATCAATAACGGGTAGAACAAGAGCAATGGCCCAATTATCTCTCCTCCCAATGTGTGCACTTGTTCACTTCTCTTCAATGATTTGAAAGGAAATTACTCGTATAAGAAATATGGAGGAAACTCCCACTAGCCCATGTCTCCACCAATCCAATGCTTTTATATTTGTTGGAAGTAGTAAACAACTGCACGCTTTAGGAGAAACCTAGAGTGTACGGCAAGTGAATGGGATTCTTGTTGTGCCACCACAGCACACAGCACCAGGGGTCAGGGAAAAGAGAAATAATAGAGAACAGATGAGTGACAATGCTATATTAGACAGACAACGGTGTGCAATGTTGAATTCAACTGAAACGGTACTAAACAACCAGTTGAAAAGCGTTGAGATTATGGTGGCCCAGAGGGTGATTACTGTATGGTGCGTTGCACAAGGTTTGCGATGTCAAATGGTCACATCCATATTTTTTAAAATTGTAATTTGACCCAGGTCACACCCATATTGATCAGGCCACATCTCGCCACACCCACCAAACGGGTGCAAAAGTACCTCAGAAGCTGTTGAAGAACAGTGCACACCATTCAAGGAAAACATGTCGTTCAGTACAATCCGTCACACAACGTAGCAAACGTTGAAGCAAACTGAATGCAGGTACAAATAACCAAGTGACACATCATTAGATAAGGCTGCTAAAGATCCCTATCCATCATCGTTATACGAAGGCTCAGAATTCCCTTGGTTTTGTGAAAAACTTGCTAAGTTGAAGGGCATGTGTGTTACTTGCACCTGCTTGATTGACCACCAACAATTATTCACATCTCCAGTTTGCTATTGTTATTAAAGTAGAAGCTCAAATATCTCCTACTAATATTGTGCACTCAAAGCGTCACTTTTTGGTAATATGACAACACACATCAGGAGTGCTATTCCCCAAGCACTTCCAATTAGAAAATGTGTGGAGAGTACATGTGCAATTGAATCTGGATCAAAACATGCCACCTTTCTAACTCAAACTCCCCACGTACATTAGGCCAGTAACGTCATTGTGAGAAACAAGCAATGCTTAAAAGTTTAGACCAACCAGTCAGATTGGTATGTGAGAGTGCAGTCACTTAGCTTAGAGCAGGGTTCTCCAACCCTGTTCCTGGAGAGCTACGGTTCTGCAGGTTTCCGCTCCAACCCTGGTTCTAATAACTAACTGGTTGATAATCTGAATCAGGTTAGTTACAACTGTGGTTGGATTGAAAACCTACAGGAGGGTAGCTCTCCAGAAACAGGGTTGGAGAGCCCTGGCTTAGACCATTCACTCATCAAGACAGTTTCCTCTTTTTCCATTGTTAATCCCGGTACAGGTACAACAGCTGAGACGAGACGGTTTTATGCTGTTTTAAAACAATGTTTTCTTGATCTGAGCAGTCTAGTTTTAGAACATCTCAAGTTGGCTTCTGGAATTTCCAAGATTCAACATGTCAAACCTTGGCTAAAGACTTGAGATGAGATGGGTCTTTTTAGCCAATCAGAGAACAGTGTGCTGAAGTTATGTGTTTAGCCAAGCAGCTGTTTTGCTGCAATCAGTTAGCCTAGTCTCAAAGTGGGCCCTGTTTCTGGTGCATGTATTTCATGATACTCGTTTGTTACAACAAATGGCAATTTTGTTTCAAACTTTTATTACGTCATTGTAAAGAGGGAACGTTACTGTGGAAACGGTCTTAACCGCATCTCTTGTATTTTTTACCTGAATGCCCCATCTTTAGTCTGCTGTTCTACAACACAACATTTTAAAATGGGCTAGTTTTTCTAATCTTGCCTCTCATTATGTCGGCTGTTGTATCTGTACCGGGCTTTAGTCTGGTACCCTATTAATAAGCATGTTTATATAGGCCTATTTGGATCAGATATTTCACTCTGGGAAAGGGACTAGGCAAGCGCTAGTCAACAATCATCAGACAGCATGCAGTTTTTCTAAACAAATTGCCACACTTGCTGAAAATTAGCCAGCTGTATGTTGGTCTTGACTCAAAATGAACCTGTGTATAGTTGGTCCCATGTTTCATGAGCTCAAATCAAAGATCCCAGAAACTTTCCATACACTCAAAAAGCTTATTTCTCTCAAATTGTGTGCACACATTTGTTTATATCCCTGTTAGTAAGCATTTATCCTTTGCCAAGATAATCCATCCACCTGACAGGTGTGGCATATCAAGAAGCTGAATTAACAGCACGATCATTTCATAGGGAAATAAAAGGCCACTTTAAAATGTGCAGTTTTGTCACACAACACAATGCCATAAGTGTCTCAATTTTGAGGGAGTGTGCAATTGGCATGCTGAGTGCAGGAATGTCCACCAGAGCAGTTGCCAGAGAATTTAATGTCAATTTCTCTACCATATGCCACCTGAAACGTTGTTTTAGAGAATTTGGTAGTATGTCAAACCGGCTTTACAACCGCAGACCATGTGTATGATGCCTTGTCTGCTAGCAGCTTGCTGATATCAATGTTGTGAACAGAGTATTCCACGGTGGCGGTGGGGTTATGGTTTGACCAGGCATAAGCTACGGACAATGAACACAATTGAATTTTATCGATGGCATTTTGAATGTACAGAGATACCGTGCCGAGATCCAGAGGCCCATTGTTGTGCCATTCATTTGCCACCATCACGCCATCATGTTTCAGCATGATAATGCAACACCCCATGTCACAAGGATCTGTACACAATTCCTGGGAGCTGAAAATGTCCCAGTTCTTCCAAGGCCTGCATACTCACCAGACATGACACACTGCATACTCACCAGACATTGAGCATGTTCGGGATGCTCTAAATTGACATGTACAACATCATGTTCCAGTTCCCGACAATATCCTGCATTGTGCTTACTTACTTTATCGTGTTCTTCTTATTTGTTATTTTTTGTATTACATTGTTATTGATTACTGCATGGTTGGTGTTATAGCTTGCAAAATATCATTTCACTGTAGTTGTGCATGACATTAAAACTTAAAACTAGACAAACTAGTTCTCTGTATCTGAGCCATTCTTGAATTCTGGTGGCATTTGGGCATGGCATTGTGAAAGAATACTTAATTTTTCATGCATTCTGGTAATCTTTACATTCTACATAAACTAATATGGCAGCTTAATTACTTTAAATAATATTGACTAATTATGAATACATTGGAACAATGTACTAAAGTGATATGATTCAATTTAGCTTACAATGTAATTTACCTTCATTTAACTAGAGTAACACCAATGGCATTTTGTATTTAGACATACTAGAAGGTTGTGATTAGCAGAGAATGCTCAAAGTCCTTGTCTATCTTTGCATTGATCGATTTTCAAGGAATAACACCAATGGCATAAACTTAGGGACACACTGTATTTGTTATTCATACAAATAAAGGTATTTTAATAGCCTTGTTTTTATTTATCTATACAATATGTTAAATCATTTTGTTTACTTTCTAGAGTAATAATTGATCGTTATCTCTAAATCCGCAAAACATGTCACTACAACTCTACCAGGTCACTGCTTGGAGAAGCCAATTTGCTTGCCCTATGTACTATAAACAATACATAAACATAAAGTTCTGCAATATAAAGGACTTGCATTATATTTTATGATTGATAGAGTTCAAAAACATGTATGATGTGAAACTATTTGCAATTTTAAAGGGTTTTCATGTTTGAAAATGCGAGAGCGCAAATGCCACCACAATTCAAGATCTGTTCTTGATGTCAGAATGCAAGCTCACAACTCAAAACACACTGCAAAACACACTGCAAGTTTTCAGACCACTAGACTTTTTCCACATTTTGTTACGTTACAGCTTTACTCTAAAATTGATTCAATTGATAAAATTGACTGTCTACAAACAATACCCCATAATGACAAAGAAAAAAGAGGTCTTAGAAATGTTTGCAAATGTATAAAAAATACAAAACTGAAATATCACAAACTACATAAGTATTTCGACTCAGTACTTTGTTGATGTACCGTTGGCAGCGAAAGCAGCTTAGAGTCTTCTTGGGTATGACACTAAAAGCTTGGCACACCTGTATTTGGGGAGTTTCTACAATTATTCTGTGCAGATCCTCGAAAGCTCTGTCAGGGTGGATGGGGAGTGACGCTGCACAGTTGTTTTCAGATTTCTCCAGAGATGTTTGATCTGGTTCAAGTCCAGACTCTTGCTGGGCCACTCAAGGACATTCAGAGACTTGAAGCCACTCCTGCGTTTTCTTGGCTGTGTGCTTAGGGTTGTTGTCCTGTTGGAAGGTGAACATTCACCCCAGTCTGAGGTCCTGAGTGCTAAGGGGCAGGTTTTCATCAAGGATCTCTCTGTACTTTGCTCCGTTCATCTTTCCCTCGATCCTGACTAGTCTCCCACTCACTGCCGCTGAAAAACATCCCCACAGCATGAAGCTGTCACCACACTTCGCCGTATGGATGGTGCCAGGTTTCCTCCAGACGTGCAGCTTGACATTCCAGCCAAAGTGTTCAGTTTTTGTTTCATCAGACCAAAGAATCTTGTTTCTCATGATCTGACTCTTAAGGTGTCTTATGGCAAACTCCAAGGGGGATGTCTTGTGCCTTTTTACTGAGGAGTGGCTTCAGTCTGGCCACTCTACCATAAAGGCCTGATTGGTGGAGTACTGCAGAGATGGTTGTCCTTCTTGAAGGTTCTTACATCTCCACAGAGGAACTTTAGAGCTCTGTCAGAGTGACCATCGGGTTCTTGGTCACCTCCCTGACCAATTGCTCAGTTAGGCCGGGCGGCCAGCTCTAGGAAGAGTCTTGGTGATTTCAAGTTCTTCCATTTAAGAACGGATGCCACTGTGTTCTTGGGGACCTTTCAATGCTGCAGACATTTTTTGGTAGGCTTCCCAAGATCTGTGCCTTGACAAAATCCTGTCTCGGAACTCTATGGACAATTCCTTGGACCTCATGGCTTTGCTTTTGCTCTGACTTGCACTGTCAACTGTGAGACCTATAAAGGCAGGTGTGTGCCTTTCCAAATCATGTCCAACCAATAGAATTTACCACAGGTGGACTCCAATGAAGTTGTAGTTATTTCTGTTTTTTATTTGTAATACATTTGCAAATATTTCTAAAAACCTGTTTTTGCTTTGTCATTATGGAATATTGTATATAGATCCACAACATTTTTTATTAAATCAATTTTAGAATAAGGTTGTCATGTAACAAAATGTGAAAAAGTCAAGGGGTCTGAATACTTTCCGAATGCACTGTAATTACTTAACAATGCAAAAGAGCACTGCTATTGTCAAAACAGAATGTATTCATATTCCTCTCATTGTAAAATTACATGAGAGAATCGATGATTCATCCAGGTTTAGCATTAAACAGTGCAGATATGCAATAAATACTGTATCTATCTTTGCTTCCCAAATACATGTGGAAACAATAGATGGAGCAGTAAGCACTCATGAAGTAATATGATCTCTTTCAATTACAGCACAGATTTTGCACTGTAAATATTTCACCCAATGTGTCAAATTGTAAATGTGTTGCAACCATGACAAGATGCTAGGACCCTGCAGGGAATTTCGTATCAGCTTTGACAAGTGTTCATCCTAATCAAAGACGATTTAAAAAATCTGGCATATTAAGTAACACTGTCAAGTCATTTGCCATCGCCTAGACCACATAACACCACCCACCATGCCCAACCCATCAACCCAGTCCACATAAAGAATGTTTCACCTGCGCAGAGACACCTATGGGCTTAGCCGTGCCCCTGTTCCCCATCCCTCTCTTCCTTCTTCTCAGCCACCTTTGCTTTCTCCTGTATTCTGTCGGTCTATGATTCCAACAGACTGTGCCACCGGCAGACCTGCTGTCCTTTGGACTCTTTCATCTGGGTCCAGTGAGTGAGTTCCTCCTCTCCAGAGCTGTTGAGGCCTAGCGAGATCCAACCGATCATCTCCTTGCGCTTCATGCTGCGCTTGTTGTACACGGAGAGGATGAGCGTCACGTCTGACAGCTGGAAGAGGGCAACCTGGAAGACAAACGTCTCCTTGTATGTAGGGTTGGGCTGGCCATGACAGATCGACGTCTTACACTTGGACATCTCCTGGCCCATTGAGTTCAATAAGGTCAGTTTGACATATGTATCTAAAAGGAAGAAATGGGGAGAATGATTAAGGACTAGAAACAAAACAATTCTATATCTCAAATGCTGAGATACAGCTTATAGTCCAAAAATAACAATTGAGTTAGATTTTTTGAGGGGTGACAAATATGAAGAAAAAATGGGGGGGGGGGGGGTACATAATACAATAAATGGATAAGCTACAGCACGGCAACATGCAGAACTGAACATACCCCCATGGGAAGGCAATTACGGAAGCATACAAAATGTATTACATCATATCACTAAAGTTATTCCTAGATCATTCCTTATTCAATTACCTCCCAGAAAAACAATGTAGGGATTCAACTCCAACTATTAGAAAGTGAATAGTCATCACTTACTTTATTTAGTATTTTATCTACAGGCAAAAAACCCTGAGACAACAACTGATGACATCCAAGGCTGCAAACCAAATTGGAAGAATCAGCGGCAAGCATAGCAAACACAAAGGCTTTGATCACGTTTCGCCTTTGGCCATATCATAACCATTTTCCATAATGTTCCATATTTCTACTGCTGTGAATGAGTGGGTAAGGCATGAATTGACAGGGCTTTTATAATGATCAGTGCCATCTGCTTTTGAAGGCCTATACTGTAGCTCTTTGCCTTGAATTCAGGGGATCTCTTGCGCTCTTTGACACTAACAAAATAGACTTCTTCTTTTTTTTAGCTTGCTGTAGAATGGCTTAAACTGTAAAACTGTTGGTGTCTTAAGAGGCCAGTCATGGTGGAGAAGTTCTTGTACCATTGTCAATGAATGAGAGGGGTTGTGACAGCTGATTAATGTGCCATTTCCATCCTCAACTACCTGTGCACTCACAACTTTGCATACAAATTCAAAACATAATTCTGACTTCACAGCTTTTAGATTCGTCAGTATAGCCAGATGTTACTATTTCTGTAAAGTCAATCACATCTGAATTTAATCAATATTCAGAAGACAAAAACTCCCTAGAGAACACCTGCTGACCGCACAAATAAATTCCCATGTGAATAGCGATATACTGTAGCATCAAATGAATGTAATAGAGCAATTACAATTACTTTTGGTTGACTGATGCTTTATTGCCAATAGATTTTCAGAAGCTTTAACTTCACTGGGAAAGCATTTACGCAAATCTCCAGAATTAAAATGGCTGTTCGTAACATATTGTAAAATATAACGTTACAATACTATAATAAAACAAAATTGTATGGAGAGACAGACAATTGTTATGAAGTACAGTGGGTTCCCAAATTGACACCTTTGATAAAGATAAGCAATAATGACTGTATAAAACAAATAGTTCAAATACTGAGCTATATTTTATGCTCCAAAAAATTGGGAAATTACAACGAACAACAATATAAATGCAACATGTAATGTTTTGGTCCCATGTTTCAATAGCTGAAATAAAAGATCCCAGAAATGTTCCATACGCACAAAAAGCTTATTTTTTTCGCAAATTTTAAGCACAAATTTGTTTACATCCCTGTTAGTGAGCATTTCCCCATTGTCAAGATAATCCATCCACCTGACAGGTGTGGCATATCAAGAACCTGATTAAACAGCGTGATCATTAGAGGTGCATCTAAAAGGACAATGAATGTGCAGTTTTGAGGGGGTGTGCAACTGGCGTGCTGACTGCAGGAATGTCTACCAGAGCTGTTGCCAGTGATTTTTTTGTTCATTTCTCAACCATAAACCGCCTCCAACAACATTTTAGATCATTTGGCAGTATGCCCAACCGGCCTCACAACTACAGATCACATGTATAGTGTCATATTGGCGAGCAATTTGCTGATGTCAACATTATGAACAGTGTGTGTTCCATGGTGGTGGTGGAGTTATGGTATGGGCAGGCATAAGTTATGGACAACGAACACAATTGCATTTTATCGATGGCAATTTGAATGCACAGATACCGCGCCATTCATCCACTGCCATCACCTTATGTTTCAGCATGATAATGCACCGCCACATGCCGCAAGGATCTGTACACCATTCCTGGAAACTGAAATGTCCTAGTTCTTCCATGGCCTGCCTATTCACCAGACATGTCATCCATTGAGCATGTTTGGGATACTCTGGTTCGACATGTATGACAGCGTGTTTCAGTTCCCGTCAATATCCAGCAACTTCACACAGCCATTGAAGATGAGTGGGACAACTTCCAACAGCCTGATAAACTCTATGCAAATTTCATGCTGCATGAGGCAGATGTTGGTCACACCAGATACTGACTGGTGTTCTGTTCTGATCCACACCCATACCTTTTTTTTAAGGTATCTTTGACCAACAGCTGCATATCTGTATTCTCAGTCATGTAATATCCATAGATACATGTTTGAATTGACTGATTTCCTGATATGAACTGTAACTCAGGAAAATCTTTGAAATTGTAGCATGTTGCGTTCATGTTTTGGTTCAGTATATATTATTTTATACTAATACAATTGCTCAGAGAAACAGATTTTGTTTAACAAGTAATACTTTTTTTCTCAAAAAAGGTTGGGGGCTAAATTATTGACACCCCTAAAACTTATTATAAATAAGTAGTCAAGTAGTATTTGGTCCCATTTTCCTGAAATGAATGGTAAATAATACAATAACAATAATAATAATCGTACAAAAAAAAAGTATGAAAATGTATGCGGTCATTATTGAAAGTCACTCTGGTTAAGATCGTCTGCTAAATTACACATTTTTAAATAATATATTGTGTCATCTTGGAATCACTTTTATTGTAAATAAATGAGACATTTCTACATTAATGTTAACAAATAACCCTGAATGAATTGTGAATAATGATGAGTGAGACATTTACAGAGGGTCAAAGATCATACCCCCAAGACATGCTAACCTCCTCTGTTATTGGTAATGGTGAGTGGTTAGCATGTCTTGGGGGTATGATCTTCGACCCATACTCATCATTATTCACAGTTAATTCAGTATTATCTGTAAGCATGGTAGCATCCACATTAATGTAGAAGTGTCTTATCTTACTTACAATAAAATCTTATTTCAACAAAATATTTTACTCTGAGTAATTATATTAGTATAAAATAATATAATTTCCAAATTTTTGGAGCATACAATATAGATCTGTACTTGAATTATTTATTTTACACACTGATTATTGCTCATCTTTACCAAGGGTGTCAATAACTCTGGACCCCACTGTAGAATATGTGCCAAAAGACTGCAATGTTTATCACCAAAGTCACCAAAAGCAAAAAGTTGGCCTGAATTACTCTTAATATGGAGAAGCAAGCTATCATGATTCCCACAAGCCCACATACAATGAAAAAAAGCAGGGAGCAAGGCTCAGGGCTGGACGGGGAAATACATACATGAGAATAACCAGGAATGGGGAGAAAGTGAAACACACACACACACACACACACACACACACACACACACACACACACACACACACACACACACACACACACACACACACACACACACACACACACACACACACACACACACACACAGAGAGAGAGATACATATACTGTTCAAAGCTTTGAATTAGCAATGTTCGGTAGCACTTTATAATAACTCCACGTAATAAAGAATTGATAATGGATTAGTAAAAAGTTTATTCCTCATTTATGAATCATTACTCCCACATTTTTAAATGTTAGTAACATAGTTATTCACACATTTATAAACAACTTTTAAAATATTGAATAATGATTCATAAGAAAATTAATAAGATATTTAATATAGGTCCCTATAAACCATTTACTACTCATTAGAGCACTAAATCTAGCAGATTCATTACTCACCAACAACAGCTGCAAATTCCAATAAAACTACAAAATGTTTTGAAGTTCACTTTCCTTGCTTTGTTTAACCACACTATCATGAATCAAGCAAAGAAGTTGTGTGCGTCAGAGAGCAGTATTTATTTAGTTTCATAGAACAAACGTACATCGTATTCGGAAAGTATTCATACCTCTTGACTTTTTCCACATTTTGTTACGTTACAGCCTTATTCTAAAATTGATTCAATTGCTTATTCTTCATCAATCTACAGACAATACGCCAATGACAAAGCAAAAACAGGTTTTTCTTCACATAAGTATTCAGACACTTTACTCAGTACTTTGTTGAAGCACCTTTGGCAGCGATTATAGCCTAGAGTCTTCTTGGATATGAAGCTACAAGCTTGGTACACCTGTATTTGGGGAATTTTTCACATTCTTCACTGCAGATCCTCCCAAGCTCTGTCAGGTTGGATGGGGAGCGTCGCTGCACAGCTATTTTCAGGTCTCTACAGAGATGTTCGATTGGGTTCATGTTCAGGCTCTGGCTGGGCCACTCAAGGACAGTCAGATTTGTCCCGAAGCCACTCCTGCGTTGTCTTGGCTGTGTGCTTAGGGTCGTTGTCCTGTTGGAAGGCAAACATTCACCCCAGTCTGAAGTCTTGAGCGCTATGGAGCAGGTTTTCCATCAATAATCTCTGTAATTTACTCTGTTCATCTTTTCCTCAATCCTGACCAGTCTCCCAGTCCCTGCCGCTGAAAAACACATGGGATGGTGCCAGGTTTCCTCCAGACGTGATACTTGGTATTCAGGGCACAGACTTCAATCTTGGTTTCATCAAACCAGAGAATCTTGTTTCTCATGGTCTGAGTCCTTTTGGGCCCTTTTTGGCAAACTCCAAGCGGGCTGTCATGTGCCTTTTACTGAGGAGTGGCTTCAGTCTGGCCACTCTACCATATAGTCCTGTTTGGTGGAGTGCTGCAGGGATGGTTTTCCAATTGGAAGGTTCTACCATCTCTACAGATGAACTCTGAAGCTCTGTCAGAGTGACAATAGGGTTCTTGGTCACCTCCCTGACCAAGGCCCTTCTCCCCCGAATGCTTAGTTTGGCTAGGGGCCAGATCTAAGTAGAGTCTTGGTGGTTCCAAACTTCTCCCATTTAAGAATGAGGGAGGCCACTGTCTTCTTGGGGACCATCAATGTTTCAGAAATGTTTTCCTACCCTTCCCCCAGATCTGTGCCTTGACACAATCCTGTCTCGGTGCACTAGGGACAATTCCCTTGGTTTTGGCTCTGACATGCACTGTCAGCTGTGGGACCTCATATAGACAGGTATGTGCATTTACAAATCATCTCAAAGGATGGAATGGAAACAGGATGCACCTGAGCTCAATTTTGAGTCTCATAGTAAAGGGTCTGAATACTTAAGTAAATAAGGTATTTCTGTTTTTTATTTGCAAAAATTAATGTATGTATGTACAGTACCAGTCAAAAGCTGACACCTACTCAATCAAGGGTTTTTCTTAATTTTTTACTATTTTCTACATTGTAGAATAATAGTGAAGACATCAAAACGATGAAATAACACATATGGAATCATGTAGTAACCCAAAAAAGTGTTAAACAAATCAAAATATTTTTGTATGTTTGAGATTGATGATGACAGCTTTGCACACTCTTGACATTCTCTCAACCAGCTTCACCTGGAATGCTTTTCCGACAGTCTTGAAGGAGTTCCCACATATGCTGAGCACTTGTTGGATGCTTTTCCTTCACTCTTCGGTCCAACTTATCCCAAATCATCTCAATTGTGTTGAGATCGTGTGATTGTGGAGGCCAGGTCATCTGATGCATCACTCCATCAATCTTCTTCTTGGTCAAATAGCCCTTACACAGCCTGGAGGTGTGTTGGGTCATTGTCCTGTTGAAAAACAAATGATAGTCCCACAAAGCACAAACCAGATGGGATGACGTATCACTGCAGAATCCTATGGTAGTCATGCTGGTTAAGTGTGCCTTGAATTCTAAATAAATCACAGACAGTGTGACCAGCAAAGCACCTCCACACCTCCTCCAAGCTTCACTGTGGAAACTACACATGCAGAGATAATCTGTTCACCTACTCTGCGTCTCACAGTTCCAACGGTGGTTGGAACCAAAAATCTCAAATTTGGACTCATCAGACCAAAGGACAGATTTCCACCGGTATAATGTCCATTTCTCATGTTTCTTGGCCCAAGCAAGTCTCTTATTTTGTGGTTTCTTTGCGACAATTCGACCTGATTCAAGCAGTCTCCTCTAAACAGTTGATGTTGAGATGTGTCTGTTTCTTTTATTTATTTGGGCTGCAATTTCTGAGAGTGGTAACTCTAATGAACCTGTCCTCTGCAGCAGAGGTAACTCTGGACTTTCTTTCCTGTGGTGGTCCTTATGAGAGCCAGTTACATCATAGCACTTGATGGTTTTGCGACTGCACTTGAAGAAACTTTCAAAGTTCTTGAAATTTTGCACCTTGACTGACCTTTATGTCTTAAGGTAATGATGGACTGTTGTTTCTCTTTGTTCTTGCCATAATATGGACCTGGACTTTTACTAAATAGGGCTATCTTCTGTATACCACCCCTACCTTGTCACGACACAAATTACTGGCTCAAAGGCATTGAGCAGGAAAGAAATTCCACAAATGTAGGCCCACCTGTAAATTGAAATTCATTACAGGTGACTGCCTCATGAAGCTGGTTGAGAGATTGCCAAGAGTGTGCAAAGCTGTCATCAAGGCAAAGGTTGGCTACTTTGAATAATCTCAAATATAAAATATATGTTTTATTTGTTTAACACTTTCTTGGTTACTACATGATTATGTATGTGTTATATGTCTTCACTACTATTCTACAATGTAGAACATAGTGAAAATAAAGAAAAACACTGGAATGAGTAGGTGTTTCCAAACTTTGACTGGTACTGTATATATATATATATATTTTTTTTTTTATACAAATGCGAAAATAGTTGTTTCATAAGTATTCAGCCCCATTTGTCTTGGCAAGCCTAATTCAGGAGTAAAGTTTGGCTTAACAAAATCTCATAATAAGTTATATGGACTCACTATGTGTGAAATAATAGGGGTTGACATGATTTTGAGTGACTAAACCTTTCTCTGCCCCCATACATACATCTGTAAGGTCCGTCAGGTATTTAATACCAAGCACATATTTAACTACAAAGACCAGGGAGCTTTTTGAAAGCTTCATAAAGAAAGGCAGTGATTGGTAGATGGGTAAACATAACAAAATTAGACAATGAATATCTCTTTAATCATGGTCAAGTTAATTCTGATGTGGATTATGTATTAAACCACCCAGACACATAAAAGATACAGTGTCCTTCTGAACTGATCTTCAGAACAGGAATTAAACTGCTCAGGGATGTTATCATATGGCCATTGGTGATTTTAAAACAGCTACAGAGTTCAATGGTTGTAATGGGAGAAAACAGAGGATGGATCAATAACATTCTAGTGACTCCACAATAATGACCTAAATGAGAGTGAAAAGAAGAATACAAATATACAGAAAAAACATATCCAAAACATGCATCAAGGCATTAAAGTAATATTAGATAAAAACACAGCAAAAGAATACACTTTTTGCCTAAATGCAAAGCCTTATGTTTGTGGCGAATCCAACAGAACACATCACCGAATAACTGCCTCCTTATTTTCAAGCATGCACCCCGGTATGGGTACGCTTGACATGGGCAAACACTAGGGAGATTTTTAGGATAAAAATTAACGTAATGGAGCTAAGCACAGTCAAAATACTAGAGGAACCTTTCAGCAGGACAATAACCTACAACACAAGGCCAAATCTACACTGGAGTTGCTTCCCAAGGACACCGTGAATGTTCCTGAGTGGATTTAAGTCTTAACTTAAATCTCCTTGAAAATCTGTCGCAAGACTTTGCTGACTAGCCATGATCCCCAACATCTTGACAGAGCTTGAATAGTTGTTTAAATTATATTTTACAATCCAGGTGTGCAAATGTCCTAAAGACTTATCCAAGAGGACTCACAGCTGTAATCGATGCCAAAGGGGTTTCTAACATGTATTGACTCAAGGAGCTGAATAATTATGCAACGACTATATTTGAGTTATTTCATTATATATATATATATATATATTATTATATATATATATATTATATATATATTATATATATATATATATATATATATTATATATATATATATATATATATATTATATATATATTATATATATATATATATATATTATATATATAATATATATATAATATATATATAATATATATATTATATATATATATATATATATATATATATATATTATATATATATATATATATATATATATATATATATATATATTATATATATATATATATATATATATATATATATATATATATATATTATATATATATATATATAGTGCCTTGCAAAAGTATTCGGCCCCCTTGAACTTTGCGACCTTTTGCCACATTTCAGGCTTCAAACATAAAGATATAAAACTGTATTTTTTTGTGAAGAATCAACAACAAGTGGGACACAATCATGAAGTGGAACGACATTTATTGGATATTTCAATTTTTTTAACAAATCAAAAACTGAAAAATTGGGCGTGCAAAATTATTCAGCCCCTTTACTTTCAGTGCAGCAAACTCTCTCCAGAAGTTCAGTGAGGATCTCTGAATGATCCAATGTCGACCTAAATGACTAATGATGATAAATACAATCCACCTGTGTGTAATCAAGTCTCCGTATAAATGCACCTGCACTGTGATAGTCTCAGAGGTCCGTTAAAAGGTTTGCTGGGGCGGCAGCGTAGCCTAGTGGTTAGAGTGTTGGACTAGTAACTGGAAGGTTGCAAGTTCAAACCCCCGAGTTGACAAGTTACAAATCTGGCATTCTGCCCCTGAACAGGCAGTTAACCCACTGTTCCTAGGTCATCATTGAAAATAAGAATTTGTTCTTAACTGACTTGCCTAGTTAAATAAAGGTAAAAAAAAAAGCACAGAGAGCATCATGAAGAACAAGGAACACACCAGGCAGGTCCGAGATACTGTTGTGAAGAAGTTTAAAGCCGGATTTGGATACAAAAAGATTTCCCAAGCTTTAAACATCCCAAGGAGCACTGTGCAAGCAATAATATTGAAATGGAAGGAGTATCAGACCACTGCAAATCTACCAAGACCTGGCCGTCCCTCTAAACTTTCAGCTCATACAAGGAGAAGACTGATCAGAGATGCAGCCAAGAGGCCCATGATCACTCTGGATGAACTGCAGAGATCTACAACTGAGGTGGGAGACTCTGTCCATAGGACAACAATCAGTCGTATATTGCACATATCTGGCCTTTATGGAAGAGTGGCAAGAAGAAAGCCATTTCTTAAAGATATCCATAAAAAGTGTTGTTTAAAGTTTGCCACAAGCCACCTGGGAAACACACCAAACATGTGGAAGAAGGTGCTCTGGTCAGATGAAACCAAAATGTAACTTTTTGGCAACAATGCAAAACGTTATGTTTGGCGTAAAAGCAACACAGCTCATCACCCTGAACACACCATACCCACTGTCAAACATGGTGGTGGCAGCATCATGGTTTGGGCCTGCTTTTCTTCCGCAGGGACAGGGAAGATGGTTAAAATTGATGGGAAGATGGATGGAGCCAAATACAGGACCATTCTGGAAGAAAACCTGAAGGAGTATGCAAAAGACCTGAGACTGGGACGGAGATGTGTCTTCCAACAAGACAATGGTCCAAAACATAAAGCAAAATCTACAATGGAATGGTTCAGAAATAAACATATCCAGGTGTTAGAATGGCCAAGTCAAAATCCAGACCTGAATCCAATCGAGAATCTGTGGAAAGAACTGAAAACTGCTGTTCACAAATGCTCTCCATCCAACCTCACTGAACTCGAGCTGTTTTGCAATGAGGAATGGGAAAAAATGTCAGTCTCTCGATGTGCAAAACTGATAGAGACATACCCCAAGCATACTTACAGCTGTAATCGCAGTAAAAGGTGGCGCTACAAAGTATTAACTTAAGGGGGCTGAATAATTTTGCACGCCCAATTTTTCAGTTTTTGATTTGTTAAAAAAGTTTGAAATATCCAATAAATGTCGTTCCACTTCATGATTGTGTCCCTCTTGTTGTTGATTCTTCACAAAAAAATACAGTTTTATATCTTTATGTTTGAAGCCTGAAAATTGGCAAAAGGTCGCAAAGTTCAAGGGGGCCGAATACTTTCGCAAGGCACT
Organism: Oncorhynchus masou masou; assembly: GCF_036934945.1. NCBI lineage: Eukaryota > Metazoa > Chordata > Actinopteri > Salmoniformes > Salmonidae > Oncorhynchus > Oncorhynchus masou. The sequence continues at coordinate 47,876,959 of NC_088213.1, forward strand.
GTATACACACAGTTGAAGTCAGAAGTTTACATACACCTTAGCCAAATACATTTAAACTTAGTTTTTCACAATTCCTGACATTTAATCCTACTAAAAATTCCCTGTGTTAGGTCAGTTAAGATCACCACGTTATTTGAAGAATGTGAAATGTCAGAATAGTAGAGAGAATGATTTATTTCAGCTTTAATTACTTTCATAACATTCCCAGTGGGTCAGAAGTTTACATACACTCAATTCGTATTTAGTAGCATTGCCTTTAAATTGTTTAACTTGGGTGAAACGTTTCGGGTAGCCTTTCACAAGCTTCCCACAATAAATCAGGTGAATTTTGGCCCATTCCTCCTGACAGAGCTGGTGTAACTAAGTCAGGTGTGTAGGCCTCCTTGCTCGAACAGGTTTTTCAGTTCTGCACACAAATTTTCTATAGGATTGAGATTGAGGCTTTGTGATGGCCAATCCAGTACCTTGACTTTGTTGTCCTTAAGTCATTTTGCCACAACTTTGGAAGTATGCTTGGGGTCATTGTCCATTTGGGAGACCCATTTGCGACCAAGCTGTAACTTCCTGACTGATGTCTTGAGGTGTTGCTTCAATATATCCACATAATATTCCTCACTCTCGATGCCTGATGCCATCTATTTTGGGAAGTACACCAGTCCCTCCTGCAGCAAAGCACCCCCACAACATGATACTGCCACCCCCGTGCTTCACGGTTGTCCCCCTTATTCCTCAAAACATAATGATGGTCATTATGGCCAAACAGTTCTATTTTTGTTTCGTCAGACCAGAAGACATTTTTCCAAAAAGTACGATCTTTGTCCCCATGTGCAGTTGCAAACAGTAGCCTGGCTTTTTTCTGCCGGTTTTGGAGCAGTGTCTTCTTCCTTGCTGAGCGGCCTTTCAGGTTATGCCAACATAAGAGGGTCCTGTAAGGGTCCTGTGTGGCTCAGTCGGTAGAGCATGGCGCTTGCAATGCCAAGCGTCGTGGGTTCGATTCCCGCTGGGACCACCCATATGTAAAAGTAGTGGCCCCAGCCGACTTGTAAGTCGCTTTGGACAAAAGCGTCTGCTAAATGGGATATATTATTATTATATTATTATATTATAAGACTCGTTTCACTGTGGATATAGATACTTTTGTACCTGTTTTCGCCAGCATCTTCACAAGGTCCTTTGCTGTTGTTCTGGGATTGATTTGCACATTTCGCACCAAAGTATGTCCATCTCTAGGAGACAGAACGTATCTCCTTCCTGAGCGGTATGACTGCTGCATGGTCCATGGTGTTTATACTTGCTTACTATTGTTTGTACAGATGAACGTGGTACCTTCAGGAGTTTAGAAATTGCTCCCAGGGATGAAACAGACTTGTGGAGGTCTATCATTTTTTTTCTGAGGTCTTGACTGATTTCTTTTGATTTTCCCATGATGTCAAGCAAAGAGGCACTGAGTTCGAAGGTAGGCCTTGAAATACATCCACAGGTACACCTCCAATTGACTCAAATGATGTCAATTAGCCTATCAGAAGCTTCTTAAGCCATGACATCATTTTCTGGAATTTTCCAAGCTGTTTAAAGGCACAGTCAACTTAGTGTATGTAAGCTTCTGACACACTGGAATTGTGATACAGTGAATTACAAGTGAAATAATCTGTCTGTAAACAATTTTGGAAAAAATTACTAGTGTCATGCACAAAGTAGATGTCCTAACCGACTTGCCAAATCTATAGTTTATTAACAAGAAATGTGTTGAGTGGTTGAATAATGAGTTTTAATGACTACAACCTAAATGTATGTAAACGTCCGACTTCAACTGTATATATATATATAAATATAGTTCGAATTTTTCTTCCCCAAAAATACAATTCAATTATAATTTTAATCCCACTTTGTACCACAATAAAATGTGAAGAAATCCAATAGATGGTCGGCCGAAGCCGAAAACTTGAAGTTGATCGATCCCTGTTGAGGGAGGAGCGGAGTTTCTTTATATGACAGCAAAACATTCTTACGATGACAAAAATGTGTTAGCACCTTCAATTCTTGCACATTTTCTCATAAAAAGTATATTTCAACACTATCTGTTCAGGCAAATTTGCCAAACTGCTAACCTTGGAACCAATCAACTGCTATACCTTAAAGAAACATTATTTTATTTAACCAGTTAAGTCAGTTAAGAACAAATTAATAATTTACAATGATGGCCTACCCCGGCCAAACCCGGAAAATGCTGGGTCAATTGTGAAAGGTCCAATTGTGAACCGGTTTGTGATACAGCCTGGAATCAAACCGGGCTCTGTAGTGATGCCTCTAGCACTGAGATGCAGTGCCTTAGACCACCGTGCCACTCAGGAGCCCCCTATTCAATCATACACTTTGCATAGAAACCCATATAAAAGCACGTAGATGTGTGTGTGTCATGTATGCTAGAGTGGATGTTTAAAACAGACAGCTGCATACAGTGCATTTGGAATGTATTCAGACCCCTTCCCTTTTTCACCATTTTGTTGTGTTACAGCCTTATTCTAAAATGTATTAAATAAAAAAGAATCCTCATCAATCTACCAACAATACCCCATAATGACAAAGCGAAAACAAGTTTTTAGACATCTTTGCAAATGTATTAAAAGTAAAAAATGTATTCAGACCCTTTAAACCAAGCCATGAGGTTGAAGCAATTCTGTAGATCTCCGAGACAGGACTGTGACGAGGCACAGCTGTCTATCGTTGTCTCTGATTGAGAACCATACTTAGGTAGCCTTTCCTACCTGTGTGGTGTGGGTAGTTATTTTCTGTTTAGTGTGTTTCGCACCTGACCGAGCTGTTTCAGTTGTTCTTTTGTTGCATATTGTTCAGCTTTACCATTAAAATGACAAACACGTACCACGCTGCACCTTGGTCCTCACCTTCTTCCACCAACGGCCATTACAAGGGCCTCCAGCATTCTGAAATGGAAGTTAAGAACCACCAAAACTCTTCTTAGAGCTTGCCACCCGGTCAAACTGAGTAATTGTGGAAGAAGGGCCGAGCTCCAGAGTTCCTCTGTGAGATGGGAGAACCTTCCAGAAGGACAACCATCTCTGCGGGAGCAACAACATCTCAGCCACGAAATGGTAGGCCACACTCACGGAACGGGACTGCAGTTCTGAAACGAGTAGTGAGTAAAAATCGTCTGTCCTCGGTTGCAAAACTCACTCTGAGTTCCAAACGGCCTCTGGAAGCAACATGAGTACAATAACTGTTCGTCGGGAGCTTCATGAAATGGGTTTCCATGGCCGAGCAGCAGCACACAAGCCTAAGATCACCAATGCACAATGCCAAGCGTTGACTGGAGTGGTTTAAAGCTCACCGTCATTGGACTCTGGAATAGTGGAAATGCGTTCTCTGGAGTGACGAATCACGCTTCACCATCTGGCTGTCCAATGGATGAATCTGGTTTTGAGAACGGATGCCAGGAGAACGGTACTTGCCCCAGTGCATAGTGTTAACTGTAAAGTTTGGTGAAGTAGGAATAATGGTCTGGGGCTGTTTTTCATGGTTCGGGCTCAGTCCCTTAGTTCCAATGAAGGGAAATCTTAATGCCACAGCATACAAAGACATTCTAGATGATTCTGTGCTTCCAACTTTGTGACAACAGTTCGAGGAAGGACCTTTCCTGTTTCAGCATGACAATGCCACCGTGCACAAAGTGAGGTCCATACAGAAATTGCCCAGAGCCCTGACCTCAAACCCATCAAACACCTTTGGGATGAATTGGAACGCTGACCGCGAGCCAGGCCTCATCGCCCAACATTAGTGCCCGACCTCACTAATGCTCCTGTGGCTGAATGAAAGCAAGTCCCTGCAGCAATGTTCCAACATATTGTTTCATGTGAGACAAAAATAAAAGAATGAATAAAATAAATCATCACAGCAAAGGAGTGTTTGTGAGCTAGAAAATGAACATCCTGACAGTCTGAGGCAGGGTGCTATGCAATCCTCTGACTCTAACTATTGACAAGGATAATAATGCGACATTTTTTATTTGTCAGTATGAATGAAATGGGTCCTGCCTTGACGACTGTATTATATTTACACTACTTGTCTTATAGATTTTTGTAGTCTTAAATTATTACTTGAAATAAACTGTTTGCTAAAATGTAACTTTTTTCCGGAATGACATGCTAGCTAGTGATGAAGCTATCTGCTCCTGCTAGCAAGCAACAGTTCTACTTGTTGTACCTAGCTAGCTAACTAGTAAGCTAGCTGTATTATTAAGGTTACAGTGTTCTACGTTGGGAGTAAATGTACGGCTTGCAATGATGGTATCACGTTTCTTCTGGTATACTTTACCTGATAGCAGTTTGTCGAACAAAGAACTATCTCGAGATGTCGGCAGCTGTCTACTACTGTACCTTAGATACAGATAATGTGATTGGCAGACGTGATCAGCAGAGATAGTACCATATATAATACAGACTTTTGATTGGTTCACAGTTTAGTACTCTAGGGCGTTTGCCTGTCCAACTAGCAGACTAATAAATAATAAATATTTTGAAACAAATTGCAAGAATTGACATTTCCCAAAAAAGACGGAGATCGATCATCTCAAAAACCAAAGCATATAGCTTGCCAAGTCCCACCACCTAGAAGGGGTCTGAATACTTTTGTAAGTCACTGTAAAATTGAAATGTTGCTACATTTGCGGATAAAATTATAATTTACTCAACCTTTTAAGTATTGTTATGTGGCCTCATCTTAATTTTGGGCTTTTATACGTTATACATACTTATGTATGTACATTTATAAAATGTTTTGAGTGTTGTTGATATATAAAATTGTTGCTATATTTCTTTTAACATCCAGTGTTGTGTGCTTATTCTTTTACCAATGATATGATCTAGGCCAGGGGTGGGCAATGATTTTGGCTTGATGGCCACATTGAGATTTCCAAATTCAAAGGAGGGACAATTATTTTGCGACCAATTTCTTTAGTCAAAATCAATTTGCGGCATAGAAAAAAGGGCAGTTACTTGAAAACATACTGGTCCATTATAATTTCTACATACTTTATATCTAGTGTTAGATGTTCAAGAGTGGCCTGTAGTGTTTTGCTAACCCAAAATAATCATCCAACCCCCCCCAAATAAAGTTTTTACTCAAACCTCTCCCGTTGCCCACCACTGTTCTAGGCTATTTGGAGACCATAAGGGGCATGTCCCTCTTTTTGTGAGAAATTACACTGGTCACTCAAAACATTTATAAAGTACTTATAAAGTATAAAAGAGCCCACACTATAGATGAGGCCATGCAACAATACTTAACTAATGATAATTAAATAGTTTACAAGGACCTAAATTAAATCTTATGAATGGAGTAATGATTAATAAATAAACAATTTAATAAACAATAAACAATTTACAAATCCATAACAAATGCTTTATTACATGGAGTTATTATAAAGTGCTACCCAATGTTCTTCATGGATGAGCCATTTTTATCCAGAGCCACTTACAGGAGCAATTAGTGTTAAGTGACTAGCTCAAGGGCACATTGACAGATTTTTCACCTAGTCGGCTCGGTGATTCAAACCAGCGCCCTTTCAGTTACTGGCCCAACATTCTTAACCGCTAGGCTACCTGCCGCGTTATATGCAGTAGGATAAGGTTAACAAATTAAGGCCAAGTATTGCCTATATCTGGTTCTAGTCAGTGATCTTTATCGTTTGTGGTTGGGTGACATATAATATATAATGGTGAGCTGTAGGTTTTTTGGTACATTTTGTAGGTTTTCTCATCTTAGATGTGCCACTGTCAAATCACAATTATTCACTAAGAATTGACATTGAAACTGCATATATTTTATTGGCAGCCTGACAATCTGCATCCATGAGAATACATTGCGACTTTCTAGTCAACTTACATCTCAGTGCACAGAGAGAGAGAGAGAGAGAGAGAGAGAGAGAGAGAGAGAGAGAGAGAGAGAGAGAGAGAGAGAGAGAGAGAGAGAGTGAGTGAGAGTAAGAAAGTACAAAAGAAAGAAAACTAAAGAAAGACAGGGACAGATAGAGACAGATAGACAGTGTCCAACACTGATAGTTGGGAGCTGGCAGACACCTCAGTCTGTTAGCCAAAGAGACTCACCTCTGATAATATAAACCTGGCCACCTATCAAGTGTTTTAGGCAACAGAACAGCCCATCTGACAACAAGGGTTGGTAAGCAGTAAGAGAAACAATGGACCAAGATGTCAATAGTTGGTGTGAGAGAGTTCAGGAGCAGACAAAACAAAGAGAGAGAAAGTGGGAACACAAACAACAGCAGGAGAGAGAAACAGGGTCAGAAGGTCATCAGTATCACACAAACTTGCTGGAGCCTCTGGTCATTTTGGGGAGTTGGAAGGGAGATGAAAGGTAAAGGGGGTAAAAACAGGGGGAAAGTTTGCAGCAAGGTAGTGCTCAGACAACTTCATACGGCCTACATATTTGATAATTTCCTGAAATTTAGGTACATGAACTAAATATTTTCAATTGTGGCATAACAATAATAAAACAATAGGAAATGTCAATGACATGATCTTGCAAGGAATTTGATGGATGTGACCCAAGACACACTAACCTGAGATGTAGGTAATATTATTGTCAAACTCAAGTTCATTCTTTTTGACATGAATCAAAAAGAACTATAACTTATACCGTATGTTCTTCAAAAACAGTGTTTCCCTGAATGCGAAGGCAGGGATATTGGTTTTGTCCGAATAGCCGTACTTGGGTTCTAAATAGTAGGCATTTTGGTTACGCGAAAATAGAAAGCTTTATATTATGTAAAATTTTCAAAATGTTGTATGCTTTAAATGCCAGAATGTCTTTACTAATTTTGTCTTTTCATCTAGTAGAATGAACGAATAGCGGGAATCAACTGCATTATTTTATCTAACCTTTAATTATTCAGTGGAACCCATTGAGACCAGGGTCTCATTTACAATTGTGCCCTGAAGACAACAATTCAACAATATCAATGGATATTTCCAATAAAATACAAATTAAAACAACAATTTGCAAATTCAGCACCACAATTTCAACAATACATACACATTTTTATGCTCAATCAAAACAATTACAACTCTCATTTAACACATTCATCACTAGAGTCCTAAACTGCTGTAGAGGCACCAGGATATTTAGAGCCTTATAGGCCATTCCAAAACTTTTCCTAGCTCCGTGGAGACTAGTGGGACTTCAAGAGTTAATCAACCCTGTCAACGGGTTTGGTGCCTCGTATTTTTATACCTTAAAAGTGAGGCAAGATAAGCTGGAAGCTTGTGCAGCAGAGCTTTATAAACAAAAATGGATTCATGAAGTGATCTTCCGACCTTCTGATACAGGATGCAAGAATGTGTACTAAGACATGTAAACCTGTCACTTGTGATAAAGTGAAGAGTGCTGTGGTAAACGGCATCTAAGGGTTTTAGAGTAGTGGTTGCTGCATTCTGATAGATGGTGTCACCATAGTTGAGAACTGGCAGGACGGTTGGCTGTACACTGCTTCCTGGTGTTAAGGGAAAGGCATGATCCATAAAGAAAAGCTTTAAATCCGTATGCATTTTTAAAGTTACATTTTTGTCAATCCAAATGCCCTGGGCCCGACTTCCCAAAAGCATCTTAAGGCTACGTTCATCGTTAGAACCTTTGTAGGAGCATCGTTAAATCTTCGAGCTGTTTCCTAAAACAGTCTGTGGTAACTTTACAAGGATTATTATCCACACCCGTTTCAATGTTTAATGCCTTTACTGGCAAACTACAAAAATAAGGGGTACGGCCATGTACAAACGGTAGAAAACAGGAGTGCGATATACGCAACTCAACATGAGGTAGAGTCCCATTAATGCTGTGTCAAATCTGGGTGATGACATCACAGGCATATAAAGGTCACCACCAATGTCCATAATAAACATACCACTACCATCCCATGAATAGTAATTTTTACCTCGACTATCCGGTGCCCCCGCACATTGACTCTGTACCAGTACCCCCTGTATATAGTCTTGCTATTGTTATTTTACTGTTGCTCTTTAACTACTTGTTGCTTTTATAGCTTACTCTTATTCATATTTTTTAAACAGCATTCTTGGTTAGGGGCTTTTGAGTAAGCATTTCACTGTAAGGTATACACCTATTGTATTTGGAGCATGTGACTAATAACATATGATATGATTTGATTTGATAGTAATAATACCATACTGCAGTTAAGTACACCACCTATTCAGTAGGAATTATTTATATAGCGTCCACACTATAACACCAACGTTGCTAAAGTTGCTCTTCAAAATGCTTGTTACTTAACAACTGCCTTAGACCACTCTTACAATAGCTAAGTAAGTCGTTAGATGCGTTTTTGCCCTTCTTTTACACACAAGATCTCCACTAAACACAACATCTAAATGTTTGTCTTTCTGTGACCACTGATAACTTCAGAACGAATGTTACAGTAATACATTAGCATCCACAGTTTTTGTGCAAGGAAAGTCATACCATATAAAAAACCTGTGAGCTGTTGGCTAGAGCACACATGTCAAGACGATGTAGGCACATTTACTATTTAAAGCAACAATTTTTGTAACAAAACTAGCGGTAGAGATGAAAATGTGATGGAAACACTTTGAAATTTCAATTTTTTTTGCGGGATATTAAAACGTAGGCGAAAATGTACATTTTGTGTGCATTACCTCATCACGCACTGATTCTTATCTGCAACAAGTTTTTTTGGTGGAAACACAATATATGCAGATTTTAGAATATATGGAAAACTAGCTACAAACTTGCCCATTGCATAACAAGTGAAGATGCTTCAAAACAAAACCGAGAGGAGTGTATTAAAAGATAAATACATAGACCGAATATACAAAACATTAAGGACATCTTTCCTTGACTTTTCCACATTTTGTTACGTTCCAGCCTTATTCTAAAATTGATCAAATTAAATACAAATCCTCATCAATCTACACACAATACCACATACTGACAAAGCAAAAACAGGTTTTTAGAAATGTTTGTGAATTTATTACATATAAAACAAGAAATACATTATTTAAATAAGTATTCAGACCCTTTGCTATGAGACTCGAAATTGAGCTCAGGTGCATCCTGTTTTCATTGATCATATTGAGATGTTTCTACAACTTGATTTGGGTCCACCTGTGGTAAATTCAATTGATTGTACATGATTCAGAAAGGCACACACCTGTCTATAAAAGGTCCCACAGTTGACAGTGCATGTCAGAGCAAAAACAAGCCATGAGATTGAAGGAATCGTCCTTAGAGCTCCAAGACAGGATTATGTCGAGGCACAGATCTGGGAAAGAGTACCAACACATTTCTGCAGCATTGAAGGTCCCCAAGAACACAGTAGACTCCATCATTCATAAATGGAAGAAGTCTGGAACCACCAAGACTCTAACTAGAGCTGGCCGTCCAACCAAACTGAGCAATCGGGGGAGAAGGGCCTTGGTCATGGAGGTGACCAAGAACCCAATGGTCACTCTGACAGAGCTCCAGAGTTCTTCCGTGGAGATTGGAGAAACTTCCAGAAGGACAACCATCTCTGCAGCACTCCACCAATCAGGCCTTTATGGTAGAGTGGCCAGACGGAAGCCACTCCTCGGTAAAAGACACATGACTGCCCGCTTGGAGTTTGCCCAAAAGGTACCTAAAGGACCATGAGAAACAAGATCCTCTGGTCTGATGAAATCAAGATTGAAACTTTGGTCTGAATGGAGGAAACCTGGCACCATCCTTGAGGTGTAGATTGATGAGGAAAAAATATTTGAGAATAAAGCTGTAACGTAATAAAATGTGGAAAAGGTCAAGGGGTCTAAATACTTTCCCGAATGCATTGTATGGAGCCAGGTGAATCCAGGTGAAAGCTATGATCCCTTATTGATGTCTCTTGTTAAATCCACTTCAATGAGTGTAGATGAGGGGAGGAGACAGGTTAAAGGATTTTTAACTGAATATTAGGAAGGTGTTCTTAATGTTTGGTTTACTCAGTGTATTTGAAGGATATTGAAATCAGTTTAAAGTTAATTTATTTTATTGAGTTTTATTTATCTATTTGTACTCTACTGTCACATTTTTTGGCTCAATATAATTCATGATGTGTAATGTATGCAATGATGCAGCATCTTGAATTAGTTCATTATTGTAGGGCAAGCATTAAAATAAGCCGCCTCAATATTTGTAGCCATCGGTGATTATATCTCTATAGGAGCTGATTCGTCGTCAGTATTGTGGAATAATTCTAATGTTAAGGTAAGATTGGAATGGTAGAACACTGATCAGAGAGCAGCCCTGCCTTTCTGTCGATCCTATCAGTATCGACACATGCCTCAACAACGCACTTATCAAACGTTCTCTCTACGTGTTGTTTTGGGAAATGCATATTACATCTTTGGCAGTTGTAGGAAAGATGCATCGTTAAAACACTCTAAGCCTAAATTTCATCGCTATCGGGAAAACGGGCCAAGATATTTTTAGGCGGGAACTCAATCCATGAGAGAACCATCCAATGAATAAATGTGTAATCCATTGGAGACATTTTTGCCTGAATAAGAGAACAACATAAGTCCTCAACTGGCAGCTTCCTTAAATAGTACCCCCAAACACCAGTCTCAACGTCAACAGTGAAAACTTCGGGATGCTGGCCTTCGAGGCAGAGTTCCTCTGTCCAGTGTCTGTGTTCTTTTGCCCATCTTAATCTGTTATTTTTATTGACCAGTCTAAGATATGGCTTTTCTTTGCAACTCTGCCTCGAAGGCCAGCATCCCGAAGTCTTCTCTTCACTGTTGACGTTGAGACTGGTGTTTTGCGGGTACTATTTAATGAAGCTGCCAGTTGAGGACTTATGAGGACTTATGCTGTTCTCTTATTCAGGCAAAAATGTTGGTCGCGTACACAGATTTGTAGACATCAGTCAGGAAGTTAAAGCTTAGTCGCAGATGGGTCTTCCAAATGGACAACGACCCCAAGAATACTTCCGAAGTTGTGGCAAAATGTCTTAAGGACAACAAAGTCAAGGTATTGGAGTGGCCATCACAAAGCCCTGACCTCAATCCAACAGAAAATTTCTGGGCAGAACTGAAAAAGCGTGTGCAGGCAAGGAGGCCAACAAACCTGACTCAGTTACACAAGCTTAGTCAGGAGAAATGGGCCAAAATTCACCCAACTTATTGTGGGGAGCTTGTGGAAGGCTACCTGAAACGTTTGAACCAAGTTAAACAATTTAAAGGCAATGCTACCAAATACTAATTTATTGTATGTAAACTTCTTACCCACTGGGAATATGCTGTAATAAATCAATCTCTCTACTATTATTCTGACATTTCACATTTTTAAAATAAAGTGGTGATCCTAACTGACCTAAAACAGGGCATTTTTACTAGGATTAAATGTCAGTAATTGTGAAAAACTGAGTTTAAATTTATTTGGCTAAGGTGTATGTAAACGTCCGACTTCAACTCTATGTAGATATAATTTAAAATAAAAAACTGAATATCACTTAAAAAAATAAATAATATCCTCATAAATTGGTTCCTCAAAGCGTAGACTTCTGACTTTAGTTTTTTATACATGGCAGCAAAAGTCTAAATTGCTAATACAATTCAGCATATACTGCTGATGACAATGGTGCTATGTGTCAACAGACATTTAATTTATCCAATCCATATCGTTGGGAATTTATTTTGGATAATTTGATAATTACTTTGGATGATTATGGTATGCACGTGACAATTAGTTCACACGTGGTGTAAGAAGGTGCTATATCTGCCTTGTAAGGTGGGATGGAAAGGAATCCCCAAAATAAAGGGCCATACCTATAAATGCTGTTTCTGATTGAAAAATAACCTACACACTGAGGAATGCTGTTAGGCCAAAACGTCTGTGTATGCTATCCTGGTGCAGTAAAAAGTAAGCTTTATGCAACATCTTTTTGAGTGTGGACCCATCACACTTTTTTTTTGCTTAAATCAACAGTTGCACAGAAATGTATGATCTTGACAAACACATATTACTGCTAGTTACAAGAAAATTCCTCATTCAATGTTGCTTCAATTGATCTATCCAGTGCTACTCTGGTCCTTCAAGTGACCGAGACCAGATCTGAAAGCAAGGACTCTCATAATCGTTAAATGAAAACTGGACTCAGGTGACACTGACTATTATTGACAAAGTGTTGACAAGCAACCAGAAGAATGTCTTGGTGTACTTACTGGGTGGCTTGTTGGCAGCCAGATTTTTGAAGTGACTGCCTTTTATGATCTCCACTGAGAGACGGCCAGTGGTGGCATTGTAGACGAGCCCTACCAAGATCTCTGGTGTGGAGCCTTGGCTGGCTGACTGGAATGAAGAGGCACTTTCGCTGCAGGACATCTCCGATATACTAGCCTGGGATTCACCGCCCTGCTAGCACGTGGGTGGACAGATGGACCAACAAGAAGGTCAGTGAATTTTCAGGGTCTGCATCTCAGAGTAGGAGTGTTGATATAGGATCAGTTTTGCCTGAATTTGTCATAATGAATACAATTACATGGACAGGGGGTGACTTGATCCTAGATCTTTATAAATACGGGCCCAGGATTCAATGTTAGTGAAATTTGTAAGGAAGTAAGGTAAGGATTCTAAATTCTTATAATAAAAATGCAGAGATGCTGTAATAACAGGCAGACATGCTTTGACAAACTTTTGAGACAGCATTGGAAAGTAAAATGTGAGAGTTTGTACGAGTTTCTCTGTTTTGGACTATGTTCATTTACTACGAGCTACATAACTCAAATCAAATAACTGATGTTTGCAATGTGGAAAAGAATCCAGGCAAATACCAGAATGTCAGAAATAAAGTCTTCATGTATTATCTGGGTAAGTTTTTAGTAAGTACATGACAAAATTACCCCAGGAACAGCATTCTACCATCACAGTTGTTGTGTACAGTAAATGCTTGAGGCCTAGCTTTTACTTTGATCTACTCACAGGGAAGGCACAGCAGGGGTCCAGTATAACCGGCACCGACATCTTGCCCTGCAGGTTGAGCTTGGTGAGGTAGAACACCTTCTCTCCCAGCACCTTCTCTTTCTTCATCCGCCGCACGCTGTAGAGACGGAATCTAATGGAGTAGTTGCCGATCATCTCTGACTCCACGTGACTGAAGCGGAAGGTCTCTGTGAAGACCGGGCAGGGCCCTTTCTGGATGCACGTCTTCGCCCTCTGCTTTTTTGTGGGCAGCAGCACCAGATGTACCTGCCAGGCAACGTTGCCTGTACGCTTGAGGGCCGGGATGTCTGTTGCGGCCGTGACCGTCACCGTCAGCCGCTGGTCCTGGGAGTTGTAGTCGAACACCACATCCAGAGTGCCATATTTGGCCAGGGGTTCCGGTTCGTAGCCCTTGGGGAGCTGAGACGCTGACCCCCGGGCTGACATGTCCTAAAGAGACACATTACACCACACAAGAAGTAATGTACAAAAGATTGGCAAACACAATAAATAACATTTTTTTAATTCTACACCGCCATACGTATGATCTATCATACGTTATGCAGTCATCACAGCTCTTGGACTATTTCTACATTGCTACTCACTTGAACTAGAGAAGTACTGAACTTTTGCTTGAAACTGAAAAGCCTTGACTATCACAAACACCTGAGCTATGAGAGAGATCCTAAAGACTCAACATCTAGTTTCTACTTGGGTGAACAGGGTGAATTGGAGGATTTGAAATATGGGAGGTGAAATGGATCAGGACGATCAAAGTTACCTTATGTTTTCGACGTAGTTTATCATTGCTCTTGTACCATGACCTGTATAAGGGCTTCTGTCAGATAAAAACATAACACACATTTATGAAGGAAATCTATCAGACAAAATCCTGACAGTGGTGTAAATGTTTATAAGGCTGTTTCAAAGGCTGGATTACAATCTGATAATTTAGTTCCTCCTTCTGCCCTTGTTGGCTCCCCCTCGCAGATCTGAAAATACTTCTTGGTAGCAATATAGCAATATAGCAATAGCTCAACAATGTGGGGTGCCGTTTTCAACATCTTGTTTACATCCATCCAATCCTTCCCAATCTCTGAGGGTGAGGGGTTAACAGGGAATATATTGGATTGGAATTCAAGCAAAGAAAGTGGGACATTTATTGGGAGAAATAGAGGTTGAGAGACTTTGGCTATCTGTGTGCATGTGTGTGTGGTCGTGAAGCCCAAAATAAGTGTTCCATTCCGATCATTTCTTCCCACCACGGTAGTCTCATTTATGAAAAATCTACAGGTGCAAAAAGGAACTTTAGAATCATATTCTATAGACCACACACCAATATCATAAATTGTCAGAAAATGCAATAATCAAATTACCGAAACAGCTATACAGCCTCTGAGCTCCAGTCTTGTCTAAACCTGCAGGTTTCTCAATCAAAAAACTTCAATAACTTTTCTTATTTCTTTTAATTTAAGCCTCCTGCTCCTTTGTGAAAGAATGGGAGACTGTACTGCGTCGAAAGAAACCAAAATCATCCGGTTTTCAGGAAAAGCAGAGAGCAAAGGGTGAAGCCTGCAAACCGGATGCTTCCGGTTTCTACCGACCCCACTCAGGCGTTTCTTTTACACCTGCTTACATTCGGTTACTCTGTAGTGATTCAGAGAGAGAAGCTGAAAAGGAAAATGGCTGCAAAAGTAGAAATACAGCAGGGCAAAAAAGTATTTAGTCAGCCACCAATTGTGCAAGTTCTCCCACTTAGGTACACTTCAACTATGACAGACAAAATGAGAATTTATTTTCCAGAAAATCACATTGTAGGATTTTTAATTAACTTATTTGCAAATTATGGTGGAAAATAAGTATTTGGTCACCTACAAACAAGCAAGATTTCTGTCTCTCACAGACCTGTAACTTCTTCTTGAAGAGGCTCCTCTGTCCTCCACTCATTACCTGTATTAATGGCACCTGTTTGAACTTGTTATCAGCATAAAAGACACCTGTCCACAACCTCAAACAGTCACACTCCAAACTCCACTATGGCCAAGACCAAAGAGCTGTCAAAGGACACCAGAAACAAAATTGTAGACCTGCACCAGGCTGGGAAGACTGAATCTGCAATAGGTAAGCAGCTTGGTTTGAAGAAATCAACTGTGGGAGCAATTACCTAGTGAATGACCTGCAGAGAGCTGGGACCAAAGTAACAAAGCCTACCATCAGTAACACACTACGCTGCCAGGGACTAAAATCCTGCAATGCCAGACGTGTCCCCCTGCTTAAGCCAGTACATGTCCAGGTCCATCTGAAGTTTGCTAGAGAGCATTTGGATGATCCAGAAGAAGATTGGGAAAATGTCATATGATCAGATTAAACCAAAATATAACTTTTTGGTAAAAACTCAACTCATCGTGTTTGGAGGACAAAGAATGCTGAGTTGCATCCAAAGAACACCATACCTTCTGTGAAGCATGGGGGTGGAAACATCATGCTTTGGGGCTGTTTTTCTGCAAAGGGACCAGGACGACTGATCCGAGTAAAGGAAAGAATGAATGGGGCCATGTATCGTAATATTTTGAGTGAAAACCTCCTTCCATCAGCAAGGGCATTGAAGATGAAACGTGGCTGAGTCTTTCAGCATGACAATGATCCAATCACACCGCCCAGGCAACGAAGGAGTGGCTTCGTAAGAAGCATTTCAAGGTCCTGGAGTGGCCTAGCCAGTCTCCAGATCTCAACCCCATAGAACATCTTTGGAGGGAGTTGAAAGTCCGTGTTGCCCAGCAACAGCCCCAAAACATCACGGCTCTGGAGGAGATCTGCATGGAGGAATGGGCCAAAATACCAGCAACAGTGTGTGAAAACCTTGTGAAGACTTACAGAAAACGTTTGACCTCTGTCATTGCCAACAAAGGGTATATAACAAAGTATTGAGATAAACTTTTGTTATTGACCAAATACTTATTTTCCACCATAATTTGCAAATCAATTCTTGAAAAATCCTACAATGTGATTTTCTGGATTTTTTTCCTCATTTTGTCTGTCATAGTTGAAGTGTACCTATGTTGAAAATTACAGACCCCTCTCGTCTTTTTAAGTGGGAGAACTTGCACAATTGGTGGCTGACTAAATACTTTTTTGCCCCACTGTATATATTCTTCCCCCATGAGGTTTCCATGGCAGTTGGTCCTTATTTTCCATGTGGTTTTCATGGTTTCAGTAATGTATCGAGTGCATTTCTCTTTAATTTAGTTGTTTTGTTTTTTAACTATCGATTGGCGTACTAAAATATCTGGTAACACTGTATTTTAAGGTACACATCAATTTGGGTCTAATGTATGTAGATTAATTAATTTAAACAACTGAACTTCCATACTGTATATAATTTCATATACACTGAGAGTAAAACACTACTAATATTGAGTTTTGCCCTCAGAACAGCCTCAAATCGTGGCTACCCGTAACGGGATTCTTCCGTCGAAGGAGAGGAGGACCAAAATGCATGGTTCTTTAATAAGAGAAACTACACATGAACAGAATACAAAACAATAAACGTGGAAAAACCGAAGCAGTCCTAACTGGTGCAGAAAACACAAAGACAGGAAACAACCACCCACAAAACCCAACACAAAACAGGCTACCTAAATATGGTTCCCAATCAGAGACAATGACTAACACCTGCCTCTGAGAACCATATCAGGTCAAACATAGAAATAGAAAAACTAGACACACAACATAGAATGCCCACCCAGCTCACGTCCTGACCAACACTAACACAAGGAAAACACACAAGAATTATGGTCAGAACGTGACAGTACCCCACCACCCCCAAGGTGCGGACTCCGAAGGGTAGCTCAGGACTGAAGGGTAGCTCAGGACCGAGGGGTAGCTCATGACCGAGGGGTAGCTCATGCCCGAGGGGTAGCTCAGGCTGGTTGACGGCTCTGGCGGATCCTGGCTGACTGGCGGATCCTGGCTGACTGGCGGCTCTGGCGAATCCTGGCTGACTGGCTGCTCTGGCGAATCCTGGCTGACTGGCGGCTCTGGCGGATCCTGGCTGACTGGCGGCTCTGGCGGATCCTGGCTGACTGGCGGATCCTGGCTGACTGGTAGCTCTGGACAGGCCGGGAGACTCTGGCAGCTCTGGACAGGCCGGGAGACTCTGGCAGCTCTGGACAGGCCGGGAGACTCTGGCAGCTCTGGACAGGGCGGGAGACTCTGGCAGCTCTGGACAGGGCGGGAGACTCTGGCAGCTCTGGACAGGGCGGGAGACTCTGGCAGCTCTGGACAGGGCGGGAGACTCTGGCAGCTCTGGACAGGGCGGGAGACTCTGGCAGCTCTGGACAGACGGGAGACTCTGCTAGTGCTGGAGAGGAGGAAGGCTCTGGCAGTGCTGGACAGGGCGGGAGACTCTGGCAGCTCTGGACAGACGGGAGACTCTGGCAGCTCTGGACAGGGCGGGAGACTCTGGCAGCTCTGGACAGACGGGAGACTCTGGCAGCTCTGGACAGACGGGAGACTCTGCTAGCGCTGGAGAGGAGGAAGGCTCTGGCAGCTCTGGACAGGGCGGGAGACTCTGGCAGCTCTGGACAGGGCGGGAGACTCTGGCAGCTCTGGACAGGGCGGGAGACTCTGCTAGCGCTGGAGAGGAGGAAGGCTCTGGCAGTGCTGGACAGGGCGGGAGACTCTGGCAGCTCTGGACAGGGCGGGAGACTCTGGCAGCTCTGGACAGGGCGGGAGACTCTGGCAGCTCTGGACAGGGCGGGAGACTCTGGCAGCTCTGGACAGGGCGGGAGACTCTGGCAGCTCTGGACAGACGGGAGACTCTGGCAGCTCTGGAGAGGAGGAAGGCTCTGGCAGCGCTGGACAGGCGAGGTGCACTGTAGGCCTGGTGCATGGTGCCGGCACTGGTGGTACTGGGCCGAGGACACGCACCTCAGGGCGAGTGTGGGGAGCTGCCACCGGAGGGCTGATGCGTGGAGGTGGTACTGGATAGACC
The DNA here is from genome assembly GCF_036934945.1 of Oncorhynchus masou masou. Lineage (NCBI taxonomy): Eukaryota > Metazoa > Chordata > Actinopteri > Salmoniformes > Salmonidae > Oncorhynchus > Oncorhynchus masou. Next base: position 47,894,948 of record NC_088213.1, read on the forward strand.
GGACCGTGCAGGCGCACTGGAGCTCTTGAGCACCGAGCCTGCCCAACCTTACCTGGTGGAATGCTCCCGGTCTCCCTGCCAGTGAGGTGAGGTGGAATAGCCCGCACCGGACCGTGCAGGCGCACTGGAGCTCTTGAGCACCGAGCCTGCCCAACCTTACCTGCTTGAATGCTCCCGGTCGCCCTGCCAGTGAGGTGAGGTGGAATAGCCCGCACTGGGCTGTGCAGGCGAACCGGGGACACCATGCGTAAGGCTGGTGCGATGTAAGCCGGCCCAAGGAGACGCACTGGAGACCAGATGCATAGAACCGGCTTCATGACACCTGGCTCGATGCCCACTCCAGCCCGGCTGATACGAGGAGCTGATATGTACCGCACCGGGCTATGCACCCGCACTGGGGGCACCGTGAGCTCCACAGCATAACACGGTGCCTGCCCGGTCTCTCTCGCTTTCCGGTAAGCACAGGAAGTTGGCGCATGTCTCCTACCTGGCTTCGCCACACTTCCTGTGTGCCCCCCCAATACATTTTTGGGGCTGACTCTCGGGCTTCCATCCGCGCCGCTGTGCTGCCTCCTCATACCAGCGCCTCTCCGCCTTCGCTGCCTCCAGCTCTTCCTTGGGGCGGCGATATTCTCCTGGCTGTGCACAGGGTCCTTTCCCATCTATGATTTCCTCCCAAGTCCATTTTTCCAAATAGTTCTGCCTCTCTTGCTGTTGCTGCTACTGCTGCTGCTGCTGCCTCTCCTGCTGTTGCTGCTTTTCACCACGCCACTTGGTCCTGTTGTGGTGGGTGGTTCTGTAACGGAATTCTTCCGTCGAAGGAGAGGAGGACCAAATAGCAGCGTGGTTTAAGTTCATGGTTCTTTAATAAGAGAAACTACACATGAACAGAATACAAAACAATAAATGTGGAAAAACCGAAACAGTCCTAACTTGTGCAGAAAACACAAAGACAGGAAACAACCACCCACAAAACCCAACACAAAACAGGATACCTAAATATGGTTCCCAATCAGAGACAATGACTAACACCTGCCTCTGATTGATAACCATATCAGGCCAAACATAGAAATAGACAAACTAGACACAAAACATAGAATGCCCACCCAGCTCACGTCCTGACCAACACTAAAACAAGGAAAACACACAAGAACTATGGTCAGAACGTGACACTACCTGTCAATCAGAGCCCAAACTGTTTTGAGCCCCACCTGTTTAGCAAAAGATTAAACAATATTTAAAAAATAAAATGTTTTTTTTACCCTAATTTGTATGTTATTTTTGCATTAATACGTGCACATATCAGTTTGCCATCAATGTAAAATAAAGCCGCATACAAATATGATCTCTTTTTTGCTTTCTTGAGTAAGACAGCTCCAAAATGCAGGTCCACTTCTGGGTTAAGGGTCTCTTTTCCAAGCTTAAAAGGACACCATGGGGCAGAAAAGGTTGAATACATTGGTCATGCTGTCAATTCAGCATGACTTTTGCCACGTTCAAAACAACTGGAAACTCAGAACTGGGAAATCTCAGACTTCCCTTTGTCATCAAAGTCTGCCATTCTATGGATTTATGGTATGTTCAAGACAACTTGGAACTCGGAAAAAATGAGCCTCGACTAGGAAAATAAGCTGTGAACTCGGACTTCCAAGTCGGGAACTCCGGCCTCTTTCTAGAGCTCCGACCTGAAGATCACTGACGTCATGATTGAACCATTCTTATTTTCAGAGTTCCCAGTTGTCTTGAAAGCACCATAAATCCAGAGAATGGCAGACTTTAATGACAAAGTTTGATGACTAAATCTGCCCACAAGAAGGATTGCCGCGCCACCTTCCTGTTCAAGTGAGAACAGCACAACAGGGTGAGTCTAAATATGAATTGTATGCTGCTGCATAACTTGTGTAATATGCCAGGGAGATATGTATACTGTAGCTAAGGAATTAACACTAAGTGTATGTTGTGTGGTAAGCTGTAAGTAGCCCATGTGCCTCACCCTAAGAATTTGGTCCCTTTCCCCCTCATAACTTAGCCGACTGTTCTGACTTGGCAGTGCACATGTAGCCTCTAGCCTGTTTTAGAAAAATACCATCATTGAATATTGTAAGAGATTTCATTGTCTGGCACCAAAGAACATGCTTGACGTTTTACATTCTTTTGTTAATCACCCTGTCATCTCAGATTTTCAAAATATGCTTTACGGCCAAAGCTAGACAAGCATTTGTGTAAGTTTATCATAGCCTAGCATAGCATTATGCCTTGCTAGCAGCAGGGAAACGTGTCACGGAAATCAGAAAAGCAATCAAATTAAATCGTTTACCTTTGATGAACTTCGGATGTTTTCACTCACGAGACTCCCAGGTAGACAGCCAAAGTAAATTTTTTCCCCAAAGATTATTTTTGTAGGTGAAAATGCTCCGTTTGTTCTTCACGTTTGGCTGAGAAATCGCCCGGAAATTAAGGTCACCACAACGACGAAAAATATTCCAAATTAGCTCCATAATATCGACAGAAACATGGCAAACGTTGTTTAGAATCCATCATGTTTTTCTCATGTCTATTTGATAATATATCAGTCAGGACAATTCGTTTTTCACTCGGACCGATTGGAGTAATGGCTACCTCTGTATTTTACGCGAGAATCTCTCTCGGAGCCACCATGTGACCACTTGCACAATGTGGCTGCCTACGGCTTTTCTTCCACAGAAATGCGTAAAACTACGTCACAATGCTGTAGACACCTTGGGGAATATGTAGAAAGCGTAAACTCGTTGATGGTACATTCACAGCTGAATAGGGAGTCATTGGAACGCAGAGCTTTCAAAACCTGGGGGACTTCCGGATTGGATTTTTCTCAGGCTTTCGCCTGCAACATCAGTTCTGTTATACTCACAGACAATATCTTTACAGTTTTGGAAACATTAGAGTGTAATATAATAATGACAGTAGATCTAGCTGGTCTGTCATAATACAATAGAGACATTAGATATAACTAAAATGTCATAATATAAAAGAGACAGTAGATCTCGCAGGTCATAATGATATATTTAACCTTATGTTCCCTGTACTCTATATATATATATATGTTTATTATACCTGTTGATACAGGGCTCATATGTGAAACTATTCTAACTGAACATTTCCTTTCACAGTGACACTGACTCCGAATGGCAGCCCCTAGGGCCAAGGTTTCCATCCCCCACTGAAGCTGGTTCATTCAGCTCCTGCCACAAGTGGTGTTCATCTGCCCAAATGTATTTCTGCAGGCATGGATGTGCCTCAGGGCCAAAAGGGCACAGCATGGAGGCATCGCTGTGTTCTTTGCAAAATTAAGTCGCCCATCACCAGCGCCACATGCTTGGTGACCCTCTGCTTTACAGCAGAAAGAGACTGCTATGGCACCTGGCATCAACAGCACAATATTGTGTAGAGCTTTGGCAAAGTGGGTGGGGTTATATCCTTTCTGTTTGGCCCTGTCCGGGGGTCTCATCGGATGGGGCCACAATGTCTCCTGACCCCTCCTGTCTCAGCCTCCAGTATTTATGCTGCAGTAGTTTATGTGTCGCGGGGCTAGGGTCAGTTTGTTATATCTGGAGTACTTCTTCTGTCTTATCCGGTGTCCTGTGTGAATTTAAGTATGCTCTCTCTAATTCTCTCTTTCTCTCTCTCAGAGGACCTGAGCACAAGGACCATGCGTCAGGACTACCTGGCATGATGACTCCTTGCTGTCCCCAGTCCACTTGGCCTTGCTGCTGTTCCAGTTTCAACTGTTCTGCCTGCGGCTACAGAACCCTAAACTGTTCATATTTACTCTTGAGGTGCTGTCCTGTTGCATCCTCTACAACTACTGTGATTATTATTATTTGACCCTGCTGGTCATCTATGAACGTTTGAAAATCTAGGCCATGTTCTGTTATAATCTCCACCCGGCACAGCCAGAAGAGGACTGGCCATCCCTCATAGCCTGGTTCCTCTCTAGGTTTCTTCTAGGTTTTGGCCTTTCTAGGGAGTGTTTCCTCACCACCGTGCTTCTACACCTGCATTGCTTGCTGTTTGGGGTTTTAGCCTGGGTTTCTGTACAGCACTTTGAGATATTAGCTGATGTATGAAGGGCTATATAAATACATTTTATTTGATAGAGGACGGAGGGTCTTCCAAATATTGAAAGTGTGTAAATAGTTACCCATGTTATTTTGTAAATGTATATATTTTTATCTTCATTTTTTCCCCCATTTTTTTTTGCGGGGGGGGGGTGTTAGAATATCATTTTGGTATTTTGTATATAGTTATTTGTTTCAAAATGTATACCTTCACCAATTTGGCCAATTGGGTGAATTTGGGCTACTTGTGTGGGATACCTGGGTGACTTCATGATATATGTCATGTAGCACACTCATTTTGGAAGTTATCATTCTGAAACTTTGCACAGGTACTGTCGCCCTCTTATATATTTCACTGTAATTGTCCCCATCATCCTATCTGAATGTTTGTTTTATCTTGTTCATTTTAAAGATGATGATACAAAAATAAAAAACATGTTTTTTTCATTGTATTATCTAAACCAGATCTATTGTGTTATATTCTCCTACATTCAATTCACATTTCAGAGTGTTTTCTTTCAAATGGTACCAAGAATATCCATATCCTTGGTTCTGTACCTGAGCTACAGGCTGTTAGATTTGGGTTTGAAATTGAAAAAAGAAGGGGGTAGCTCTAAGAGGTTTTAACAAGTCCAATGAGAAGGATATTCTGCTTTCACTGGAACAGGCCCAGATCCACGCCTTTTGCGTGAAGAAAAGACAGGAAAAGGGGCAGCAGAGTGGGCACTCTTCTGAGAATCCGTAGGCGTGCGAGTAAACTCCCATTGCCACCCATTCTTTTTGCTAGCATGCAATCATTGGAAAATAAAATTGATGACCTACGATTAAGATTATCCTACCAATGGTACATCAAAAACTGTAACATCTTATGTTTCACCGAGAAGTGGCTGAACGACGATATGGACAATATAGAGCAGGCAGAATTTTCCATGCACCGCAGAACAGAAACGCTACCTCTGGTAAGAAGAGGGGTGGGGGTGTGTGTCTATTTGTCAATAACAGCTGGGTGCGTGTATCTTGTCGGAAAATGTTATAGTTAGGGATGGCAGAGTGTGCTAAAGCAGTGAATAAAACACACTTAGGGAGGAGGCTTCTAATGTTAACATGCACGAAACCAAGGCTTTTACGGTTACAGAAGTCAACAACTGAGAGCACCTGGGGAATAGGTGTGGAGCTAGGCATTTTTTAACACGAGTTTGAATTAAGGCGGGTTCCGCCTACTCATTACTTCACATAGAAGTAGCCCATTTCAGTATTGCGGACAATTTAAGTTTGATGCTTTACTGAGCCAGACCGCACATCAAGAATACAGACATTTGCTCAGTCTTGAACAAACTGGCACATTTTCTGACTGTCGCTCACTTTCTTGCATTGTTGTTATCCTTCCAAATAATGACTTTGGACATGTGTGCGTTCCTATCAATGTAACTGCCTTATTTTCTGTATGTCATTGTAGAACAATAGTGAATACATCAAAACTATGAAATAACACATATGGAAGTGCTGAATAAATGAATAAATAAATGAAAATATATTTTAGATTTTACATTCTTCAAAGTATCCACACTTTGCCTTGATGACAGCTTTGGACACTCTTGGCCTTCTCTCAACCAGCTTCATGAGGTCACCTGGAATGCATTTCAAATAATTAACATGTGTGCCTTGTTAAAAGCTAATTTGTGGAATTTCTTTCCTTAATGCATTTGATCCAATCAGTTGTGTTGTGATAAGGTATGTGTGGTATACAGAAGATAGTCCTATTTGGCAAAAGACCAAGTCCATGTTATGGCAAGAACAGCTGAAATAAGGAAAGAGAAATTACATGAAGGTTAGTCAATGCCGAAATTTTCAAGTACTTTTGAAAGTTTCTTCAAGTACAGTCGCAGTCGTGATTTAGTCGTGATTTATTTTTCGAATTCAAGGCACACTTAACCCACATGGCTAATGTATGGAAAGTTACTGAGTGAGACAACGAGGAGTACAGAAAGATTACATTCTGTCAAAACATGTTAAACCTCATGGCTCCTAAGGAGGGAGACAAAGGACAACAGTCAGGTTTCAGTCACTGATAAGGTAAGACAGTTGTGGATTAGGGAGGAGCGAGCAAATCGGCCGAGGTCAGGTCAGATGAAGTGAGAAGGAACAGTTTTACCCCACACACATGTAATTCCATGCCCACGAAGGTTCTAGCATGAGGCAAGGTCATGACTACACCAGTGAGTGGAACCAATTAAGTTCCTGACAGAGATGTATTGGCTGTCTAGATGTGCAAGAAGTTGACTCCGCCTAGTAGGGGTGTATAAATATATGTGCTTGTGTAAACATGCATTTGTCTTTGCAGCTGTATGACCCAGTAGGTGGATAAACATGGTTTGAGCTTTTTCTAGTTGTCCGTGAGTGTGTTCAGAACCTAACAATAATTTCAACATCTTAGCTAGCAACTAGACAAGCAGTCATCATGAATCAAGTCGACAATCTACTGGGAAATCCTTTTCAATCGCTGTCATATGAAGATGAATTATGAATAAAACGTACCGGTGCACATCGGCCATTGGACATAAACATTACAAAACAAGTTGGAAATCAAAATTCAACAATGAATGGTTTGGAAGGAATCTGTGGCTAAACGCAAGCGTTGCAAAAACATCACTAGCCTGCTATTCAGTGGAGAGGGCGTGTGGACCGTGGTGCCACCTTCCTGTTCAAGTGAGCACAGCTCAACAAGGTCCAAAAATGTATTGTATGCTGCTGCATAAATCATGTAATATGCCAGGGAGATATGTATACTCTAGCTAAGAAAGAAATACTAACTTTACGTTGTGTAGTAAGCCTTTAGTAGCCCATGTGCCTCACCCTAATAATTTGGTCCCTTATTTATCCCCTTTATTTATCCTACAGTTCTGACTTTGTGTACAGGGAAAATACTGTAAGAATGGCTAATGTTCTGAACTCTGTCGCTGTACAAATAGTAATATTGACTACGTCCATTTTAGTTCGCTCATTAATGTCTTAATCGACATTACGGATTGCCTCTTTTCCGCTCATCATTCCCTTATGCCATAGTTTGTACATCTCAATTGTCAGTAGAAACCACATTTGCTTAAGCAATCAGCAATACAATCAATTTTTTTTAAAGGCAGTAAATGAGGTTGAATTAACTGTTTCGCTGCCAGGGAAGGCTCCACTGATCCCAGGTGTTAACATCTTAAGGTGTAGGGGGCAGCATTTTCCCTTTTGGATAAATAGCGTGCCAAATTTCAACTTCCTGCTATTCATGCCAAGAATATAAGATATGCATATTATTAGATTTGGATAGAAAACCCTCTGAAGTTTCTAAAACGGTTTGAATCATGTCTAAGTATAACAGAACTTATGTAGCAGGCAAAACCCCGAGGACTAACCATTCAGAATATTTTTTTTTGAGGTCTCTGTCTGTTAATTGGGTTCTCATTGGCAAACGATATTTCTTAGGAACGCTTCCACTGGATGTCACCAGTCTTTGAAATTTGGTTGAGGTTATTCCTTTGTGCAATGAAGAAGTCTGGCCATCCAGGAACTGCGTAACACTGTTGAGAGTTGCGGCAAGACTTGAAAAGTAGCTTGGTTTGTTGTGTTCCTGTATTGAACACAGATAGACCCGTCTTCAATTTGATCAATTATTAACGTTTAAAAATACCTAAAGTTGTATTACAAAAGTAGTTTGAAATATTTCAGCAAAATTTATAGGCAACTTTTGAAATATTTTGTAGTGACGGTGCAACAGCAATTTGGAAGCTGTTTTTTCTGGATCAAACGGGCCAAATAAATTGACATTTTGGATATATATGGACGGAATGAATTGAACAAAAGGACCAATTGTGATGTTTATGGGACATATTGGAGTGCCAACAAAAGAAGCTCATCAAAGGTAAGGCATGTTTTATGTTTTATTTCTGCGTTTTGTGTAGCCGCTGCAGGGTTGAAATACAGTGCCTTGCGAAAGTATTCGGCCCCCTTGAACTTTGCGACCTTTTGCCACATTTCAGAGACATACCCCAAGCAACTTACAGCTGTAATCGCAGCAAAAGGTGGTGCTACAAAGTATTAATTTAAGGGGGCTGAATAATTTTGCACGCCCAATTTTTCAGTTTTTGATTTGTTAAAAAAGTTTGAAATATCCAATAAATGTCGTTCCACTTCATGATTGGGTCCCACTTGTTGTTGATTCTTCACAAAAAATACAGTTTTATATCTTTATGTTTGAAGTCTGAAATGTGGCAAAAGGTCGCAAAGTTCAAGGGGGCCAAGGGGGCAAGGCACTGTATGCTACCCTCTTTGTTTACTGTTGTGCTATCATCAGATAATAGCTTCTTATGCTTTCGCCGAAAAGCCTTTTTAAAATCTGACATGTTGGCTGGATTCACAACGAGTGTAGCTTTAATTGAGTATCTTACATGTGTGATTTAATGAAAGTTAGATTTTTATGTCATTTGTTTTGAATTTGCCGCTCTGCATTTTCCCTGGCTTTTTCCCTGGTATAGCGTCCCCTATACCATAAGAAGTTAAGGATTCACTCCATGGGACTGAAATTAAGCTCTGCTGTTGGGATAGCTTTATGTAGGCCGGCACCGTTTGTCACCGTTATAGTCCAATTAATATATTGTTTAGTGTTGTGTTGTGTAGTGGGTTTGCTGGCATGCATCTAAAAACATTTTTTTTTGCCCCACTAAGATTTACATGCTAAAATTGTCACTGGCCTTTATACTTTGTAAATACTTGATAAATATTTTGAGTGACCAGTGTTAATTCTCACTAAAACATGGCCATTGGTAGACATTCCAGCAGTACCTGTTGTTCCTTAAAACTTCTTCGGGATAGGGGGCAGTATTCGGAAGTTTGGATGACTGAGGTGCCCAAAGTAAACTGCCTGTTACTCAGGCCCAGAAGCTAGGATATACATACAATAATGTCTGTGAGTATAAGAAAACTGATATGGCAGGCGAAAACCAGAGGAGAATCCATCCAGATTTTTTCTTTTGAGCTCACCACTCATTGAAATGGCTGTCTATGGGAATATCAATGGAATACCTCCTTTATTGCAGTTCCTAGGGCTTCCAGTAGATGTCAACAGTCTTTAGAAAGAGTTTCAGGCTTGTTTTTTGAAAAAAGAATTTGTAGAATTTGTAGTTTTTCTCGGTGGCTCCCATTTTGGCTGTAGTGTTGTGGCGTGTGTCAGTGAGGGCGCTCATTTTGTTATTTATCTCCAGTAATGTAAATAGTGCTGTCCTCAGATAATCGCATGGTATGCTTTCGCTGTAAAGCCTTTTTGAAATCTGACAAAGCGGCTGGATTAACAAGAAGTTATGCTTTTAAACGATGTAAGGCACTTGTATTTTCATGAATGTTTAATATTTTGAATTTTGTATTTTGAATTTCGCGCTCTGCAATTTCACAGGATGTTGTCGAGGTGGGGCGGCACGCCTATCCCAAAGTTAAGGTATGAAAATAGCCTAGAACAGGGACAGGCATTTTCGATGGGGGTCGGAGCCACAAAACAATGGAACTCAACATGAGGGGTAGCAGTGGCTCATGGGTCTGCGTACCCACATCCATACCCCATTTTTTTAATGAACATCCATAATGTACTTTTTACTCCATACATTTTCCCTGACACCCAAAAGTACTTGTTTATATTTTGAATGCTTAGCAGGTCAGAGAGATTTTCCAATTCACGCAAGAGAGCATCCTTGGTCTGCCCTACTGCCTCTGATCTGGTGGACTCACCAAACACACATGCTTAATTTGTAAATTATGTTGTGGTGTGCCCCTGGCTATCTGTAAATAAAATAAAAACAAGAAAATGGTGCCATCTTGTTTGCTTAATTTATTCTTAGAAGTCTAAGTCGTTGAAGGAGGCGGGTTCTAAGCAGACATATATAATTGTTTTAAGAAGGTCATACGGATCATTTAGCTACTTTATTTAGCATTTTAGGACCCCTTTAGATATAAAAAATAGATATTGAATTTGGCCTTCACTACTAGAGCCCATAGAAACACATTGAATAACACATTCATAAATGGCAAAAAAGACATAAGGGTTTGAAGCGTCTGTCCCATATCTAGTAGATATTAGAAAGGAAATAAATATTTTTTCTTTTACAAAGGAATTATAGGTATATATATATTATCTTCGCACCTATTCATTTGTATGCGTTACCTTAGATGAGTCGGAGAAAGCCATCGTGTTCGTGAGACTCTCCTTTTCTTACAGGGGGTCATATTTGGTTTTTCTAGGTCAAACCTGTCACAGATTCCCCCGGTACTGCTGCTCATTCCCTACACCATCTCTGGAGGTCTACGTCACCGGCCTCTAGGTGTCACTGAACTGTTTCATTACACACACCTGGTTCCCATTTCCCCTGATTAGTAATTGTATACAGTATTTGTGCCCTCTGTTCACCATTGTCTTGCCGGTTATTGTTCCCATGTCCGTTGGTCTATGAGTACCTGTGCTTTGTTATTTCGTGTTGCATGTACTGTGCACTTTTTATTACAGGTCTTGTCCTGTGTATTGTTGTGCATTTGTTATTACGGGTCTCGACACCGTGTCGTGTATTGCGGGTCTCGCCCCGTGTATTTATTAGGTTTTACCTCGCTCTTTTGTTTGGGTTACATCCCTGTGTTTTTGTATACGTGTTTGTTTTGGGCTTCGTGGCAGGTACTCATCAGGTACTACTGGAATGTCTACCAATGGCATGTCCATTTTTTTGTGAGAATTTACACTGGTCACTCAAGACATTTATTTAGTCATTATAAAGTATAAATATCCCACACTTAGCAGTCAAGCAAAAATATGATTAGTGATTTATGAATAAACATTTTACTAATCAATTATAAATGGAGTTACATGGAGTTATTATAAAGTGCTACCCCAAAATGTTTTTAGCATTAAGGCCTGCAGTGTGAACAAAGCATAAGAGTGCAATGTAAAACTTCACCCTGGAGTATTGATTTACTGACTGATCTGTTGGGATACAGTTTGTGTGCTTCCATGTGTTCTATCTCTCCATCCAGCCGAAGGTCTCTTGTAGGTTCTGGATAGCACAATTTCTAAAAGTGTACAAGGCAAGAGGCTAATCTCATCAGCATTTAATTTCACACCGTTTTCACATTGCACGAGGGTGGAGAGAACTTTTGCGTAAATGCACAAATGCTTCACAATATCTGTGACAAGATCAGCCTCTTGTTTTAGCACTCTCTCTGTACTTTCCTTATTTGCACCACTGTTTATGGTCATGCCATATCACTGAGTCTCAGTTTACACCTTTTTATTTTATGTTTGTGTCTGATCTCATCTCTGATTCAGACATTTTACACCTACATATTGTGGAAGGACCACCAGAGGGCAGGCTGGGCTCACGGATAGTAGCCCAACAAGGCATGGGAGACAAGGTAACCAGAGGCAATTAAGCATAGCTGACGGTACTAATGACATATTCTCCTTCCCCTATAAGAGAGAGTGTGGAACCAGCAGAGGGGGGGCGATCTCTGGAATATGGCCACCGACACAGAGGAGCTATCCATGAAGAACCACTAAGACGGTGACATTCTTGTGACTTTTGTTGTAGTTTAAAGATAATTGTATTGTGTTCCTATTTGATCTGGAGAAGAAGATGTATGTTTTTTCCTTGGGAGATTTTCATTGATTATGTTGGAGTGTTTGTGTTGACCAAATGCCCTCAATAGAGAACTGTGTTCAATCAAGAAAACCTACTCCTGACTCGTTTATTCCACCTTTCCGCTTTAGAGTGACGCCCAATTACTTGGTCCGCTCACACAATATGATAATCACAAACATGCTTCACATCTTTCAAAAATAAATATATTACAAATAAATGTTGAACAAATTACTATATTATGTTTGATTCACTATTCAATTTGCATCATTGGCATACAAACTCAAGTGGTCATTTACCTTAGACGTAGCCTACATCCTTTATACGGTATGTTTTATAGAAATGTGGACACACATTAAGCCTAGTCCTAGACTAAAAAGCTAAGAATATCCAATGAAAATGTTTTTGACTTAATCTGTGTCCGGGAAACTGGCCCTCAGGAAAAACTCTTTCTCCAATATGTTACTGGTTATGTCTTTCCAGTATGTCCTGTGGTGTCTCTCACCTCTGGGCTGAGCACAGCTGTGCTGTCGCTGGGTATGTCCTCCTCATACCCCTTGTTTAGGTAACTCTCTGTCTCCTGTCCATTGCTGGCTTCGCTCGGACACTTGCCGTAGGAGTGATGGGGACTGTCGCTGTTTTGGGACAGGTTGCACTTGGCGTCGCCCAGGTCTGATGGTGTGTAGGACATCCGCGGGGAGCCATCCTCGTCCTGGTACGGTGGTGGTTGAAGCTCATCCAGCGGGGGCGTTCGCCTCATCCTCTGGATGCAGTTCGCTGGTTGGGGGGGAAGGAGAAGAGATCATCAAACACAAACAAAATTACTTTGGCAGGCTCAAGCCCAAACCTGTCTCTTCCTGTACCCTTGTTGAGTGACAATCTCCTACAATTGTAAGGGATTGATTTGGTGTATTGTCACATTCAAGCCAATCTTAAAAATTAGTTTGACAGTTCTATCTAACTTCTGCTAGTCCTTTCTTGGATCACATTTTCAGTGTGAAACACTGATATTCAGGCAGTCCCTCCAAGATTTTTAAAATATATGCCCCCCATAATCTGTAGGTACTAAAAAGATTAACATACATATCAAATCAAATGTTATTTGTCACAGACCTTACAGTGAAATGCTTACTTACAAGCCTTTAACAAAATGCATTTTTAAGAAAAATACCTAACAAAATAAGAAATAAAAGTAACAAATAATTAAAGAGCAGCAGTAAAATAACAAGAGCGAGGCTATTTACAGGGGGTACCGGTACAGAGTCAATGTGCGGGGCACCGGTTAGGCGAGGTAATTGAGGTAATACGTACATGTTGGTAGTTATTAAAGTGACAATGCATAGATGAAAACAGAGAGCAGCAGCGCAAAAGAGCAATGCAAAATAGTCTGCGTAGCCATTTGATTAGATGTTCAGGATTCTTATTTCTTGGGTGTAGAAGCTGTTTAGAACCCTCTTGAACCTAGACTTGGCGCTCCGGTACCGCTTGTCGTGCGGTAGCAGAGAGAACAGTCTATGACTAGGGTGGCTGGGGTCTTTGACAATTTTTAGGGTCTTCCTCTGACACCGCCTGGTATAGAGGTCCTGGATGGCAGGAAGCTTGGCCACAGTGACGTACTGGGCCATACGCATTACCCTGTAAGTGCCTTGCGGTTGGAGGCCAAGCAGTTGCCATACCAGGTAGTGATGCAACCCATCAGGTTGCTCTCGATGTTGCAACTGTAGAACCTTTTCAGTCTCCTGAAGGGGAATAGGTTTTATTGTGCCTTCTTCACGACTGTCTTGGTGTGCTTGGACCATGTTAGTTTGTTGGTGATGTGGACGCCAAGGAACTTGCTCCACTACAGCCACGTCGATGAGAATGGGGGCGTGCTCGGTCCTCCTTTTCATGTAGTCCACAATCATCTCCTTTGTCTAGATAACATTGAGGGAGAGCTTGTTGTCCTGTCACCACACAGTCAGGTCTCTGACCTACTCCCTATAGGCTGTCTCACTGTTGTGTCATCTACAAACTTAATGATGGTGTTGGAGTCGTGCCTGGCCGTGTAGTCATGATTGAACAGGGAGTACAGGAGGGGGGCTGAACACGCACCCCTGAGGGACCCCCGAGTGGAGGATCAGCTTGGGTGCCGTGTTGTTACCTACCTTACCACCTAGGGGCGGCCCGTCAGGAAGTCCAGGATCCAGTTGCAGAGGAAGGTGTTTAGTTTCAGGGTCCTTAGCTTAGTGACGAGCTTTGAGGGTGCTATGGTGAGTTGTAGTCAATGAATAGCACTCTCGCATAGGTGTTCCTTTTGTCCATGTGTGAAAGGGCAGCGTGGAGTGCAATAGAGATTGCATAATCTGTGGATCTGTTAGTGGTATGCAATTTGGAGTGGGGTCTAGGGTTTCTGAGATAATTGTGTTGATGTGAGCCATGACCAGCCTTTCAAAGGACTTCATGGCTACAGACGTGAGTGCTACGGGTTGGTAGTCATTTAGGCAGGTTATCTTAGTGTTCTTGGGCACAGCTACTAAGGTACAGTCTCAGACAGGGAGAGGTTGAAAATGTCAGTGAAGACACTTGCCAGTTGGTCAGCGCATGCTCGGAGTACACGTCCTGGTAATCTGTCTGGCACTTCGGCCTTGTGAATGTTGACCTGTCTTACTCACATCGGCTACGTAGATCGTGATCACACAGTTGTCCGGAACAGCTGATGCTCTCATGCATGTTTCAGTATTACTTTCCTCGAAGCGAGCATAGAAGTAATTTAGCTTGTCTAGTAGGCTTGTGTACATAAAAACAAAAAAAAACACCTGGGGTCCAATCTGCAATTAACCCTATCAGTCCAGAGACCCCCTTTATTTTCATGATAACCAGGGCTACAAGTAGAACACCATACAATTTGGCATACGGTCCAGTAAAAGGAAAACCCTGATAAAAACAAATTTATATGAATGCTGAAATAGTTTACACATTGGGAAATAAATATCCAACTCGTCAGTGATAGCTTTGTTGAGTTTGTGACAGCAACCAATATTCTTTTTTTTATGTTGAAATAAATAATGCCTTAGTTTTAAAAATAGGAGAAAGATTGTTCAAGCACGTTTTTTCTTGTATTGGATGTTGGTGCAATTGTTAACTTGCATGCGGAAACCTCTGTTTTAAAACCCTTGGACGCAGTCTACCATTCCGCAATATGTTTTATCACAGGGGACAATTTTAGGACTCATCAAATCAAATCAAATCAAATTTATTTATATAGCCATTCGTACATCAGCTGATATCTCAAAGTGCTGTACAGAAACCCAGCCTAAAACCCCAAACAGCAAGCAATGCAGGTGTAGAAGCACGGTGGTTAGGCAAAACTCCCTAGAAAGGCCAAAACCTAGGAAGAAACCTAGAGAGGAACCAGGCTATGTGGGGTGGCCAGTCCTCTTCTGGCTGTGCCGGGTGGAGATTATAACAGAACATGGCCAAGATGTTCATATGTTCATAAATGACCAGCATGGTCGAATAATAATAAGGTAGAACAGTTGAAACTGGAGCAGCAGCACGGCCAGGTGGACTGGGGACAGCAAGGATGTCATGTCAGGTAGTCCTGGGGCATGGTCCTAGGGCTCAGGTCCTCCGAGAGAGAGAAGGAGAGAATTAGAGAACGCACAATTAGATTCACACAGGACACCGAATTGGACAGGAGAAGTACTCCAGATATAACAAACTGACCCCAGCCCCCCGACACATAAACTACTGCAGCATAAATACTGGAGGCTGAGACAGGAGGGGTCAGGAGACACTGTGGCCCCATCCGAGGACACCCCCGGACAGGGCCAAACAGGAAGGATATAACCCCACCCACTATGCCAAAGCACAGCCCCCACACCACTAGAGGGATATCTTCAACCACCAACTTACCATCCTGAGACAAAGCTGAGTATAGCCCGCAAAGATCTCCGCCATGGCACAACCCAAGGGGGGGTGCCAACCCAGACAGGATGACCACATCAGTGAATCAACCCACTCAGGTGACGCACCCCCTCCAGGGACAGCATGAGAGAGCCCCAGTAAGCCAGTGACTCAGCCCCTGTAATAGGGTTAGAGGCAGAGAATCCCAGTGGAAAGAGGGGAACCGGCCAGGCAGAGACAGCAAGGGTGGTTCGTCATTGTAGTCTGTTCAAAAATGTGGGATGGACCTCTTTGTCTGTAAGAAGAAAGCTGCATTCCCTTTTATTTATTTATTTCAAAGCAATCTTACAGAAACTCCATCTATATGTAACATCATTCATTAAGATAAGAATCATAAGTTACCAAACCCATTCACAGGAATGAATAACACTAAAGATCCCTTCAGTCTCCACAGATGTAGGAAAATCCATGTGTAGTTATTTTGCCCCTAATTTGTGGAACAGTATGCAAAGTTCACTGCAGCAAGATGAACTGTTGCCACTCAGGCAGTTTAAATGATTGATTGAGGACTTCTATGTAGTTGAATGCGATTGCTTTTATTAAATGTTTTTATTTGTTAATTGTGTGCTGAATTACATTGTTTTAAACACTTGTATGTTTTAATATTCTGTTTGTATTGTAATGTGTACAGGGCTCTCTTGTAAAATAGATGTTTAATCTAAAGGTTAAATAAAGGTTAAATAAAACAATAACATAAAACTATGAGTCTATTAAACTATTATAGACACTATGTTCTAGGATTTCCTATGATCTTCTATCTAACGACTCTTGTGTAGCTTGTCAGCATCATAGAGCAAAATATGCATTACTTGTGTGTCAGGACCCGGTTACGAACCTGGGTCTCCGGAGTGAGAAACAGTCACTTAACCAACTGAGCCACGAATAGTCAGCAAAACCCAGAAGATGAGGCAGACACAGCAGTACTTAAGACGGTGTATTTAATAAAGTAAAAAGGAGAAGTCCTTCAATACAAAAAATGGCAAATCCAAAAGGTGGTAGGAATAGCACAAAAAAGCCTCAAGAGATACTCGAAAACAAAAACAGAATTCCACAAGAGCATCCACCGGAATCGACAAGAATACACAGAACACTAGGGCTGGGTGCTAACATACAAACACAGAGCACAGAACTGAGGGAAACTAAGGGTTTAAATACAATCAGGGGAAACGAGGCACAGGTGCAAATAATAATGGGGAACAAGGGAAAAAACACAAGGTCAAAAAGCACAATGGGGGCATCTAGTGACCAAAACCCGGAACAACCCTGGCCAAATCCTGACAGAATCCCCCCCCTAGGAACGGCTCCTGACGTTCCTACCAGCTCTCTCAGGGTGGAGGGCCCTGAACTGACGAATGAGGTCAGGGTCCAGGATGTCTTTGGCAGGAACCCAGGAGTGCTCCTCGGGACCGTAGCCTTCCCAGTCCACCAGATACTGCCAGGACCGCTGCACCCGGCGGGAATCCAGTATCCGATGGACGGTATAAGCCGGCTGGCCTCCAATGACACGAGGCGGAGGGGGAGGTCTGTCTGCCGGGACAAGGGGAGAAAACAACAGGTTTTAACAATGAAATGTGAAATGTGGGATTAATCTTAAGGGATCTGGGTAAGTGTAGGCGATAAGAAACTGGGTTAACTCTCCTGGCAACCTTGAAGGGACCGATGTATTTTTGGGACAGCTTGCGAGACTCCACCCGTAGAGGTAAGTCTCTTGTGGAGAGCCAGACTCTCTGGCCGGGGCGCAGGGTAGGCCCGGGACGGCGACGTCTGTTGGCTTGTTGTTGGTACCTCTGTGAGGAACGCATAAGATTAAGACGGGTCTTCCTCCACATAAGCCGACAGCGTCTGACGAACTTCAAGGCTGAAGGCACTCTGACTTCTGCCTCCTGGTCCGGGAACAATGGAGGAGCATAGCCAAACTGACACTCGTGCGGGGACATACCAGTGGAGGAGGAGCGCAAGGTGTTGTGCGCGTATTCGGCCCAAACAATAAAGGATGACCATGTGGACGGGTTGTCACGAGTCATACATCGGAGGGTGGTTTCCAGCTCTTGATTCATCCTCTGTTTGGCCGTTGGACTCCGGATGGTACCCCGAAGATAGACTGGCAGAAGCCCCCATGAGTTGGCAGAAGGCCTTCCAAAACCTTGAGGCAAACTGGGGACCTCTGTCAGAAACCATATCTTGAGGAATGCCGAAGACTCGGAACACATGATTAATTACCAACTCAGCCGTTTCCTTGGCAGAAGGTAACTTAGTCAGAGGGACGAACCTGGCCGCCTTTGAAAACCTGTCGATTATGACTAGGATAGTAGTATTGCCATGGGATGGAGGAAGTCCAGTAATAAAGTCCAATGAGATATGGGACCAGGGTCTGTGGGGAACAGGTAAAGAGTGAAGGAGTCCTTGAGGGCGGAGGTGAGAAGATTTGCCCTGGCAGCACACGGGACAGGCATTGACGAAAGTGGCAACGTCTTCTCTTATGGTAGGCCACCAGAACTTACGCTGGATGAACTCCAAGTGGCGACCTACGCCCGGATGACAGGTGAGGCGAGAGGAGTGCCCCCACAGAAGGACCTGAGTCCTCACTGCCTTGGGGACAAACAACCGATTGGCAGGACCTCCTTTCGGGTCCGGTTCGCTAGCTTGAGCACGTCTCACGGTATCCTCAACTTGCCACGAGATCGGAGCCACAATCTTAGCAGCAGGAAGGACAGGCATGTCCGTGTCATCTCGAATGGCAGGAGCGTAGACTCGGGACAGGGCATCCGGTTTGAGATTCTTCGACCCGGGCCGATAGGTGAGGATAAACTGGAATCGATTGAAGAAAAGAGACCATCTAGCTTGTCTAGAGTTCAACCGCTTCGCCTGCTGGATATACTCCAGATTTTTGTGGTCCGTAAGCACTTGAAACGGGTGAGAAGCCCCCTCGAGCCAGTGTCTCCATTCCTTCAATGCCATCTTAACCGCTAGGAGTTCACGATCCCCCACATCGTAGTTCCTCTCAGTCGGGGTAAGCCGGTGTGAGAAGAAAGCGCACGGATGAAGCTTCTTGTCTTCACCCCTCTGAGACAGGACAGCTCCAACACCAACCTCTGATGCGTCTACCTCCACCACAAATGGTTCATCCGTAGTCGGTAGTATCAGGATGGGAGCAGAGAGAACGCGCTGCTTGAGTCCTTGGAAGGCCGTCTCAGCTTCTCTTCCCCACAAAAACCTTGCATTGCCACCCTTGGTTAAAGCTGAGAGAGGGGCTGCCACCAAGCTGAAGTTCTTGATGAACTTGCGGTAAAAGTTTGTGAAGCCCAGGAAACGCTGAACTTCCTTAAAGGATTTGGGGGTGGGCCAATCCGCTACCGCCCCTACCTTCCTGGGGTCCATTTGGACTCGACCGGGTTCCACTACAAATCCCAGGAATTGTACTCGGGATGAATGGAATTCACATTTTTCCGGCTTAACGTACAGATGGCTGTCCAGGAGGCGTTTGAGTACTTGTCTGACATGCTTAGTGTGTTCTTGAAGGGAGCTCGAAAAGATGAGGATGTCATCCAAGTAAACGAACACAAATATGTTAAGCATATCCCTAAGCACATCGTTTATGAGCGCTTGGAACACCGCTGGGGCGTTGGTCAGGCCGAAGGGCATCACCAAGTATTCATAGTGACCAGTAGGCGTGTTGAAAGCGGTCTTCCACTCGTCACCAGGTCTGATCCGCACAAGATGGTATGCGTTCCGCAGGTCAAGCTTAGTGAAAACAACTGCTTCCTGGAGCAGCTCAAGGCTGTGGCCATAAGGGGTAGCGGGTAACGGTTACGGACGGTTATGGCATTGAGTCCCCGGTAGTCGATGCAAGGACGTAATCCACCGTCTTTCTTGGCCACAAAGAAAAACCCTGCTCCCGCCGGGGAGGTGGATGGACGCATGAGGCCTGCTTCCAGAGCGTCCTTGATGTAGGTATCCATAGCAGCTCGTTCGGGTGGAGATAGGGAAAAGATCCGATCCCTGGGGGGCAAGTGCCCGGAAACAGGTCGATGGGGCAATCGTAAGGTCTATGGGGTGGTAGCATGGTGGCCCTCTGTTTGCTAAACACCAGTTTGAGGTCATGGTAACACTCGGGAACTCGGGTCAGGTCGATGGATTCTAAAGACTCGGGAGTAGAACTCGGGGAATTCTGGAAAATACAAGTAGCTTGGCACGTAGGACCCCACTGCTTGATAGTGCCCACAGACCAGTCGATGTGAGGGTTATGGCTGTGAAGCCAGGGGTATCCAAGGACGAGAGGGAACTCCGAACAGGAGATCAAATGAAAGTTCATCAATTCCTGGTGTTGTGAAACTGAAAGTTGCAAGGAGGTAGTGACATGAGTGACAAGTCCAGATCCCAAAGGGCTTCCATCCAATGTAGTGACCCTCATGGGTTCACTTAGAGGTTCAGAGGGAACGCCATTCTCCTTCGCCCAGACACCATCCATGAAGTTACCTGCGGCTCCAGAGTCTACCAAGGCTTGAAGGTGAAGCTTGTGGTTGTCCCAGGAGAGGGTGACTGGAATGAGCAGACGGGAGTTGGACGGATGGGAGGAGGTTATGTTTCCCGTTACAGTTCCCCCGGTCTGTACGGGACAGAGCGTTTCCCTGGAGCCCGGGACACGTGGAACGGAAATGGCCCGGTTTGCCGCAATATAGACAGCGTCGCTCCTCATCCGGCGGTCTCTCTCAGCCTGGGAGATGCGTCCAATCTGCATGGGTTCCGATGGAGCCAGCGAGGATAAAGGTGGGGACTCGGAGCTGGGACTGATAGGGGCTAGAGGTCTACGGTTGAGTTCTCTCGCTCTCAGACGCTGGTCAATGCGTGAGGCCAACTTGATCAGGGACTCGAGATTGTCCGGTGGTTCCCGAGTGGCCAGTTCATCTTGGATAGTGTCGGAAAGGCCTTTCAGAAAGCACACCGTGAGCGCCTCATTGTTCCAGCCACTTGCTGCTGCCACCGTGCGGAACTGGATGGCATAGTCCGTCACGCTGCGCCAACCTTGGTGGAGAGTCAGGAGCTGTTTGGCTGAGTCAGAACCACTGCTTGGGCCTTGAAACACTCGTTTGAATTCCTCAGCAAAGGCAGAGTAGCTGGCACAGCAGGAACTATGGGCATCCCACACAGCAGTAGCCCAGGCCAGGGCTTTTTCCGACAGCAGGGTGATGATATAAGCGATCTTAGACCGGTCGGTGGGAAACGACGAGGGTTGTAGCTCAAAGGAGAGAGAACATTGGGTGAGAAACCCTTTACAAGCACTTGGATCACCTGAGAACCGTTGGGGAGGTGGAAGACGAGGTTCAGCCAGGGGGTTAACTGCCATGGGTACGTGAATCTGAGGCACTGGGACGGGAACTGTTGCCGGGGTAAGACGATCAGATATTTGCTTAATGGAAGTCAGCATCTCCGACAGAAGATGAGAATGTCTAGCCATTAAGGCCTCTTGCTGAACCAGGGCGGCTTCGTGGCGTTGGACAGTCTCCTGGTGGTGGGACAGCATGGCAAAAAGGTCCTGGGAACTGGCTGCCTCTGGGTTCATTTTTGGCTCTGTGTTTCTGTCAGGACCCGGTTACGAACCTGGGTCTCCGGAGTGAGAAACAGTCACTTAACCAACTGAGCCACGAATAGTCAGCAGAACCCAGAAGATGAGGCAGACACAGCAGTACTTAAGACGGTGTATTTAATAAAGTAAAAAGGAGAAGTCCTTCAATACAAAAAATGGCAAATCCAAAAGGTGGTAGGAATAGCACAAAAAAGCCTCAAGAGATACTCGAAAACAAAAACAGAATTCCACAAGAGCATCCACCGGAATCGACAAGAATACACAGAACACTAGGGCTGGGTGCTAACATACAAACACAGAGCACAGAACTGAGGGAAACTAAGGGTTTAAATACAATCAGGGAAAACGAGGCACAGGTGCAAATAATAATGGGGAACAAGGGAAAAAACATAAGGTCAAAAAGCACAATGGGGGCATCTAGTGACCAAAACCCGGAACAACCCTGGCCAAATCCTGACATTGTGCGTGTTCGTGAGAGTCTCAGCATTTCATACATAGCTTTTAATAGTTTGTAGCTCAAACCATTCAGGCACTACTGTCACACCCTGATCTGTTTCACCTGTCTTTGTGCTTGTCGCCACCCCCCCCTCAACAGCTCGCCCATCTTCCCATCATCCCCATCATCCCCAGTGTATTTATACCTGTGTTTTCTGTTTGTCCGTTGCCAGTTTGTCTTGTCTCGTCAAGCCTACCAGCGTCTTCCCCGTACTTTTCCCCGTGTTTTCCTCTAGTCCCTGTTTTCTAGTTGTCCCGCTTTTGACCATTCTGCCTGCCCTGACAGTGAGCTTGCCTGGCGTTCTGTACCTTTCGGACTCTGCCTGTCGTTTTCCTGCCCCCTGTTTATGAAATAAACTTTTGTTACTTTAAACTGTTTTCATCTGGGTCTTCTCCTGAGCTTTTATAGCTACAGTTATGTTTCTAAAGACCCCTTCGGGACCCGCCCTTGTCCATCGCTCTAGCTCAGACCCCGTTAATCACACAGACTTATGTTGTTGTTATCTACAGATGAAGAAGAAATAGACAAATTCAATGGTACAACCCAGAAGTCTGTAACCCATTTTAAACACATAATGTTTAAAATGGGTTACAAGTTCAAAATGCTCCAGCATTATTGTGGGACTCATTGGGTTAAGACATGAATCTTAATTAAATCTTCCATGATAACAATAAGAGACAAAATACTATTTTTGGCTGTTTCTTTTATTGAACAAACACAACTCTGTCTTGGAAAATAACAGTTGGTGAGAGCCTAGCAAATCTAGGCCTAAATTTCAATGTCATTATACATTTCATTGTCCATTTCATCCTCCTTATCCTCCTCCATACCAATAGCTCCAATGCATAGTTGTTGGTTGTGGTACATGAAGACTCAAAAACCTTTTTGAGTGTTGCCAAACCAATAGCTTTGCTGTCTAGGCACACAATGGCAGTTCAGACGGAGAGTCAAAAGCTGGTTACGAAAATCTTTTTTGATCAGAGCTAGTCCCAAAAAATAAACTAGCCTAGCCTATTGCCTATGTTCTGTTCAGTTTTTGAAGGACAACACAACAATTTGAAAGAGGACTGGAGGTCAACTTTGATATATTGCTACTACTTTAATTGATTAAAAAGTATATGTTTCTAACCCATGATGTACAGTGTCTTCAGAAAGTATCCATACGCCTTAACTTATTCCACATTTTGTTGTGTTACAGTCTGAATTCTAAATGGATTAAATATGTTTTACCTATCTACACACAATACCCCATAACAACAAAGTGAAAACATGTTTTTAGAAATGTTTGTAAATGAAATACAGAAATATGTAATTTACACAAGTATTCACACCTACAGAGTCAATACTGAGTCAATACTCTGTAGAAGCACCTTTGGCAGTTAACAATTTCCAGGTCTTGTCAAATATTTTCAAGTAAATTTAAGTAAAAACTGTAAATTGGCCACTCAGGAACATTCACTGTCTTCTTGGTAAGCCACTACAGTGTATATTTGGCCTTGTGTTTTAGGTTATTGTCCTGCTGAAAGGTGAATACACCACTAGTGTCTAGTGGAAAGCAAACTCAATCAGTTTTTCCTCACGGATTTTGCCTGTGCTTAGCTCCATTCCATTTTTTTTAATCAGGAAAAACTCCCTAGCCCTTAATAATTACAAGGATACTCATAACATGATGCAGCCACCAGTATGCTTGATGTTTGGCGTTTCCCCAAACATAACACTTTGTATTCAGGACAAAAAGTGAATTGTTTTGCAACAGTTGTTGTAGAACAGTATTACTTTAGTGCCTTGTTACAAACAGAATCCATGTTTTAGAATATTTGTATTCTGCACATTCTTTGTTCTTTTTACTCTGTCAATTAGGTTAGTATTGCGAAATAACCATAATATTGATCCATCCTCAGTTTTTTTTTCTATCACAGCCATTAAACTCTGTAACTGTTGGACTCATGGTGAAATCCCTGAGCGGATACCTTCCTCTCCGTCAACTGATTTAGGAAGGACGCCTGTGTCAAAAAGCAGGCGGCAGGTAGCCTAGTGGTTAGAGCTTTGGACTAGTAACCAAAAAGTTGCAAGATCAAATCCCTGAGCTGACAAGGTAAAAATCTGTCATTTTGCCCCTGAACAAGGCAGTTAAGAACAAATTCTTATTTTCAATGATGGCCAAGGAACAGTGGGTTAACTGAATTGCCTCGTTAAATAAAAGAAAATGTGACTAGGTGAATTGATACACCACCCAATGCACTGGTATCCATCTCATTCCACGAAGGGCTGGTTTTCGCGTCTCCCTTGTACTAGATGAATTAAGGTCACTAATTGGTAAGGAAATCTCCACGCCTGGTTGTCTAGGGCTTAATTGAAAGGAAAAACAAAAACCAGCAGACACTAGGCCCTCCATAGAATGAGTTTGACACCCCTGGTCCAAAGTGTAATTAATAACTTCCCCATGTTCAAAGGGATATTCAATGTCTGCTTTTTTACCCATCTATCAATAGGTTCCCTTCTTTGAGAGGCATAAGAAAACCTCCCTGGTCTCTGTGGTTGAATCTGTGTTTGAAATTCACTGCTCGACTGAGGGACCTTATGTTGGGGTACTGAGATGAGGTAGTCATTCAAAAATCATGTTAAACACTATGCACACCGAATGAGTACATGAAACTAATTAGTTGACTTGTTAAGCAATTATTTACTCTTGCACTTATTTAGGCTTTCCATAACAAAGGAATACTTATTGAATACTTATTGACTCAAGATATTTTAGCTTTTTACTTTTTTTATATATATATATTTTTACCTCTTATTTCTTTCTTTAGGTTTGTGGTATCCAATATGTAGTTCCAGTCTTGTCCCATCGCTGCAACTCGCGTACAGACTCGGGAGAGGCGAAGGTCGAGAGCCGTGCGTCCTGTTCCCGAGTGTTACCATGACCTCAAACCGGTATTTAGCAAACAGAGGGCCACCATGCTGCCACCCCATAGACCTTACGAACTACACGGCAGGACCTGGTCAATGACCTGAAGAGAGCTGGGACCACAGTCTCAAAGAAAACCATTAGTAACACACTACGCCGTAATGGATTAAAATCCTGCAGCGCACGCAAGGTCCCTCTGCTCAAGCCAGCGCATGTCCAGGCCCATCTGAAGTTTGCCAATGACCATCTGGATGATCCATAGGAGGAATGGGAGAAGGTCATGTGGTCTGATGAGACACAAATAGAGCTTTTTGGTCTAAACTCCACTCGCCGTGTTTGGAGGAAGAAAAAGGATGAATGCAACCCCAAGAATACCATCCCAACCGTGAAGCATGGAGGTGGAAACATCATTCTTTGGGGATGCTTTTCTGCAAGGGGGACAGGACGGCTGCACCGTATTGAGGGGAGGATGGATGGGGCCATGTATCGCGAGATCTTGGCCAACAACCTCCTTCCATCAGTAAGAGCATTGAAGATGGGTTGTGGTTGGGTCTTCCAGCATGACAACGACCCGAAACACACAGCCAGGGCAACTAAGGAGTGGCTCCGTAAGAAGCATCTCAAGGTCCTGGAGTGGCCTAGCCAGTCTCCAGAACTGAACCCAATAGAAAATCTTTGGAGGGAGCTGAAAGTCCGTATTGCCCAGTGACAGCCCCGAAACCTGAAGGATCTGGAGAAGGTATGTATGGAGGAGTGGGCCAAAATCCATGCTGCAGTGTGTGAAAACCTGGTCAAGAACTACAGGAAACGTATGATCTCTGTAATTACAAACAAAGGTTTCTATACCAAATATTAACTTCTGCTTTTCTGATAAAATGCAAATTAATTACTTAAAAATCATACAATGTGATTTAATACCGGCGAATGAATGGCACAACAATGCGCCTCAGGATCTTGTCATGGTATCTCTGTGCATTCTGGAATTATGTTTGTTGTCAGTCGCTTATGCCTACCCATAACATAACCCCACCACCACCATGGGGCACTCTGTACACAACGTTGACATCAGCAAACCGCTCGCAAACATGGCACCATACATGCTGTCTGCCATCTGCCCGGTACAGTTGAAACCGGGATTGATCCGTGAATAGCACATTTCTCCAGCATGCCAGTGGCCATCGAAGGTGAGTATTTCCCACCGTTGTCAGTTATGACGCCGAGCTGCAGTCAGGTCAAGACTCTGGTGAGGACAATGAGCTTCCTTGAGACGGTCTCTGAAAATATTTGCAGAAATTCTTTGTTTGTGCAAACCCACAGTTTCATCAGTTGTCCAGATGGCTGGTCTCAGATGATCCTGCAGGCGAAGAAGCCAGATGTGGAGGTCCAGGGTTTGCATGGTTACACGTGGTCTGTGGTTGTGAGGCCGGATGGTGGTACCTCCAAATTCTCTAAAACAACATTGGAGGTGGCTTATAGTAGAGAAATAGACATTTAATTCTCTGGCAACAGCTCTGGTGGACATTAGTATAGGCAGCATGCCATTTGCATGCTCCCTCACAAATTGAGAAATCTGTATCATTGTGAAAAAACTGCACATTTTAGTGGCCTTATATTGTCCCCAGCACAAGGTGCACATGTGTAATGTGCTTGCTGTTTAATCAGCTTCTTGATATCACACACCTCTCAGGTGGATGGATTATTTTGGCAAAGGAGAATTTTATTTTTTATTTATTTGACCTTTATTTAACCAGGTAGGCCAGTTGAGAACAAGTTCTCATTTACAACTGCGACTTGGCCAAGATATAGCAAAGCAGTGCAACAAAAACAACAACACAGAGTTACACATGGGATAAACAAACGTAAAGCCAATAACACAATAGAAAAAAATATATATAGTGTGTGCAAATGTAGTAAGGTTAGGGAGGTAAGGCAATAAATAGGCCATAGTGGCAAAATATGACAATTTAGCATTAACACTGGAGTGATTTGGCGACGGATATGTAGTGAGGGCCAGCCAACGAGAGCATACAGGTTGCAGTGGTGGGTAGTATATGGGGCTTTGGTGAAAAAACGGACGGCACTGTGATAGACTACATCCAATTTGATGAGTAGAGTGTTGGAGGCTATTTTGTAAATTACATCGCCGAAGTCAAGGATCGGAAGGATGGTCAGTTTTACGAAGGATGTTTAGCAGCATAATTGAAGGAGGCTTTGTTGCAAAATAGGAAGCCAATTCGAGATTTAATTTTGGATTGTAGATGCTTAATGTGAGTCTGGAAGGAGAGTTTACAGTCTAACCAGACACCTAGGTATTTGTTGTTGTCCACATATTCCAAGTCAGAACCATCCAGAGTAGTGATGCGAGTCAGGCGGGCGGGTGCGGGCAGCGATTGGTTGAAGAGCATGCATGTAGTTTTACGTGCATTTAAGAGCAGGTGGAGGCTACAGAAGGAGTGTTGTATGGCATTGAAGCTCATCTGGAGGTTTGTAAACAGTGTCCAAAGAAGGGCCAGAAGTATACAGAATGGTTTCGTATGCTTAGAGGTGGATCAAAGAATCATCAGCAGCAAGAGCGACATCATTGATATATACAGAGAAAAGAGTCTGCCTGAGAATTGAACCCTGTGGAACACCCATAGAGACTGCCAGAAGGCCGGACAACAGGCCCTCCGATTCGACACACTGAACTCTATCTGAGAAGTAGTTGGTTAACCAGGCGAGGCAGTCATTTGAGAAACCAAGGCTGTTGAGTCCATGGTGATTGACAGAGTAGAAAGCCTAGGCCAGGTCGATGAAGACCGCTGCATAGTACTGTCTTTTATGGCGGTTATGCTATTGTTAAGGACTTTGAGTGTGGCTGAGGTGCACCCATGAACAGCTCGGAAACCAGATTGCATAGCGGAGAAGGTATGATGGGATTAAAAATGGTTGGTGATCTGTTTGTTAACTTATTACTCGTTAACTAGCTTTCGAAGACTTTAGGAAGGCAGAGCAGGATCGATATAGGTCTGTAACAGTTTGGGTCTGGAGTGTCTCCCCATTTGAAGAGGGGGATGACCGCAGCAGCTTTCCAATCTTTAGGGATCTCAGACGATACAAAAGAGATGGTGAACAGGCTAGTAATAGGGGTTGCAACAATTGCGGCAGATAATTTTAGAAAGAGAGGGTCCAGATTGTCTAGCCCAGCTGATTTGTAGGCGTCCAGATTTTGCAGCTCTTTCAGAACATCAGCTATCTGGATTTGGGTGAAGGAAAAGCGGGGGAGGGAGGGGGGGCTTGGGAAATTTGCTTGGGAAATTTGCTGCAGGGGGTGCAGAGCTGTTGGCCGGGGTAGGGATAGCCAGGTGGAAAGCATGGCGAGCCGTAGAAAAATGCTTATTGACATTCTCGATTACCGTATATTTATTGGTGGTGACAGTGTGTCCTAGCCTCAGTGCAGGGGGCAGCTGGAAGGAGGTGCTCTCCATGGACTTTACAGTGTTCCAAAACATTTTGTAATTTGTGCAACAGGATGAACATTTCTGTTTGAAAAAGTTAGCCTTTGCTTTCCTAACTGACTGTGTATATTGGTTCCTAACTTCCCTGAAAAGTTGCATATCGCAGGGGCTATTCGATGCTAATGCAATACGCCACATGACGTTTTTGTGCTGGTCAAGGGCAGTCAAGTTTGGAGTGAACCAAAGTCTACAGTGGGGCAAAAAAGTATTGAGTCAGCCACCAATTGTGCAAGTTCTCCCACTTAAAAAGATGAGAGAGGCCTGTAATTTTCATCATAGGTACACTTCAACTATGACAGACAAAAAAAAAAGTCCAGAAAATCACATTGTAGGATTTTTAATGAATTTATTTGCAAATTATGGTGGAAAATAAGTATTTGGTCAATAACAAAAGTTTATCTCAATACTTTGTTATATACCCTTTGTTGGCAATGACAGAGGTCAAACGTTTCTGTAAGTCTTCACAAGGTTTTCACACACTGTTGCTGGTATTTTGGCCCATTCCTCCATGCAGATCTCCTCTAGAGCAGGGATGTTTTGGGGCTGTTGCTGGTCAACACAGACATTCAACTCCCTCCAAAGATTTTCTATGGATTGAGATCTGGAGACTGGCTAGGCCACTCCAGGACCTTGAAATGCTTCTTACGAAGCCACTTCTTCGTTGCCCGGGCGGTGTGTTTGGGATCATTGTCATGCTGAAAGGCCCAGCCACGTTTCATCTTCAATGCCCTTGCTGATGGAAGGAGGTTTTCACTCAAAATCTCACGATACATGGCCCCATTCATTCTTTTCTTTACACGGATCAGTCGTCCTGGTCCCTTTGCAGAAAAACAGCCATAAAGCATGATGTTTCCACCCCCATGCTTCACAGTAGGTATGGTGTTCTTTGGATGCAACTCAGCATTCTTTGTCCCCCAAACACGACGAGTTGAGTTTTTACCAAAAAGTTATATTTTGGTTTCATCTGACCATATGACATTCTCCCAATCTTCTTCTGTATCATCCAAATGCTCTCTAGCAAACTTCAGACGGGCCTGGACATGTACTGGATTAAGCAGGGGGACACATCAAACAGGTGCCATTAATATAGGTAACAAGTGGAGGACAGATGGCCTCTTAAAGAAGAAGTTACAGGTGAGAGCCAGTGAGAGCCAGAAATCTTGCTTGTTTGTAGGTGACCAAATACTTATTTTCCACCATAATTTGCAAATAAATTCATAAAAAATCCTACAATGTGATTTTCTGGATTTGTTTTTCTAATTTTTTCTGTCATAGTTGAAGTGTATCTATGATGAAAATTACAGGCCTCTCTCATCTTTTTAAGTGGGAGAACTTGCACAATTGGTGGCTGACTATATACTTTTTTGCCACACTGTATATCTGAGGGCAGGTTGGTCAGGATGATATCTATGAGGATGCCAGTGTTTACGGATTTAGGGTTGTACCTGGTAGGTTCCTTGATAATTTGTGTGAGATTGAGGGCATTTAGCTTAGATTGTAGGATGGCCGGGTGTTAAGCATATCCCAGTTTAGGTCACCTAACAGTACGAACTCTGAAGATAAATGGGGGTTAATTAATTCACATATGGTGTCCAGGGCACAGCTGGGGGCTGAGGGAGGTCTAAAATAAGCGGCAACATTGAGAGACTAATTTCTGGATAGGTGGATTTTTAAAAGTAGAAACTCAAACTGTTTGGGCATGGACCTGGATAACATGACATAACTCTGCAGACACTCTCTGCAGTAGATTGCAAGTCCGCCCCTTTTGGCAGTTCTCTCTCGGGAGAAAATATAATTGGGGATGGACATTTCAGAATTTTTGGTGGCCTTTCAGAATTTTTGGTGGCCTTCCTAAGCCATGATTCAGACACGGCTAGCACATCAGGGTTGGCAGAGTGTGCTAAAGCAGTGAATAAAACAAACTTAGGGATGAGGCTTCTGATGTTAACATGTATGAAACCAAGGCTTTGCGATTACAGAAGTCAACAAATGATAGCACCTGGGGAATAGATGTGGAACTGAGAGCTACAGGGCCTTGGTTAACCTCTACGTCACTAGACGAACAGAGGAGGAGTAGGATACGGTACGGCTGAAGGCTATAAAAACTGGTCGTCTAGTGCGTTGGGAACAGAGAACAAAAGGAGCAGATTTCTGGGCATGGTGGAATAGATGCAGGGCATAATGTACAGACAAGGGTATGGTAGGATGAGTACAATGAAGGTAGACCTAGGCATGGGGTGATGATGAGAGAGGTTCCGTCTCTGGAGGCACCAGTTAAGCCAGGTGAGGTCTCCACATGTGTTTGGGTTGAGACAAAAGAGCTATCTTAGGCATGTTGAGCGGAACTGAGGGCTCTACATTGAAATAAAACAATAAGAACTAGCCGAGACAGCAGTATTGACATTAGAGAGAGGAATAAAGCAATCACAGGTGTTGATCAGAAGAGGAAAGACAACAACGGGTAAATGGCGTTGAATGTGCAGAGCAGGTCAATTAGGTACATAGAGGACCTGAGTTCGAGGCTGAGGCCGACAGATAAACAAAATGAGGTACTGTGTTATTGAAACAGTCCAGGGTGTGTAGCTGTGTAGCCGAGTGATCATAGGGTCCAATGAGCATTAATAGGTGAGTCAGGGAGCTGTTCAGAAGTCAGCACTACTCCATGCAAGCGGGAGACACGGCGTTCAGAAAGCTAGCGGGCCAGGGCTAGCAGATGGTTCGTCGGCAACATCGTAACAGAATAGCCTGTTGAGACAACATCGGGAATTACGTCGGCAGACCAGTCGTGATGGATCGGCGGGGCTCCGCATCGACAATAATAGTGGGTCCAGGACAATTGGCAAAAGAGGTATTGTAGCCCTAGAATTAGTTGATACATGGGCATAGCTCGAGGCTAGCTCAAGGCTAACTGATGCTTGCTTCGGGACAGAGCCGTTAGTGGCCACTCGTTTGCAGCTAGCTAGCTGCGATGATCTGATGTAATGATTCAGAGTGGCAGGAATCCGGTGATGTGGTAGAGAGAAGCAGTCTAATATGCTCTGAGTTGATATCGCGCCGTGCAGACGGCAGGTTTTGTCCAAGCTAAGGCTGGCTGGTGTCCGAGCTAAAGGTGAAGACCTCTAGCCGTGGCTGACAAAGACTATTAGCTAGTTAGCTGGCTAGCTCCTGATGGAGATTCCAGTTCTAAGGAATAAAAATAGCAGATCCGTACCACATTGGGTGAGGCGGGTTGCAGGAAAGTATATTTCGTTCGTAGATAGAAAGTGTGATTAAAATATATGAAAAAGACTGCCTATCTACAAGGGATAGGATCGGGATAAGACAAAGGCAAACACACGTCCGACTGCTACGCCATCTTGGTTCTAAGAAATGCTCACTAACAGGGACGTAAACAAATGTGTGCTTTTTGTGCGGATGGAACATTTCTGGGATCTTTTATTTCAGCTCACGAAACATGGGACCTACACTTTACGTGTTTATATTTTTGTTCAGTGGCAAATTAATATCCGCACTAACACTACAGTCTGCAAAAACACAACAGTAATTACTATAGTATATACCAGAGGTGTGGACTCGAGGCACATATATGATGACTTGCAACTCCACATTGACTTTAACACCAATGACTCGTGACATAACTTGGACTTGAGCCTTTTGACTCGAACTGACTTGATACCCTTCCCAAGCCCAAATATAAAAAATGATGCTATTAAAAAAAGTGTGCAGTGCATCAACTCTTCATTTAACAGATTACAGTTTGAATCGGACAGCAGGAAATCAAATTGAGCCAGCTGAGAAATAGTTTCACGTGGCAGTGCAGAGGAATGTTGGCGTGTGAATTCAAATGAGCCCTTGGAAAGATGATACCACAAATTATTATTTTCAGATATAAAGACTACGCTGTATCAACAAAAACGGATTGCAACTTGCAAAACATGCGGGAAGAAAATGACAGACGGAGGCGCAACAATTTCAACACAAAGAAGCAGCACAAAGAAGGGTAAGTCGTGGCTAATATAGCTGACAGCTATATCATTCATACTTTGCTAGTGTATTATGTTGGCTAACATTAAATCAATGAGCCTCCACACAGTCAGTCAGTGCGGGAACGTGATCAACTGGCTAGGCAGTTGGTAGCCTAAATCCTGCCTGATGTTGCTGCTGGTCCTAAAGCCATTGACATATGTTAGCCTATTGTAACCACACAGTGTGTGTGTGTGTTATTGTTGGGCGATTGTGTACAAGTCTACATCGCTCGATTGCGCCCCATAGCGATCCTCGATAGTCCATCGCTATTGGGGGGGTCTTACTTATAGCTACCCATGTATTTCCATGGAAATATAACGTTTATTTGGAAAGTAATAAATATATTTTAAAAAGCATTCATGATTTGCGTAAATGTAATATACTAACTATTACTCTTGTTAAAAACATGAAATATTACATTTGGTGAAGAGCACATTATGACTAGTTTAAGACTCAAAACTCAAGGTTTAGGACTTGAGATTTGACTTGAGACTTGTTGTTCTAGTCTTGAGACTTGACTCGGACAATCGTGTCTTGACTTGACTTGAGACTTGACTTGGGACTTGAGGGCTAAGACTTGAGACTTACTTGTGACTTGTAAAACAATGACTTGGTCCCACCTCTGGTATATACTACAGTATTTAATTTGCATATACCCTGCCCATTCCCCTCCCCATGTCCAAATTTGTGCCACCTATCAGTGAGAAACCTACATGCCAAGAAAAGCCATATATTATGTTCCCTACAGGTTATAAAAAAAGAGCTAAAGCTTTGAACTATCTGTTCAGACCTCAGTTCTACCTACCTACAGGTTATGGAAAATTAGCTCTTTGAGTATTTTGTCCAGTAGGTTTCCTCAAGGACAAAGCCTCCACTGCTATGTCAAATATCATAAAATACAAACATTATAGTAAATACTACAGTGTACTACAGTCTACTATAGTATGTACTACAGTTTTCTGTTACTAAAGTAACTGTAAATACTACAGTAAAGACAGCAAAAAATGTAACCATAGTGTACTATAGTATTTCTTCATGTGGGAGGTGTGCGTGCTCTCCTCATTCTGAGTGCTGTTGGGGCCTGGGCGCGGCCTGCTGAAGAATGGAGCTCCCCACTGCCGGGTGATTCTGAAATAGAATCTACAGTGCACTCTTTGTGGCTCCCGCAGGTTAATTAACCTCTTGAAGCTAGGGAGCATTATTTTTATGCTTGGAAAAACATTCCCAAAGTAAATGGCCAGATGCTAGAATATGCATATAATTGACAGATTAGGATAGAAAACACAAGCCTCCTGGGTGGCGCAGTTGTTAAGGGCGCTGTACTACAGCGCTGGCTGCGCCACCAGAGACCCAGGCTCTTTCGTAATTGGCCGCGACCGGGAGGTCTGTGGGACGACGCACGATTGGCCTTGCATCGTCCGGGTTAGGGAGAGTTTGGCCGGTAGGGATACCCTTGTCTCATCACGCACCAGCGACTCCTGTGGCGGGCCGGGCGCAGTGCGCGCTAAGCAAGGTTCAAATCAAATCAAATTTTATTTGTCACATACACATGGTTAGCAGATGTTAATGCGAGTGTAGCGAAATGCTTGTGCTTCTCGTTCCGACAATGCAGTAATAACCAACAAGTAATCTCACTAACAATTCCAAAACTATTGTCTTATACACACACGTGTAAGGGGATAAAGAATATGTAACTAAAGATATATGAATGAGTGATGGTACAGAGCAGCATAGGCAAGATACAGTAGATGGTATCGAGTACAGTATATACATATGAGATGAGTATGTAAACAAAGTGGCATAGTTAAAGTGGCTAGTGATACATGTATTACATAAAGATGCAGTAGATGATATAGAGTACAGTATATACGTATACATATGAGATGAATAATATAGGGTATGTAAACATTCTATTAGGTAGCATTGTTTAAAGTGACTAGTGATATATTTTACATCATTTCACATCAATTCCCATTATTAAAGTGGCTGGAGTTGAGTCAGTGTGTTGGCAGCAGCCACTCAATATTAGTGGTGGCTGTTTAACAGTCTGATGGCCTTGAGATAGAAGCTGTTTTTCAGTCTCCCAGTCCCAGCTTTGATGCACCTGTACTGACCTCGCCTTCTGGATGATAGCGGGGTGAACAGGCAGTGGCTCTGGTGGTTGTTGTCCTTGATGATCTTTATGGTCTTCCTGTAACATCGGGTGGTGTAGGTGTCCTGGAGGGCAGGTAGTTTGCCCCCGGTGATGCGTTGTGCAGACCTCACTACCCTCTGGGGAACCTTACGATTGTGGGCGGAGCAGTTGCCGTACCAGGCGGTGATACAGCCCACCAGGATGCTCTCGATTGTGCATCTGTAGAAGTTTGTGAGTGCTTTTGGTGACAAGCCAAATTTCTTCAGCCTCCTGAGGTTGAAAAGGCGCTGCTGCGCCTTCTTCACGATGCTGTCTGTGTGGGTGGACCAATTCAGTTTGTCTGTGATGTGTATGCCGAGGAACTTAAAACTTACTACCCTCTCCACTACTGTTCCATCAATGTGGATAGGGGGTGTTCCCTCTGCTGTTTCCTGAAGTCCACAATCATCTCCTTAGTTTTGTTGACGTTGAGTGTGAGGTTATTTTCCTGACACCACACTCCGAGGGCCCTCACCTCCTCCCTGTAGGCCGTCTCGTCATTGTTGGTAATCAAGCCTACCACTGTTGTGTCGTCCGCAAACTTGATGATTGAGTTGGAGGCGTGTGTGGCCACGCAGTCGTGGGTGAACAGGGAGTACAGGAGAGGGCTCAGAACGCACCCTTGTGGGGCCCCAGTGTTGAGGATCAGCGGGGTGGAGATGTTGTTGCCTACCCTCACCACCTGGGGGCGGCCCGTCAGGAAGTCCAGTACCCAGTTGCACAGGGCGGGGTCGAGACCCAGGGTCTCGAGCTTGATTACGAGCTTGGAGCGTACTATGGTGTTAAATGCCGAGCTGTAGTCGATGAACAGCATTCTCACATAGGTATTCCTCTTGTCCAGATGGGTTAGGGCAGTGTGCAGTGTGGTTGAGATTGCATCGTCTGTGGACCTATTTGGGCGGTAAGCAAATTGGAGTGGGTCTAGGGTGTCAGGTAGGGTGGAGGTGATATGGTCCTTGACTAGTCTCTCAAAGCACTTCATGATGACGGAAGAGAGTGCTACGGGGCGGTAGTCGTTTAGCTCAGTTACCTTAGCTTTCTTGGGAAGAATCTGAAGCATGTGGGAACAGCAGACTGAGATAGGGATTGATTGAATATGTCCGTAAACACACCAGCCAGCTGGTCTGCGCATGCTCAGAGGGCGCGGCTTGGGATGCCGTCTGGGCCTGCTGCCTTGCGAGGGTTAACACGTTTAAATGTTTTACTCACCTCGGCTGCAGTGAAGGAGAGTCCGCATGTTTTCGTTGCAGGCCATGTCAGTGGCACTGTATTGTCCTCAAAGTGGGCAAAAAAAGTTATTTGGTGTGCCAGGGAGCAAGACATCCTGGTCCGTGACGGGGCTGGTTGTCTTTTTGTAATCCGTGATTGACTGTAGACCCTGCCACATACCTCTTGTGTCTGAGCCGTTGAATTGAGATTCTACTTTGTCTCTATACTGACACTTAGCTTGTTTGATTGGAGGGAATAGCTGCACTGTTTGTATTCGGTCATGTTTCCGGTCACCTTGCCCTGATTAAAAGCAGTGGTTCGAGCTTTCAGTTTCACGCGAATGCTGCCATCAATCCACGGTTTCTGGTTTGGGAATATTTTAATCGTTGCTATGGGAACGACATCTTCAACGCATGTTCTAATGAACTCACACACCGAATCAGCTTATTCGTCAATGTTGTTGTCTGACGCAATACGAAACATATCCCAGTCCACGTGATGGTTGCCAGGTGCACAGTGCACAGTGTTTCCTCCGACACATTGGTGCGGCTGGCTTCCGGGTTGGATGCGCGCTGTGTTAAGAAGCAGTGCGGCTTGGTTGGGTTGTGTATCGGAGGACGCATGACTTTCAACCTTCGTCTCTCCCGAGCCCTTACGGGTGTTGTAGCGATGAGACAAGATAGTAGCTACTAAAAACTATTGGATACCATGAAATTGGGGAGAAAAAGTGGCTAAACAAAAATTTTTAAAGAAAAGAAAACACTCTAAAGTTTCCAAAACTGTCAGAATATTGTCTGTGAGTATAACAGAACTGATATTGCAGGCGAAACCCTGAGGAAAATCCAATCAGGAAGTGCCTCTTATTTTGAAACCCTTCTGTTCCTATGCATGCCTATCCTCCATTTAAAGGGATATCAACCAGATTCCTTTTTCTATGGCTTCTCTAAGGTGTCAACAGTCTTAGACATAGTTTCAGGCTTTTATTTTGAAAAACATTGCGTAAGTGGATAGGTGGGGGCTCTCAGAGTGAGATTTTGGCTACAGAGTAAACCGGACATTGTTCCACCCGGTGTTATT
Source organism: Oncorhynchus masou masou (assembly GCF_036934945.1). NCBI lineage: Eukaryota > Metazoa > Chordata > Actinopteri > Salmoniformes > Salmonidae > Oncorhynchus > Oncorhynchus masou. The sequence continues at coordinate 47,931,615 of NC_088213.1, forward strand.
GAAAAACCTACACACTCGGTTGATATATTATCGAATATATATTTTAAAAACTACCTGAGGAATGATTATAAAAAAAACGTTTGACATGTTTCTGTGGACATTATGGAGACTATTTGGAAGTTCCGTCTGTGTTGTCGGGACTGCTCTTTCCTGTGGATTTCTGAACATAACGCGACAAACAAACAGAGGTATTTTGAGTATAAAAATAATCTTTATGGAATAAAAGGAACATTTGTTGTGTAACTGGGAGTCTCGTGAGTGAAAACATCTGAAGATCATCAAAGGTATACGGTTAATTTGATTGCTTTTCTGATTTTCGTGACCAAGCTTCCTGATGCTAAGTGTACATAATGCTATGCTAGGCTATCGATAAACTCACACAAACGCTTGGATTGCTTTTGCTGTAAAGCATACTTTCAAAATCTGAGACGACAGGTGGATTAACAAAAGGCTAAGCTGTTTTTTGCAATATTGCACTTGTGATTTCATGAATATGAATATTTTTTAGTAATATTATTTGACTGTTGCACTATGCTATTCAGCGGTTACTGACGAAAATGATCCTGCGACAGGGATGGGTAGCGTCAAGAAGTTAACATTTCATTTTTAACTGAGACTTTTCAATGTAGTTACAAAAGACAGCACCCACACTGTGCCCACCGTTGCCCTAAGATTTTCCACCTTTGCCTTATAGACATAACCTACCGTCCTCTGCCGAGGCCTCGCTGCTGTAGCCATCATACTCGGCTGATAGGGGGCTGTACTTCTGCCTCATCTCCCAGCCGTAGCCATTCGACTGGCTGCCGCTAGCCCCGCCTCGGAGACCCTGCGATCGGTTGACTGCTTCTTGGTACTGGCCCATCACCTCATCCTCGCTGTCTGACGACGAACCCTTCAGGTCACCGTCAGGGTAGATCTTTTCTAAAGGTGGAAGATAAAAAGGGAAAGAGATATGTTCCAGTGGATTTCTGTACTTAAGATCAAATGTAGGATCAGTTTTAATTACCATTTTTTCATTTTTATTTTAACCTCTACTTGATCGGTGCCCCCTCCCCCGCGTTACGGTTAAGCTAACGTAGGCTAATGTGATTAGCATGAGGTTGTAAGTAACAAGAACATTTCTCAGGACATAGACATATCTAATATCGGCAGAAAGCTAAAATTCTTGTTAATCTTACTGCACTGTCCAATTTATAGTAGCTATTATAGTGAAAGAATACCATGCTATTGTTTGATGAGAGTGCACAGTTATGAACTTGAAAAGGTGTTAATAAACCAATTAGGCACATTTGGGCAGTCTTGATACAACATTTTGAACAGAAATGCAGTGGTTCATTGGATCAGTCTAAAACGGTGCACATACATACACCACAAGTGCACCTATATTCCTAAGTCATATATTGGCCTTTCTCTTGCATTTCAAAGATGAAGAAAAACATTAAGTAATGTTTTTTTCTTTGTATTATCTTTTACCAGATGAAATGTGTTATATTGTCCTTCTCCTTAATTTCACATTTCCACAAACTTCAAAGTGTTTCCTTTCAAATGGCATCAAGAATATGCATAACCTCGCTTCAGGTCCTGAGCTGCAGGCAGTTAGATTTGGGTATGTCATTTTAGGTGAAAATTGAAGAAAAGGGTCCGATCTTTACAACAAACGGGCCTCAGGATCTCGTCACGCTATCTCTGTGCATTAAAATGGCATTGGTAATACGCAATTGTGTTCATTGTCCATAGCTTATGCCTGCCCAGACCAGAGAACCCCACCGCCAGAGTGTGCACTTTTGATCTGAGTGTTCTGACCTAACAACAGCAGTCAAGCACCCAAGTTAACTGGCTAACGTAGCTACTTCCATACCCAAATGAGAGAACAGCTCACTCTGACCATTTTACTCATCCTAGCAGAGCTGGTTAGACTGTTTTTATGTTATCCAGAGTGTTGGTGTCTGCAACTGTGCTGCTGCTTTTTTCCCAACGTTTACTGACACCGTCCATATTCAACAGGTGTTGAGCGTTAGTAAATTTGTCAGTTGTGATTCTGCGCTCTGGCACACTCAGACGAGCTCATGAAACATGCAACCAACACTGTTGCTTTCATATTTTTGTTCAGAGTAAAAAGGCTATGTCACCACTATACATGCAGTAACTTTTCATAATATTGTTTCATAAATCTTGTATACTTTTTGTATACTTTTTGATTGTTTCACAACAACAATCAAGAGTCAAATTAGAGGCTGCTTTGAGCCAAGATGGCAGTGGACAGTCATCTGGTAGAGGCAACAAACTAACCAAAAGAGTAGAACTGACTTTGAAATCTCCTGGCCCTACCAGTATACAGTATCATATGCAGTGGTTTAAACAGTTCTACTTAAATCGTTTTTGGGGGTATCTGTAATTTACATTACTATTTATATTTTTGACTGTTACTGTTACTTTACTACATTCCTAAAGAAAATGATATACTTTTTACTCCATACATTTTCCCTTAAACCCAAAAGTACTCGTTAAATTTTGAATGCTTAGCAGGACAGAAAATTGTCCAATTAGCACACTTACCAAGAGAACATCCCTGGTAATCCCTACTGCCTCTGATCTGGCGGACTCACAAACACAAATGCTTTGTTTTTAAATGATGTCTGAGTGTTGGACTGTGACCCTGGCTATCCGTAAATAAATACAACATTTTGCTTAAAATAATGAATTTTAGATAATATGTACTTTTACTTTTGATACTTAAGTATGTTTTAGCAACTGCATTTACTTTTGATACTTAAGTATATTTAAAACCAAATACTTTTAGACTTTTACTCAAGTAGTGTTTTACTGGGTGACTTTCATGTTCTATTAAGGATTCCTTTCTTTTACTCAAGTATGAGATGATGTACTTTTTGCCACCACTGATCATATGAGGGAAAAAATGGCAGCACCCATACTACTCTACCAAGCAAAAGAGCAGTAACTCAGTGAAACTGAGAATAATGACTTCAAAGTTTTTTTAATTGTCCAGCTAAATTAATTGTAGGCAGATCAATGGAGATGTGGTTATCTGATGTCTTACTATGACGTAATTGTTTATTCATATTGACTCTGACCACTGACATGCCCTTTGACCCTAGAAGGCAGTTACTGCCTTCTTGCTTGGTACAGCCACTGGAATACGTTTCCATGACGAATTAAAAAAAATACAAACTTGTGTTACTATATTTATTTGTATGTGGCTGTCAGTGGCATATTTAAGTGATAATGCCCGAGAAGCCGGTGTTTGGAGGGTATATTGGCATGGGTGTTGTTAGGCCGGGATTAAGTCGAGGGCCAGCAAACTGTGCCAATATATACTCCAAACACTGGCTTCAAGGGTATTATCACTTTTATACAACAGGTTACCAACATATTCAAATAATGATTGACATATTTTGATTAATTTATTCATACTATTTCATCCTTCCACAAGATATAGTCCCGAAACAAATCTAGGATTGCTACTCAAGCCGGCTGGTCGTTCGTTCTATTGGTTCGGTTGCCAGAGATGAGATCCAGTTGTTCAGTTTTTTTTGTGTATCTATGGACGCGACCCAGTCGTTCGTTCTAAATGTTCCATTGACCTACTGGCTGGCAACGTTCTTATCTCTTGGTTGCTAGCTAGCCAACAGAATAACGACAGTAGATGCAGTTTTCTAGTGACATTTATTTGGATACATCCATAACAATGAGCTAATGAGAAACAATTTCGCCTGCCATAGAAAATGTGCTCTCTTGTTAGCACACTGTTGTTCAGAGGAGCTAGCCAACAACACAGCTAACACAATAACTTCAAACCGAAGCCGGAAAGACTGCAAACTAAGCTGTTTTCTAGTAACATTATATATCCATAAAAATGATGCCAGCCGATTCATGATTTCGACTGGCTAGGAAACGATGCTTGTCTCTCTCTCTCGTCCCAACTCCCGACCCATACACGTTCATTACTATGGGACAGGTGAAGAACAATGTTGCAAATGTTGGAGAGACAGACAGCAAGGTTTATACAAATCTCCGCTATTGAAAACTAGATGTTAGTCTAACAGAAATGTGAGAGAATGTCTAGATGATTTTTATAGTGAAGATCAAGTTTATAACTTCCCTGCCTGGGCTGATGAGACAATGGATTGCGTAGTCAGATGGAACAGAGTAAATAGTTATTTTAACCTCATAGATTTAGCCGGTGGTAACTTGTGGAATAGACACCAGCTGGAATGCGCTTTTAACCAATCACCATTCAGGATTAGACCCATTCGTTGTATAATTGTTGATACTTGTATGAGCAGAGAACAATAAATAATACCATTGTTTACCATAGACGCTGCAGCCCAAGCTCAGTGAAACCAAGGTAAAAGTCAGTAACTGACATGAGTGATCCCAGTTACTGCCTTTTCCCTTGATTCTACTGAAACGTTTTGCAGTTACTGCAAATATGACCCCCCATTTTCTCCATAATACAACACAATGGAGGCAGGATATTTGTCCACACGATAAAGCATGTATTTAGTCTATATAAAATATTTAAATTACATATTTTTGACCAAATGTGCAGTTACTGCACATTTAGAATATACTGTGACAAATTCTGTATCAGCCAATTACAAAAGTTGATGTAGTTGGACGTGACCGAACACTTTTTCATCAGAATGTCCTTAACCCATCAGAGTCGATAAATTACAAACTGGGCATACTTCAATTAGTCAGTAAAGATATAAAGGAGTTGAAGGCGAGCCTTGAAATGAGTGACGAAAAAGTAGCGACAATGGATAAAGAAACAAGCGAAAAGTAACAGTCAATACAATATAAATGGACGTTAATGAACTTAAAAAGGAGAACATCTTTCTGAGAGAAGCGTTACTTGACATACAGACTACATCTATGAGAGAAAATCTCGTACTTACTGGTATTCAAGAAAGACAAGGAGAAGTTCCTGAATGAGTAGTGAAGGAATTCTTTCTTACAGTGCTTCAAATCCCAAGTGTGGCGTTAAGTGAATGAGAAAGGAAACAGTTGCATATCCCAGAACCAATGTGTGGCTGTGAGCAGGGGTTGTGAGAGAGCTTTCAATTTTATGCAGATGAGGGTTCCTTTTAAAATAAATGATACATCTCATTTATTTATTGTCCTATCATGATGGAATGGTCCCCAACCCTATACCCTAGACACCCACCTGAGCGACCGATACACTAAAGAGAAGACCTTTTCTGTTTTATTGGTTTACTGTATGTTGCCTATATGCAACTGTAAGAATATGCTAAGGTAAATATCACGCCCTGATCTGTTTCACCTGTCTTTGTGATTGTCTCCACCCATCTCCAGGTGTTCCCTGTTTTCCCAATTAGTCCCTGGTGTATTTATCCCTGTATTTCCTGTCTCTCTGTGCCAGTTCATCAGCGTTTCTCCGAGCTCCTATTTTTACCAGTCTCAGTTTTTTTCCTAGCCCTCCTGATTTTGACCCTTGCCTGTCCGTACGCCGAATCCGCCTGCCTGACCAATCTGCCTGTTCTGACCTTGAGCCTGCCTATCCCCTTGTGCTGTTTGGACTTGGACCTGTTCACTGAACCCCCGCCTGTCCTGAACTCGAGCCTGCCTATCGCCTGGTACTGTTTGGAATCTGACCTGGTTTATGAACTCTCGCCTGTCCCCGACCTGCCTTTTGCCTACCCCTTTTGGTATAATAAATATCGGAGCTCAACCATCTGCCTCCTGTGTCTGCATTTGGGTCTCGCCTTGTGCCCTTATAATAAATACAGAACTTAGAGGAATAAACAATCAATGGAAATAGTGTTTTTTTCTGAAATAAGGAATTAGTGATGAATGCGTCAGATACATGGGAGGAATTTCAGTCCGGGACTCATAGCTACATGTGGCAAGTTCTCATTGGTTCGAATTGTCTATACATTGAGCCTGAAAAAGGATACATAGTATTTGGCCATGGGCCCAGTTTTATTTGTAAGGAATTCTAATTGGTCAACCACAGGCTAGGGTTGGGTGTCACCTAAAACCCTAACAAATGTTTACAGATGCACAATTGAGAGCATTCTGTCGGGCTCTATCGCCACTTGGTACGGCAACTGCACCGCCCACAACCGCAGGACTCTCCAGAGGGTGGTGTGGTCTGCAAAAAACCTGCGCTCCAAGACACCAACAGCACCCGATTTCACAGGAAGGCCAAAACGATCATCAAGGACAACAACTACCTAAGCAACTGAATAATGAATATGAATTCGGAGGGAATAAATTATTAAATATTAAAGCATTAGACATCTCACTAAAGGCTTCAGTTATACAAAAGTTATACTTAAATCCAAACTGATTGGTTCTCCAGCAAATTAATAAGAATGTCTCACCCCATGTTCAAGAATAGCCTTTTTCCCTTTATTCAGATTACAACCTTGCACTATCAGTTATTTGAAAAGGAAATATTCTTCCAAATATCACTATTTTGAAAACAAGCCATAGAAAGTTAGTTGCAATTTCAATTTAATCTACCAGAAAAAAAAACAGAACAAATAATATACCAAATATTGTGGTTAAACTCAAATAACTAATAGATTTAAAAAATATATACAATCTTTGTAAATTATATCCTAAAAAGGACTGGTGGAGTAATGTCATACATGCAGCTAACAAAAATATATGGAAGCGTCTTCTCTACCCAAAATTACAACCAACTAATTGCAGCATTGCCGCAAAAATGGAAGAGGAAAGTGGAAGGGGGGGAAGACTTGTCTGTCGGCCCTGCATTAAAGACCATAATTGGTTAAAGACATTTGTGATGAATAAGAAAGTATACCAGTTTAATTTAAGGACCAAAAAAATGACAGCTGTGCCATACAGATTGCAACATAGATTGCAAAATAGTTGGGAAGAGATTTCCGATGTACAGATTCCATGGCACATGTTTTATGAACTGATAAGAGAATTATGTTCTCAAGGTACATAACCCAATTTAATTATGTTACTCAGTCTCCAAACCCGAATTAGTAAGTTCCTGGTTGAATGAAACAGACGGAGGCCCAGCTAAAATAGTCAAAAAGGTTTATTCACGGGAACGTTCTAAAGTCAAGGATACAAAACAATTAATTTTATACTGACTTCTCAAGCACACACATTCACACAACCATATGCACACACATTCACACAAATATACGCACACAATGTCCTGCTACGCACACACATTCACACGCACACAATGTCCTGCTACGCACACACCGTCTCACTACCCAGTCGACAGAGAATAAATAGGGAGACCTTGAGTCGTACTCCCCGTTCTCTCCCAAATCTCTGGTCCGGTCGGTGCCGAATTTTGCTCAGACAGTCTATCTTTAAAATACCATAAAGACACACATTAGGCTATATTGTTTTACCCTAATTCTGACTAGAACTACACATTTATTGATTATAATTTTATATATTCTAATCAATTCCATACAATTATATGGCTTCAGGGTGGAATATATATATATATATATATATATATATATATATATATATATATATATATATATATATATATAATATTCTAATCATTCAATTAACAGATAAATCCCATTAACAATCCACCCTTAATGACTAAATAATACACACTGATACATCAATTGTATACAAGAATAATCCAGACCAATGCATTGCTTATCATATCCTGTCATATGTTACACAATCTATTCCAAGCCCAACGGTTTCCCCCCTCTCTGGTTTCCCCCGTTATCAGATTCACAGTGGTAATAAGTTATCTGCCACAGTTCCTTGTCTGCTATGATTCAAACACATTTCCATATGTTATACAGTGACAGGGTGAAATACTGTTAATTATTGCCTAAACATTAACTACAAAAAATGACACATTTATTTTTTATTTATATTGTCAATGTCACTCAAAATCAATCTCACAAAACCAATATGTGTATTTTCATTCCTTATCCATAAATGACAGTTAAAGGCCTACATTGAGGTATACTAACACTTCCTGTTAGTGTTGTTATTACAATCTTCATAAAAAAAACAGTCTTAACCCTCAAAAATAGTCTCATCCAACATTGGCTCCTCGTAGTTAAAAGAAACGGAGCCATCTACTAGGCCTGGAGGCCTGTATTCGTCATCCCACTGTCCGGAGCTCAAAATCGGTCCGTACCTCACCATCTATTGCGTCATTGACCTCTCCAGAGTCCTGGTAAGCAAACCTTTCACACAGGGGACCAAACAACATCCACACAGAACCAAGACACTCATACAGGTGAAAGTTACCCACAACACAGTGATTATGACATTTTTCAATTTCCCAAACACACTGTCAAACCAATTTGTTAGAGCTTTATCCACCCCAGAGTTCTCTGCTAATTCGTGAGCTAATGTGGTTAAACCAGCCAGGGTCTTGGTCACTGATCTGTCTGGAGCTGTGTTAGCGGGGATGAAAGTACAACATTCTGCTCCGAATATCACACACATACCACCCTTTTCAGCCAGTAACATATCCAATGCTATCCTATTCTGCCACACCATTAAACTTGGTGCTTCGGTTTGTTCTGCTAAACCTTTTATCGCGTCTCTAGTATAGTTGATGAAACGCTGTTGGTTATAGTAGATATAATTAATCCAATCTACATTTTTATTGAGAGTTGACCACAAAAAGATGCTTGATTCCAAGCCAGCCCCAATCTGATTCCTAGCTTTGAACTCATCAGGCACCCCCCTTGGAACTCCAATGCTATCAATGTAAACTCTATTGTCAAAAGATCCTGACGGAGCACTCCTTCTCTCTCTTCTACCTGGCTCTAGGTCCTTGTGTGAAGGGCATGCCGAACTGCACTAGTGCACAACTACCGGTCCAATTGGTAGGCAGGTTGGGCCACAGCTTCATACCTCCACACAACCACCAAACATCCGCTCTAGGCCTTTTTATCTCACTAAAGTCTTCGGAACTCAACCACCCAGTCCCTCATTGTCTTGTCTGTTGTAACATTCCCTGTCCTATTGCATGTTCTTACTTCCCCTATGTCCCATCCGTGTGTGATGTATCGAGCCATACAATAATAATGTCCTCCTGTAACTGTGAAAGGGGGGAGTCCGGATGTAATGGGCACATGGGGATACAGATAATGCAGATCAATGCAACTGTCATTGCCTGGCTTCCCTGCCTTCATGAACAGCTTTGCCATACAGGCCATTCGCCTGGGTGTATCAATTCCATCAAATGGAAAGGGAATGGTTGTTAACTGAGGTTTTGCTGTGGTGCAGGCATAACATTCTTCTTTTGCTACTGATCTGGCTGTATACTGAATCCATTCTAACCATAGGTTAGAATCCCCAGAACCAGTTTTCAACTCAATCACTTCCTTAAGATCTTTCGTTTACACTATCCGCACCGGCCCTTGGCTCTGGATGACTCTGCTGTCAGTATCTGTTTTGTTAGGGGCTCTGCTTGTATTCTGGCTGACTATAGAGCTATCACCTGCCCTAAACTCTTCTACCCGGAATGGCACTAGGGTATCAACCAAAACCTGGTCAAATCCAACATACCATAACCCTAGATCCTCTTTCCTTACGTTTTTAATGGTAATGCGTACCTTTATGCAATACTTCTCTTGCTCCGGATTGCAGTCAAAAACCCTCACCTTCACTATACTCCACCTCCTTCCATACTGGGTATGTGGATTTATATAGCCCTCTCTCTGTGTGTGAGCTATGACCTGTTTCCATGAACTACACAGGGACCTGCACAGATATCTTCCATAATGGCTCATAGTCCTAGACTGTCAAGGAGTCCAAGACACCATTTGGTCTACATATAACTTCACTGAGACATCCTTCCCAATCTCCACTCTCACTTCACGTTTATCCAGATCAAGTGATCTCTTATGCTTGGTTAATACAAAATCCTCATCGTCTAAACCATGGGTTAAGTTACCACCCTCTGCATTATCAGATGGGTCATGGTGTATTAGGAATATGGCCCCCACGATAAGACAGCTCAGGCCAATCAACACTCCTGTAAAGCCCCACCCTTTCCCGGAGAACATATCAGCAGCTAGAGGCCCGACCATACATTCACTTCTATGAAGGCACACAGGAAGGATAGGGCGGGGTCAGGGAATCTTCGTTAGAGAGGTAACCCGGAACGCTATTGCTATTCGGTTCTTCTCCTAACTCTGTGATTGTGTCAGTGTGTCTTACCCTCTTGCAATGTGTGATATGATTTGTGATTAATTTGTGATGAATAAGAAAGTATACCAGTTTAATTTAAGGACCAAAAAATTGACAGCTGTGCCATACAGATTGCAACATATATTGCAAAATAGTTGGGAAGAGATTTTCGATGTACGGATTCCATGGCACATGGTTTATGATCTGAAAAGTCATAGACAATACTTTTAGGGGAAAAAAACGTTTTTAATTTACAATCTGTAGAAATTACGAGGAAAGAAAGTTGAAAAATATATGGCAAATAGAAATCCAATATGGATGGTGTTAAGAGATATATGGGAGTGGTTGAATGGAGCTGAAGGCTGGAAATAATAACAACTAATAACAAGATAACTAATGTAAAACATACTTTGTCTGTAAAACGTATATTGGTTCAGACCTTTTTTGAAATAAATTGATGGGAGAGGTTGAAGTTAGAGGAAGGACAGAAGTAAAAACAAACAAAATATAACTATTGTAAAATAGAATGTGCCTGTAAAATGTATATAGTATGTATATGCTGGAAGTAGAAGCTTAAGCAATGTTGTTCACTAGTTTACTCCAATCAGGGCAGGGGTGGTATGGTTAGAAGGTAATAAAAGAAAAAATAACTAAATATTTTTGTGTGGTTTTGGTTTTTACCCCCAATTTTGTGGTATCTAATTAGTAGTTACAGTCTTGTCTTATCGCTGAAGGTTGAGAGCCGATCATCCTCCGAAACACAACCCAACCAAGCCGCACTGCTTCTTGACACAATGCTCATTTAACTCAGAAGCCAGCAGCACCAATGTGTTGGAGGAAACACCATGCACCAAGCGACCGTGTCAGCGTGTACTGTGCCCGGCCAGCCACAGGAGTCACTAGTGTGCGATAGGACAAGGACATCCCTTGTGGCCAAACCCTCCCCAAACCCGGACGACGCTGGGCTAACTGTGCACTGCCACATGGGGCTCCCGGTCGCAGCCGGCTGGACTCGAACCCAGAATCTCTATGGCACAGGTAGTGCCTTAGACCACTTCCCCACTCAGTAGGCCAAACAAAATAATATTTTTAAAGATGTCTGTGTGTGTGTGTGTGTATACAGTGCCTTGCGAAAGTATTCGGCCCCCTTGAACTTTGCAACCTTTTGCCACATTTCAGGCCTCAAACATTAAGATATAAAACTGTATTTTTTGTGAAGAATCAACAACAAGTGGGACACAATCATGAAGTGGAACAACATTTATTGGATATTTCAAACTTTTTTAACAAATCAAAAACTGAAAAATTGGGCGTGCAAAATTATTCAGCCCCTTTACTTTCAGTGCAGCAAACTCTCTCCAGAAGTTCAGTGAGGATCTCTGAATGATCCAATGTTGACCTAAATGACTAATGATGATAAATACAATCCACCTGTGTGTAATCAAGTCTCTGTATAAATGCACCTGCACTGCGATAGTCTCAGAGGTCCGTTAAAAGTGCAGAGAGCATCATGAAGAACAAGGAACACACCAGGCAGGTCCGAGATACTGTTGTGAAGAAGTTTAAAGCTGGATTTGGATACAAAAAGATTTCACAAGCTTTAAACATCCCAAGGAGCACTGTGCAAGCGATAATATTGAAATGGAAGGAGTATCAGACCACTGCAAATCTACCAAGACCTGGCCGTCCCTCTAAACTTTCAGCTCATACAAGGAGAAGACTGATCAGAGATGCAGCCAAGAGGCCCATGATCACTCTGGATGAACTGCAGAGATCAACAGCTGAGGTGGGAGACTCTGTCCATAGGACAACAATCAGTCGTATATTGCACAAATCTGGCCTTTATGGAAGAGTGGCAAGAAGAAAGCCATTTCTTAAAGATATCCATAAAAAGTGTCGTTTAAAGTTTGCCACAAGCCACCTGGGAAACACACCAAACATGTGGAAGAAGGTGCTCTGGTCAGATGAAACCAAAATGTAACTTTTTGGCAACAATGCAAAACGTTATGTTTGGCGTAAAAGCAACACAGCTCATCACCCTGAACACAACATACCCACTGTCAAACATGGTGGTGGCAGCATCATGGTTTGGGCCTGCTTTTCTTCCGCAGGGACAGGGAAGATGGTTAAAATTGATGGGAAGATGGATGGAGCCAAATACAGGACCATTCTGGAAGAAAACCTGATGGAGTATGCAAAAGACCTGAGACTGGGACGGAGATTTGTCTTCCAACAAGACAATGATCCAAAACATAAAGCAAAATCTACAATGGAATGGTTCAAAAATAAACATATCCAGGTGTTAGAATGGCCAAGTCAAAGTCCAGACCTGAATCCAATCGAGAATCTGTGGAAAGAACTGAAAACTGCTGTTCACAAATGCTCTCCATCCAACCTCACTGAGCTCGAGCTGTTTTGCAAGGAGGAATGGGAAAAAATTTCAGTCTCTCAATGTGCAAAACTGATAGAGACATACCCCAAGCGACTTACAGCTGTAATCGCAGCAAAAGGTGGCGCTACAAAGTATTAACTTAAGGGGGCTGAATAATTTTGCACGCCCAATTCTTCAGTTTTTGATTTGTTAAAAAAGTTTGAAATATCCAATAAATGTCGTTCCACTTCATGATTGTGTCCCACTTGTTGTTGATTCTTCACAAAAAAATACAGTTTTATATCTTTATGTTTGAAGCCTGAAATGTGGCAAAAGGTCGCAAAGTTCAAGGGGGCCGAATACTTTCGCAAGGCACTGTATGTATATATATATATATATATGTGTGTATGTATGTATGTATATGTAGGTGGGAAGAAAAAGTATCTGAATCCTTTAGAATTACCTGGATTTGTGCATAAATTGGTCATAAAATGTTATCTGATCTTCATTTAAGTCACAACAATAGACAAACATAGTCTGCTTAAACTAATAACACACAAACAATTATCATTTTTAATATCTTTATTGAACACACCGTGTAAACATTCACAGTGCAGTTTGGAAAAAGTATGTGAACCCTTGGATTTAATAACAGGTTGACCCTCCTTTGGCAGCAATAACCTCAACCAAACGTTTTCGGTAGTTGCGAATCACACCTGCGGTCATTCCTCTTTACAAAACTGTTTCAGTTCCACAATATTCTTGGGATGTCTGGTGTGAACCGCTCGAGGTCATGCCACAGCATCTCAATCGGGTTGAGTTCAGGACTGACTGGGCCACTCCAGAAGGCATATTTTCTTCTGTTCAAGCCATTCTGTTGTTGGTTTACTTCTGTCTTTTGGGTTGTTGTCCTGTTGTCCTAACTTCTGTTGAGCTTCAGTTGGCGGACAGATAGCCTTACATTCTCCTGCAAAATGTCTTGATATACTTGGAAATTCATTTTTCCGTCAATGATAGCCAGGCACTGAGGCAGCAAAGCAGACCCAAACTATGAAGCTCCCCTCCCTCCACCATAGTTAACAGCTGGGATTAGGTTGATGTTGGTGTGCTGTGCCTTTTTTTCTCCACACATAGTGTTGTGTGATCATCCATACAACACAACTTTTTTTTTCATCTGTCCACAGAATATTTTGCCAGTAGCGCTGTGGAACAAGTCTTTAGCTGACACTCTAGGATTCTTCTTAACCTCATTGGGCATTCTGCGCAGTGCTCTTGCAGTCATCTTTGCAGGACAGCCACTCCCAGAGAGAGTAGCAACAGTGCTGTAATTTCTCCATCTATAGACAATTTGTCTAACCATGGACTGACTTTTAGAGATACTTTTGTAACCCTTTCCAGATTTATGCAAGACAACAATTTGTAATCTTAGGTCTTCTGACATCTCTTTTGTTTGAGGCATGGTTCACATCAGGCAATGCTTCTTGTGAATAGCAAACTCACATTTTGTGAGTGTTTTGTAAGGGGCAGGGCAGGGCAGCTCTAACCAAAATCTCCAAACTCGTCTCATTGATTTGACTCCAGGTTAGTTGACTCCTGACTCCAGTTAGCTTTTGGAGAAGTCATTAGCCTAGGGGTTCACATACTTTTTCCAACATACACTTGTAACGTCGGCTTCCAACTCACACTCTCAAACACATAGATCCCCTCGGATCTATGTGTCGGAAATTTACATACACCTTAGCCAAATACCTTTCAAATCAAAAATTCCCTCTCTTAGGTCAGTTAGGATCACCACATTATTTGAAGAATGTGAAATGTCAGAATAATAGTAGAGAGAATAATTTTTTTCAGCTTTTATTTCTTTCATCACATTCCCAGTGGGTCAGAAGTTTACATGTACTCAATTAGTATTTGGTAGCATTGCCTTTAAATTGTTTAACTTGGGTCAACAATTTTGGGTAGCCTTCCACAAGCTTACCACAATAAGTTCAGTGAATCTTGGCCCATTACTCCTGACAGAGATGGTGTAACTGAGTCAGGTTTGTATGCCTCCTTGCTCGCCCACGCTTTTTCAGTTCTGCCCACAAATTTTCTATGGGATTGAGGTCAGGGCTTTGTGATGGTCACTCCAACATCTTGACTTTGTTGTTCTTAAGCCATTTCTCCACAACTTTGGAAGTATGCTTGGGGTCATTGTCCATTTGGAAGACCCATTTGCGATCAAGCTTTAACTTCCTGACTGATGTCTTGAGATGTTGCTTCAATATATCCACATACTTTTCTTTCCTCATGATGCAAACTATTTTGTGAAGAGCACCAGTCCCTCCTGCTGGAAAGCACCCCTACAACCCCGTGCTTCATGGTTGGGATGATGTTCTTCGGCTTTTAAGACTCCCTCTTCTTCCTCCAAACATAACGATGGTCATTATGGCCAAACAGTTATATTTCTGTTTCATCAGACCAGAGGACATTTCGCCAAAAAGTACAATCTTTGTCCCCATGTGCAGTTGCAAACCCTAATTAGTCTGACATTTTTTATGGTGGTTTTGGAGCAGTGGCTTCTTCCTTGCTGACCGGCATTTCAGGTTATGTCGATATAGGACTCGTTTTACTGGGGATATAGATAATTTTGTACCTGTTGACTCCAGCATCTTCACAAGGTCCTTTGCTGTTGTTCTGGGATTGATTTGCAGTTGTCGCACCAAAGTGCGTTAATCTCTAGGAAACAGAACGCGTCTTCTCCCTGAGCGGTATGATAGCTGCATGGTCCCATTGTGTTTATACTTGCATACTATTGTTTGTACGGATGAACGCGGTAGCCTCGGCACCTACATGAAGCTGAGTGACTCACTCATTCATGGCTTTGGATCAAAATAAATAAGTACCAACATTCTTTCTGATAGTCTTTAATAAAGCAATGTTTTGGTTATCCTGACCTGGACACCATGTATTATGGTCTCTAAAAGGAAAAATATTACCACAGTCTCTTGCGCATTCATTTTCCATATGGATCAATAACGATTTACTATCACTGAAGTATCACTGAATGACAGAAATATTGGAACAAAGTAGGCTAATGAAGATAAACAAATTGTTGCTTACTGGAAAATACTCTTTCAAAAGTAATGGAAGAGGCAAGTGGAAGAGGGAAAAGAGAGCATTCAGAGGTCAAGACAGCGCTGCTCTGAGACAAGAATGGCAACTGGTCTTGATAAATCAATTAGATTTTTATTTTCACTGAATCTCTGTTTGGGTATTCTGTGTTTTTATTTACAGTAGTGATGGACAGCTGGAGCCATTTTGTTCTTCAAAAGCGTAGCAGGCTGTGGTTTCTATAAACAAAGTTTCTAGGATGGGCTATAAGCAGGACAATATGTATTGGTCATGGCAACCGGAGTGGCACAGTTGTCTACGGCACTAAAAACTCAGTGCAAGAGACATCACTAAAGTCTGGTTCAAATCCAGGCTGTATCACATCTGACCGTGATTGGGAGTACCATAGGGTGGCACACAATTGGCCCAGCGTCAACCGGGTTTGTCCTTTGTCGGCCACCATTGTAACTAAGAATTTGTTCTTAACTGACTTGCATAGTTAAATGTATAAAACAACTGGCGGCAATATTATTTGGCCCCCAAAATTAATTGCGAAAATTGTTTTCATAAAAAAATGAAAATTACAAAAAAAATACTACCAAATACAATGTGCCAAGAAGGAAGTCATTGTACCTAAATTAAAAATACTGCTAACTTGTTATGCAAGTGTTGCACACCAAAAGATGGAGAAAACCTACACCAGTTGAGCAATTCATTTCAACAATAATCTTCATTTTAATTTGACTTTACAAACAAGATGGCTTAATTGGAGTCTATTTCTTCAGAGCCTAAACCTTTATAAAATGACATAGCCTACCTCAGCCTCCTGAAGCTAAGGGTCACTATTTTTATTTTTGGAAAAATAACGTTCCCAAAGTAAACAGCCTATTTCTCATGACCAGATGTTAGAATATGCATATAATTGACAGATTGGGATAGAAAACACTCTAAAGTTTCCAAAACTGTAAAAATATTGTCTGTGGGTATAACAAAACTGATATTGCAGGCCTGAGGATAATCCAATCAGGAAGAGCCTCTTATTTTGAAACGTCTGTGTTCCTCTGCGTGCCTGTCCTCCATTTAAAGGGATATCAACCAGATTCCTTTTTCTGTGGCTTCCCTAAGGTGTCAACAGTCTTTAGACATAGTTTCAGGCTTTTATTTAGAAAAATTAGCATGAAGTATCACATTGCGTAAGTGGAGAGGTGGGGGCTCTCAAAGTGAGTTGGTGTGCAATTGAGTAAACCGGCCATTGTTCTTCCCGCTGTTATGGAAAAAGCTGGGCCGTCTCCTTTGCCGAGGGTAGTTTGGGGAGAGGGATGAAGTGAGCGGCCTTGGAAAACCGGACGACCACAGTCAGGATGGCAGTGTTTCCATCAGATGGGGGAGACCCTGGATTTCATCACGGGATATGTGGGACCAGGGACGGTGGGGAGAGGCACTGGTTGCAGAAGACCAGCCGGAGCTCGCCGAGGAGTCTTATCCTGAGCACAGACTGTGCAGGCGGAGACAAAATAGGTGACATCAGAACCATCGTAGGCCACTAAAAGCATTATAGCATGAAGGCCAAAGTCCGACGGGAGCCCAGGTGGCAGGCAAGCCTGGAGGAATGGGCTCACTCCAGGACCACAGAGGGAACAGCGTCAGGCACAAGCATCCAATTATCAGGGCCCCCCCAGGGTTAGGCTGGATCCCTGCGCCTCCTGGACTTGTTTCCCTATACCCCAGTTGAGTGCCGTCACCAGGCACGAGGTGGGAAGGATGGTCTCGGGAATGGTACCCGTGGGGCTATAGCGGCGGGACAGTGCATCCGGCTTGACATTCTTGGATCCCAGGCAGTAAGAGAGGGAGAAGTTGAACCGTGTGACCAGCAGGGCCCATCTGGCTTTCCTGGAGTTGAGGTGCTTGGCAGTGCAGAGATACTCCCGGTTCTTGTGGTTGGTCCACACGATCAATGGGTGTTGCGCCCCCTCCAGCCAGTGCCTCCATTCCTCCAACATCAGAAGCTAACGATTCCCAATATCGCAGTTATTTTCCAATGCGTTGAGGTGGTGGCAGAAGAAGGCGCAGGGATTTAGCTTGAGGTCCAGGGCAGAACGCTGGGACAGGACTAACCCCACTCCGAAATCAGAAGCATCGGCCTCCATCACAAACTAACGGGAATGGTCCGGATGAACCATGATGGGACTTATGGTGAAGCAATGTTTGAGGTCCCGGAACGCCTGGTCAGCAGCTGGGGACCACGTGAATGGAAACTACAGCCAGAGTGCTGTAATCCTGGATAAAGAGGTGATAGAAGTTGATGAACACCAACACTGGAAGTAGGCTGGTGCCAATCGACCACTGCTCTCACCTTCTCGGGATCCATTTGCACACTCCCTGCGGCGATGATGAAACCCAGAAAAGGGATGGTGGAAATATGGACCCCGCACTTCTCTGCTTTTACCAACAGCTGGTTCTCCAGGAGGGGTAGGAGAACCTGTCGGGCGTGAAGCACATGTTCTTGGTTGGAACGGGAGAAAATGAAGATAAGATTATCTTGGTAGACAAAGAAGAACAGGTTCAAAATGTCGTGGAGTACATCATTGACCAGAGCCTGGAACACAGCAGGGGCATTGGTAAGGCCAAATGGCATGACCAGATACTCATAGTGACTGCTGGCCATGTTGAAGGCGGTCTTCCACTCGTCCCCTTCCCGGTATCTGCAGGTGGCAAGAGTTCTGTAGATCCAGCTTGGAAAACACGGCGGCCCCCTGGAGCGGCCCGAGGGCCGAGGAGATGAGTGGTAGCGGATAGCTGTTCTTCACTGTTATGTTGTTGTGACCCCGGTAGTCAATGCACGGGCTGGAGAAGAAGGATGGATGAATCCTGCAGCAAGGGAGTCACCAATGTAGTTCTCCATCGCCTTGGTCTCTGGACCCGACGGAGAGTACAGTCGTCCCCGGGGCGGAGTCGTGTTAGGGAGAAGTTCATTCCCGCAGTTGAGGTCAATGCGGCAGGAACCTCTCCGCCCGGGCCTTGTTCAACACCTCCTGGAGGTTCTGGTACTCCGCGGGAATGGCGGAGAGGTCCGGGGCATCTTCCGAGCCCCTAGGAAGACGTCCGGGGGCAGGATGTGCTTACTTCAGACAATGGGCATGGCAGAACGGGCTCCAGCCCATGATGGCACCAGTAGACCATTTAATGAGGGGATTGTGTTGCTGGAGCCAGGAGAATACCAATACCACGGGAATCAGAGGGGACTTGATGAGCAGGAACTGGATAGCCTCACTGTGGTTCCCTGACACACATAGATTGATGGGAGTGGTGTTGTGGGTGACTCAGCCTATAGAGCACCCATCCAGCACTCTAACGTCTATGGGAATGGAAAGGGCTGAGTGGGGATGTTCAGCTCGGATGCCAGGGTACCGTCTAAAATGCTCTAGTCGGCCCCAGAGTCAATGAGAACCTGGAGAGATTTGGACTGGTTTCCCTACAACAGAATGGCATGAAAAGGGGTCCAAGCAAGGGAAGCAGGAACGTTCTCCATATGGCCCACCAGAGTACTCGCACCTACCGGTGAGCCTGTTTTTTTTTTATAAAGGACAAGAGGACACGGAATTGGCAATAGTCCCGCAATACAGATAACTCTTCATGTCGATCCTGTATTGCCATTCCGCTGGCAACAGCGCAGCTCTGCCTAGTGGCATAGGCTCAGGTAGCAGTGACTCGGCCGTCTTCAGCAGCCATCAGGCAGGTCGGAATGCCTCGGGTTCTCTCAGCAACGAGACCGTCGGGAGCTTCCGGGATGACTCAGAGGCAAGTTCCTCTCCCTCTGTCGTTCCCGGCCATCGATATGGATGTTCAAAGCAATGAGGGAACTGAGCTCTGTAAGTAACTCCTGGGCTGCAAGCTCGTCCTTAACCTCCTCTGAGATGCCGTGCAGGAACATATCGAACGGTGCCTGCACGTTGAAAGCACTCTCCACTTTCAACGTGCAGAAATCCACTGCATTATCAGCTACACTGTGGGAGTCCTAGATTAGCTTCCAGGCGGCCTCTCGCCCGGGGAGAACGGGGCATCAAAAACCTTCCTTACTTCTCCCACGAACCCCTCCAGAATAGCGTATTTGGCCAGCTGTTGTCCCCAAATAGCAGTAGCCCAGGTGAGAGCCCGCATGGATATCAGCGTGATGAGGTAGGCTATCTTGGAGCGATCCGAGTGGAAGGAGGAGTGCTGAAGCTTGAAGACTAGGTCACACTGAGCTAGAAACGCCCAATAAGTGCTTGGCTCTCAATTGAAACGTTCTGGAGGAGGTAAGCGGGGCTCCCGAGAAGGTGGAGTGACTGATGAGACTGCACTGCTAGCAGCTGAGTCGCTGAGGAGCTGTGGAGTTACCACCGTGGTAGGGCAGCCTCCCAGACAACCCATGGAATTGTTCCAGCAAACTGTCCAGAACCTGGTCATGGTGTTTAACCAAAGTTTGGACCCCCTCCACAAAGCCACGAAGCAATTCCCCGTGCCTACCAATGGTGGTTCCATGGGTGGATATGGTGTTGCGCAGCTGGCCCGGGTCTGCTGGGTCAGTCATGGCCAGTTCGTACTATCAGGAACCAAGTTAAGACCCAGATGCAGAGAAGTCGAATTGACAATGGTTTAATATTCCAACAGTGGCAGGCAATAGACAGGTCAAGGCAGGTAGGGGTCAGTAAACCAGAGGTGGGGTAAAGGTACAGGTCGGCAGGCAGACTCAGGGACAGGGTCAGGCAAGGGTCAAAACCAAGAGGGTGAGAAAAAGAGAGACTGGGAAAATCAGGAGCTGAGAACAAAAATGCTAGTTGACTTGACAAACAGGTATAAATATACAGGGGATAATGGGTGACACCTGGAGACAATTTATTTAACTAGGCAAGTCAGTTAAGAACAAATTCTTATTTTCAATGTAGGCCTAGGAACAGTGGGTTAATTGTCTGTTCAGGGGCAGAATGACAGATGTGTACTTAGTCAGCTTGGGGATTTGAACTTGCAACCTTTTGGTTACTAGTCCAACATTCTAACCACTAGGCTACCCTGCCACCCCTGCTGACAATCACAAGGACAGGTGAAACAGATCAGGGTGTGACTGTGAGTCTATATTGCGTTCATAGAGGAAAATTAGGACTCACAGGTGTAAGTCGATCCAAACATTGTTAGCACATAAAATGCAAGTTTCTTTATTGTGTTGGATTCCTCTGAGCATGCCACCCACAACTTACACAGGGACTCGGCACTCCTGAGCGCATCCCTGATTTGGCTCGATGTCTGGAATTCAATTAGCTCAGTTTGAATTGCAGCCTCATCCAGCTAGGGTATCGTTTTCTTATCAACAGAAGGGGCAGAGATCCAGATTGGAGATTTAAGAGGAAACTTCATTCTTCAGTGTACAATGACACAAAGCCCTTGATTTCTAGCCCCCTTTATTATAGTTATATAATTTCAAGCCCCCTTTATATATAGTTATATATATATAATAGTCTTTTTTTAATAGCTAACATTTTGATGGCCATAATAAATATACTGAACAAAAATATAAATGCAAAATGCAACAATTTCAAGATTTTACTCAGTTACAGTTCATTTAAGGATATCATTCAATTGAAATAAATATATTAGTCCCTAATCTCTGGATTTCACGTGACTGGGCAGGGGTGCAGTAGTTGTGTGTTCAGTAGCTGTGTTGTTGTGGTTCAGTAGTTGCGTGGTTGGAATCAGTAATTGTTGTCAGTAGTGGTGGCCAGGTGGTTGTGATCAGAATGTGTGTGGTTGTGGTCAGTAGTTGTATAGCCAGTAGGTGTGGTCATGGTCAGTAGTTGGTATCAGTAGTTGTGAGGATGTGATCAGTAGTTGTGGTTAATATTTGTGATCAGTAGTTGTGGGGTTGTGGTCACTAGTCCTGTGGTTGGGGTCACTAGTTCTGTGGTTGGGGTCAATAATTGTGGTCAGTAGTGGTGGCCAGGTGGTTGTGGTCAGTAGTTGTGTTGGTAAGAAGATAAGTGGCCAGTTGCTACGTGGTCAGAAGCTTCGTGGTTGTGGTCAGCAGTTGTACAGTTTTGGTCAGAAAATGTGTGGTTGTGGTCAGTAGTTGTGTGGTCATAGGTTGTAGTGATTTAGATGAGTGGTTAGTTGTAGCGTGGCTGTGTTGAAAAGTTGTGTGGTTTTGGTCAGCAGTTAGATATTTGTGTGGTCAGTAGTTGCTCGGTTATGGTCAGTAGTTGTTGTCAGTAGTTTTGTATTTGTGAATAGTAGTTTTGAGATCAGAAGATGTGTGGTTGTGGTCACTATATGTGGTCAGCAGTTGTGCGGTTTTGGTCAGTAGTCAGTAGTTGTGTGGTCAGTAATTGTGTGGTTATTTTCAGAAGTTGTGTGGTTTTGGTCAGCAGTTAGGTGTTTGTGGTTCATTAGTTTTGGTCAATGGGTTTGGTCAGTAATTGTGTGGTTATGGTCAGAAGTTGTGTGGTTTTGGTCAGCAGTTAGGTGTTTGTGGTTCATTAGTTTTGGTCAATGGGTGTGGTCAGTAGTTGTGGTTGTGATCAGTAGTTGGGGTTTGTAGGTGTGGTCAATAGTGGTCAGTTTGTGTTCAGTAGTTGTGATTCAGTAGTTGTGGTCAATAATTGTGGTAAGTAATTGTGGTTGTGATCAGCATATGGTGATTAGATTAGATTAAGTGTTGTGCTCAGTATTTGTGTGGCTGTGGTCAGTATTTGTATGGCTGTGGTCAGTATGTGTGTGGTTGTGGTCAGTATGTGTGTGGTTGTGGTCAGTATGTGTGTGGTTGTGGCCAGCAGTTCTTTGGTTGCGGTCAGTATGTGTGTTTGTGGCCTGTAGTTGTAGTAAGTAGTTGTGGTTGTGGTCAATCATTGAGGTCAGCAGTTGTGGTAAGTAATTGTAGTTGTGTTGGTCAGTAGTTATGGCGATTAGATGTGTGGTCAGAAGTTGTGTGGTTGTGGTCAGTAGCTGTGTATGGTTGAGGTCAGTATTTGTGTGGTTGTGGCCAGCAGGTGTTTGGTTGCGGTCAGTATGTGTGTTTGTGGTTAGTAGTTGTGTGATTATAGTGTGTGGTTGTGGTCAGTAGCTGTGTGGTCAGTAATTGTGGCCGGTAGATGTGGCAATTAATTGTGGTCAGTAGTTGTGGCCGTCAGTAGTTACGGTCATTACGGCCTGTCGTTTGATTCCGGGAAGACCCGTGTCTGGAAGGCCTTCGTGGAATGACTGGGGGTCACGGTCAGCCTCACCTCCGGGTACCGTCCCCAATCAAATGGGCAGGTGGAAAGGGTAAATCAGCAACTGGGTAGATACATTCGTAGTTTCCATCAGGACTGGCCGGGGGAGTGGGCTACGCACAAAACTCCCTACAACACTTTGCCACTAACCTCACACCCATTCAGTGTGTTCTAGGTTATCAGCTGGCCCTGGCACCGGAGTGAGATCGAGGTTCCTGTGGCTGTCGATTGGCATCGTGGGGGGCTTCTCCATTACCTGGTCGACTGGGAGGGGTACGGTCCCGAAGAGCAGTGCTGGATTCTGGCACAGGACGTCCTGGATCGTTCTCTCATTTGGGACATCCACTGGCGTCGTCCCAACCGACCCGCACCATGTCCCGGGGTCGTCCCCAAGGTCAGCGGCGGCAACCCCCTCCTGTCCAGCTCAGGCGTTCGACTTCGCCGGCCTTCTGGCTGCTGCCGAGCCTCCTGCTGGCAAATGCACTTATCATCCCCGGACTTGTCTTGTATTCATTACACACACCTGCTTCCAGTCCCCACTCTATTACTGTGTATATATATTCCCTCAGCCATTTGACTTTGTCGGTCATTCTAAATGTTACTTTGTTTTCCTGAGAGGAATCTGTCCTACTAATTCCTGAGTACTTTATATTTTGCACTTTGGGTTCGCCATGTGCCTTTTTGTTTATGGAGATATATTTTGAGCACAACAGTTTAGTTTGGGTTTCGTCCCACTTTGATCTATGGTGCTTAAATACATTCAGTAGTTCTAAACCTATGGCTGCCTCCTGCCTACTCCTCTCTACACCAGTGACAGGTAATGTCTAAGGTATTGACGCATTTAAACACCATTTTATTTGAGCGGGCTATCTCTGAAATAACTTCTAATCCATGATATTGGGCTGGATGCTGATAGGGGAAATTGCTGATTGACCAGAAATGATAGTAAAAGCTTTTCTTTTAAGCTATTTACAGAAAAATAAGTCATGGATGCATTGCCAGCAATAGACAAGAAATCTACAGGTGATCATTTGGATCCTGGTCTGCGTAAGATTGCAGCGTCCATTATTGTTGACTCGATAACACATAATTTTTATTCTTAATAATTATCACCCCATTTCATGGCTTCCTTGAATATCTAAGATTATTGAATCCCTGGTAAAAGTACAACTATGCTCCTTTTTTCTGAGCAATGTTCACTACCGTTCAAAAGTTTGGGGTCACTTAGAAATGTCCTTGTTTCCGTGAAAACATGCATGAAATTAGTTGCAAAATGAATAGGAAATACAGTCAAGATGTTGACAAGGTTATAAATAATGATTTTTATTTGAAATAATAGTGTCCTTCAAACTTTGCATTCGTCAAGGCACATTAGAATCCTCTATTTGCAGCATTTACAGCCTTGCAGACCTTTGGCATATTAGTTGTCAATATGTTGAGGTAATCTGAAGAGATTTCACCCCATGCTTACTGAAGCTCCTCTCATCAATTGGATTGGCTTGATGGGCACTTCTTACGTACCATACGGTCAAGCTGCTCCCACACCAGCTCAATAGGGTTGAGATCCGGTGACTGCTGGCCACCACATTATAGACAGAATACAAGCTGACTGCTTCTTCCCTAAATAGTTTTTATAATAGTTTGGAGCTGTGCAACATTGTCCTGTTGTAGGAGGAAATTGTCTCCAATCAAGCGCTGTCCACAGGATATGGCGTTGCAAAATGGAATGATAGCCTTCCTTCTTCAAGATCCCTTTTACCCTGTACAATCTCCAACTTTACCACCACCAAAGAACCCCCAGACCATCACATTGCCTCCACCATGCTCCTCCAGCATCTTACCATTTTTTCAGCGTCTCATGAATGTTCTTCTTTGTGATCCGAAAACCTCAAACTTAGATTCATCTGTACATAACACTTTTTTTCCAATCTTCCTTTGTCCAGTGTCTGTGTTCTTTTGCCCATCTTAATATTATTATTTTTTTTTGGCCAGTCTGAGATATGGCTTTTTCTTTGCAACTCTGCCTAGAAGGTCAGCATCCAGGAGTCGCCTCTTCACTACTGACGTTGAGACTGGTGTTTTGCGGGTACCATTTAATGAAGTTGAGGACTTGTGAGGCGTCTGTTTCTCAAACTAGACACTCTAATGTACTTGTCTTCTTGCTCAGTTGTGCACGAGGGCCTCTCACTCGTTCTATTCTGGTTAAGCCAGTTTGCGCTGTTCTGTGAAGGGTGTAGTACACAGATCTTCAGTTTCTTGGCAATTTCTCGCATGGAATAGCCTTCATTTCTCAGAACAAGAATAGACTGACGAGTTTCAGAAGAAAGTCCTTTGTTTCTGGCCATGAAATCAAACCCACAAATGCTGATGCTCCAGATACTCAACTAGTCTTAAGGAGGACTGTTTTATTGCTTCTTTAAATCAGGACAACAGTTTTCAGCTGTGCTATCATTATTGCAAAAAGATTTTATAATGATCTATAAAGATCTATAAAGTCTTTTAAAATTCTAAACTTGGATTAGCTAACACAACGTGCCATTGGAACACAGGAGTGATGGTTGCTGATAATGGTCCTCTGTGTGCCTATGTAGATATTCCCTTTTTTTAAATCAACCGTTTCCAGCTAATAGTCATTTACAACATTAACAATGTCTACACTGTATTTCTGATCAATTTGATGTTATTTTAATGGACAAAATGTTTTGCTTTTCTTTCAAAAACTAGGACATTTCTAAGTGACCCCAAACTTTTGAACAGTAGTGTATGTTGAATGTAAACCAATCACGGTTTAGGCCGGGGAATAGCACTACTACAGTAACCACCTTAGTTATTAATGATCTTGTCAATGCTCCAGACACTAAAATGAAATGTGCTGAATTGTTTGTGGACCTGTTGAAAGCTTTTGATACTGTTAATCATGCTATTTTATTAAACAAGTTGTCCTCGATATACCTGTTCTCGGTTTCATGATTATCTTAGTGACAGAACTCAGGCCATCGTGATGGATGGGGTTAAGTCTGAATTTCTTGAAGTACATAAATGTGTACCACAGAGGCGATTTTGGGACCTGTTCACTTCACTATTTACAGTAAAAAAACATCTTTGGTCAATCTGTAAAAAATTGTAAAATACATCTATATGTGGATGGTACTATTATGTATGCTATTGTCCCGACTGTTGGTCTGGCTATGTCAAAACTAAGTCCGAGTATATAGCTATGCAGGAATCCCTTGCTGACTTAAAACTTGTGTATAATATGGGAAAAAATAAATTGATCTTGTAAGAATGTTCAGAATAATTATATAATGTGTGTGCCACCCTCTACTGCCACGCCCATCTTACTTTTTAGTGTTGTTGACGAAACCTGCTTTTACTAACCTGGGTTGCAATACTCTACAATGCCATTAACTTTTCACGTAGTGAATTTTACAATAATGCTAATTAATTGTTTGTTGTAGGCTTAACTTGGCCTGACGTTTTGATAGCGTTGTAATAGTCTCTCGGAAAAGTTGAGAATTCCCTGTTGAGAAGAGACACGGAACCCCAACTAGCCTAGCTAGCCTGTAGCCTCAAATGGAGGACGTTAACAAACATTTTCAATGCTGCAGGAGTTGAGTTTATTTTGCTCTATTCCAGGACAATGTGGACCACCCTGACTTTCAATGTAGCAACTGTTTGCTTGCAGAAGACTACAGGGGCAAAATGGCTACACATAGCAAACAAGTAGCAAACTTACACAAGATACTGGGGAATCCACGCCCACCTACTTTTTCTTCCTATTTTACCCCAGTAGCCTGACGCGGCTTTGGCCTGGTGGAAGTGTTACCGCCGTGTCGGCTCTCTACAGCCGACTGGACGGTGCTCTGCAGGGATCCCACCCTTTACAGGCTCTCCCCTTCCCTGGAGAATGGAGCTGGTAGGGTGCTTCTGGATGACTTGGTTGATGTTCCTGTTCTTGACCCTACCAACCAGCCATGGCGATGTCACTCTTCATGGAATTCGAAAGCAGCAACCTCTGGCAATGGCCGCAACCTTTGTGATCGTAAACTCATACTGGACACAGACTAGAAACAGCTTTGCCGCGCTGGATCCAGAGGTTCCAGTGCCGCCTTCCCTGGGGGAGTCTGATTCGAGATTGGTTCCGGAGGTACCTACGCCTTCGTCAGCTGTTCTGTCTCCCTCTCCGGTGGCTTCTACCTGCAGTTCAGATCCCCAGAGATCCGTGCTTCATCGGACTGTGAGTCTCTCTGAGACTCCGGCCCATTCATCACCCACAAAGGATAATACAGCTGGCTCGGGTCAACCGGACCCACCGCCCTTTGGTCCTTGAGGGGTTTGCGAAACCACTCGAGGTAAAAGAACGGCCGGACCTCCTCCAGTAACATAATTCATGTATATCTAACTCCCCTGAATGCCTCTGTCAATCCTACAGCTATTGCATGCAGTAATAATGTGCCTATGAAACAGAGTTATATTGTTATCACTGGGGTGGTGCTCCCTAGTAGGAAGACCAATGTGTGCAGCTCACCCTGCACTGTCAGCTCAAACAAAAACTTAATTGTAATGTTTACTTTTGATAAGCATCCAAGTAAAGCAATACAAACAATCAAGCATCAAAAGAGAAGTGCAAAAAATAGCCCACATGAACATATTATAGCCTAAGAAACAAGGTTCATGAAATCAATAACTTGCTAAGAACAGATGACGTTCACATTCTGACTATCTCAAACCCACATAGCTTTGATACAGTGGTAGCAATACATTATTATAGCATCTACAGAAAATACAGAAATGCCAATGGGGGCAGTGTTGTGGTCTATATTCAGAGCCACATTCCTGTACAGCTTAGAGAGGATCTCATGTTAAATATGGCTACAGGTTCACCTGCCTCACCTAAAGCCCATTCTTGTGGGAAGCCGTTATATACCACCAAGTGCTCACAGTCAGGATCTGGATAATATCTGTGAAATGCTTGCTCATTTATGTGATATCAACAGAGGTACTTTTTCTGGGTGACCTAAATATTGACTGGCTTTCATCAAGCTGCACACTCAGGAAAAATCTTCAAATGTAACCAGTGCCTGCAACCTGGACCAGGTTATTAGTCAACTTACCAGGCTATTTACAAACAGCACAGGAATGGAATCATCAACAAGTATTGATCACATTAACTAATGCTGCAGAAATCTGCTTTTTCAGCAGTATTCAAATCCATCGGATGTAGTGATCTCAATAAAGTAACCATATCTCGGAAAACCAAAGTTCCAAAGGCTGGGCCTAATATAGTGAATACGAGGTCATACAATACGTTGTGTAGTGTTTCCTATGCTGATGATGTAAGGAATATTTGCCCGTGTGTGTAAGGAGGAGCAACCACATGCTGCACTTGACACAGTTCTGAAATTGCTTATTCCAGTAACTAATAAGCATGCACCCATTACAAAAATACTGTAAAAACTGTTATATCACCGTGGATTGATGAGGAATTGGAAAACTGTATGGTTGAGAGGGATGAGGCAAAAGGAATGGCAAATAAGTCTGACGCACAACTGATTGGCAAACGTACTGCAAATTGAGAAATCATGTGATTACAATTAATTTAATGTTTTTTTTCATTGGCAAGATTAGCAAACTTAAGTATGACATGCCAGCAACAAATGCTGATACTACACATCCAAGTATAACTGATCAAATTATGAAAGACAAATATTGTAATTTTGAATTCTGAGTGAGTGTTGAAGAAGTTAAAAAAATATATTGTCTATCAATAATGACAACTTGGATGGAAAATTACTGAATATAATATCGGATGATTTGCCATATCTTCACAGCAACACTTAACAAGGAGATTCAGTTAGTTTCATAATGGGTGGCAAGGAATAAGTTAGTCCTAAATATTTCATAAACTAAAAGCATTAAACCCACTAACTAAACCCAAAACTTCAACAAAATCTTGTGATAAATATTGTGGAAATTGAGCAAATTGAGGTGACTAAACTGTCATGGTCAAAACATGTTGATACAACAGTAGCTTAGATGGGGAGAAGTCTGTCCATAATAAAGCGCGACTCTGACTTTTTATCAGCACTATCAACAAGGCAGGTCCTACGGGCTCTAGTTTTGTCGCACCTGGACTACTGTTCAGTCGTGTGGTCAGGTGTCACAAAGAGGGACCTCAGATAATTACAATTGGCACAGAACAGGGCAGCACAGCTGGCCTTTAAATGTACATGGAGAGCTAACATTAATAATATGCATGTCAATCTCCCATGGCTCAAAGTGGAGGAGAGAATGACTTCATCACTACTTGTTTTTGTAAGAAGTGTTGACATGCTGAATGTACCGAGGTGTCTGTTTCAAACTACTACCACACAGCTCGGACACCCATGCATACCCTACAAGACATGCCACCAAAGGTCTCTTCACAATCCCCAAGTCAAGAACAGACTATGAAAGGTGCACAGTACTACATAGATCCATGGCTGCAAGCAGTAGAAACAGATTTTGAAAACGGATTTAAAAAATACACCTTATGGAACAGCGGGGACTGTGAAGAGACACACTCTTAGACACTCTAAGACATGCACATGCACACTCTATACACACGTACACATGGATGTTGTATTGTAAATATGTGCTAGTGGAGTAGTGGCCTGAGGGAACACACTAAATGTATTGGGTAAAGTGTTATGAAATGCAATGTCATATAATATTTTAAATTGTATATAACTGCCTTAATGTTGCTGGACCCCAGGAAGAATAGGGGATCTTTAATACAAAATACAAATGCATGTTCCACAGTACACAAACACAACAAATATTTGCCAATGCTGGGCCCAATGTTGGCACCATTGTAACAGGTTGTAATCAAGCCCTGGTCTCCAGCATCGGAACAGAAGAGGAATGAATACAGGTTGGACTACTACAAATCACCTTGATTCTGAGACACACACACAAACGCAAGCTCTGCAGGTCCATCAACCCATTTAAATACGTCTCACACCCTACAGTAACCTGTGGATAATGAGACCTATTTATTGACACTTTATGTAGTGTCCTGTAATACTTAGTTTGAAGTGAGACACCATTGGTCATTCATAACACATCTGTGACGACCATCA
This sequence comes from Oncorhynchus masou masou, assembly GCF_036934945.1. Lineage (NCBI taxonomy): Eukaryota > Metazoa > Chordata > Actinopteri > Salmoniformes > Salmonidae > Oncorhynchus > Oncorhynchus masou. The sequence goes on from NC_088213.1 coordinate 47,961,599, forward strand.
CACTCAGTCTGCCGAATTCTTCCTCTTTGCTCTTGTTTTCATTAATAGGATGTCAGTGGGCGGAGCCGGGAGTGTCGTCAGCAAAATGGGACGCACCTGGGCTCGGGTGTGTCCCGGAATAACTACACCTCTTCCACATTTATTGAGGAGACTCTCTCCATGCAGACAGACTTTTGGTTGTGGCATTTGTTGCTTTGGAACCTTGCAACACATTTATGCATGCAAACACTCATTTACACTACTGATTACACACACCAGTGTTAATTGTATTTAGTTTGCTTCAGTATATTTTGTTATTCCTCATCTCCACGTTGTCTCCCTCTTTTATCAACTTCGAGCTGGTTCGTGATAAGTGGGGGCTCATCCAGGATCTTGCAGGTATTGTTTGTCGGTGCTTTGTTTGCATCTTTTGTTACAGCTTGTTTGAGTTGGTTGCCTTTGTTTGTTTGGTAAACTTGCCACTGTGGTGGATAGTTGGTTGTGTGCTGCGTTGGAGAGAGTGTATTGGTTAGTTTCCATGCCCCTGCCGAGGCTGGAGACTCTTACTCTACTCACTGTTGGGACATCGGTCTGAGGTGAGTACATTAGGCTGTGTACCTCAGTGGGAGATTTGGCTAGGGTAGTGAAACTTGCTACCTGGAGCTATAGCATTTATTTTTCTGCTGTTAGGCTTAGCGATGTGTTTCACTTTGAAATGCATTGGGCATGGTTATTTTTCATTTTTGTGTGGTATGTGGACTGAGCAGTTGTCTCGGGGGCACATCTGTGGCTTGGGGGAATCTGCCAGTGTGTTATTTATTTATCCTTGCCAGAGGGCTACAGTGCGTAATTACCCACTGAAAATCTGCACGAAGACGAGGGTTGAGTTATTATAGGTTTTGGGGAATCTCCATATATATCTCCTCTTCTGTGGTTCCCAGTGTGATTGTGATTTCTCTTGTGGTCTTGTCTGGTGTGCTCAGCAGAGGGGAAGACCAAGATTAATTATTTTTTGTATTTCTTGTGACTATGGTGTCTTACGAGTTAAATCGCTTTCTATCAGGAACTGTTAAAATTATGTACTGAAGAACAGCTGTTGAAGAATGCTGAACACTACAAGGGTTGGCCTTGCATATCAACCAAATATAATTTTAACTGTTTATCATTAATTTCAACTGGGGAGACTGCAAGTCTTAGCAGAGGCTGCCCCAGTGGTAACTTCAAGAATACCACTCTCCATCAGATTGGCCATCAATATCAACCTAATATAATTTTAACCATTTATCACTAATTTCAATCTGAATGAGTGGTAGGTATTCTTGAAGTTACCACTGGGGCAGCCTCTGCTGAGGACTGTCTCCCCATTTCATTACAATGGCTGCTCCATGTTAGCCCTAGTAGTTGTCTTTTTGAACAGCAGAAATAACTTTCTGTTACAGAGAGCATGACCGTGAGAAGCTAGAGCATGACCGTGTAAAGTATAAAAAAGTATTGGCATTTAAACAGGATTTGAGCGTGCTAAAATCAAGCTGCAATAAGAGCGGCTAGAGTTGGTTAGGGAAGGAAAGCTCTCGGGAGTTCTCTTTTAGTCGTGCCCCAGACAAATGACATTGTTGGGAACTTATGATTGTAAATTTAATGAGAAGGACCCTGAGACATTATTTATGTTTGAGCGTGTTGCTGACGCTAGTAGTTGGCCTGACTCTAACCGCACTTTAATGTTGCAGTGTGTGACTGGTAAAGCGCAGGAAGCATATTCCGCTCTTAGTGTAGCCGACAGTGTCAGTTATGATAAGGTTAAACCCCTCTGGGATATGTGAGACAGTAGCGTCCCACCACGCCACCAGCCAGTGAAAGTGCAGGGTGCCAAATTCAAAACAACAAATCTCATAATTACAATTCCTCAAGCATACAAGTATTTTACACCATTTTAAAGATACAATTCTCATTAATCCAGCCAGTGTCTGATTTCAAAAATGCTTTACAGCGAAAGCACCAAACGATTGTTGGTCACCACCAACTAACAGAAAAACAGCCATTTTTCCAGCCAAAGGAGTCACAAATAGCACACATGGAGATAAAATTAATCACTAACCTTTGATCTTCATCAGATGACACTCATAGGATTTCATGTTACATAATTACATGTATATTTTGTTCGATAAAGTGCATATTTATATAAAAAAAGTCATTTTAAATTTGTCCCTTTACGTTCAGTAGTTCTGAAACATGTGGTGATTGTGCAGAGAGCCACATCAATTCACAGAAATACTCATCATGAATGTTGATGAAAATACAAGTGTTATACATGAAATTAGAGATACTTCTCCTTAATGCAACCGCTGTGTCAGATTTCAAAAACTTTACGGAAAAAGCAAACTAAGCAATAATCTGAACAGACATCATTCAAACAGTTTTTTTTTCAATCCAATACTTATTCATCCAAGCTACTCAATACTGCCCCCCTGTCACCAAGAAGTTAAAATGGCTGTTACAGATTTACGAATTGGTTCCTGAGGCTTACCGCCAACGATTTAGAACTTTAAAAAGGGATGATAAACACTCATGTTGCATTTGCGCAAGAGTTAACTTCTTGAGTGTAGGGGGCAGTATTTTCGTTTTTGGCAACAAAAACTTACCCATTTGGAACTGCCCATTTCTCAGGCCCAGAAACTAGAATATGCATAGTTGTCAGATTAGGATAGAAAACAAAGTTTCCAAAACTGTCAAAATATTGTCTGAGTATAACAGAACTGCAGGCGAAAACCTGAGGAATCCAACAAGGAAGTGCTGTTTTTCCTGAAAGCTCTCTGTTCCATTGGCTGCCTTGCCTCCGTTTAAAGGGATATCAACCAGATTCCTTTTCCTATGCTTTCTTCAAGCTGTGAAGTCTTTAGACATAGTTTCAGGCTTTTATTTTGAAAAATGAGCGAGAAAGAACCCAGTCAGTGGATGGCTGGGTGCCAGCAGAGTTTTTCAAGCGCAACAGCCATTTTCTCTCTCGCCTATGGAAAAAGCTACATTCCGGTTTACATTATCATTTATATATTGTAAAAATAACCTGAGGATTGATTATAAAAAAAACATTTGACATCTTTCTACGCTCTTTATGGATACTATTTGGAATTTTCGTCTGCGATGTCGTGACCTCTCGAGCCTGTGGATTTCTGAACATAATGCCCCCAAAAATGGAGGTATTTTGGATATAAAGAATCTTTATGGAACAAAAGGAACAGTTATTGTGTAACTGGGAGTCTCGTGAGTGCAAACATCCGAAGATCAAAGAGATTTCATTTATTGGTCACGAAAGTCCGAAAAACAATCTGTTGTTACATAAACACTTGTTATGCTTTCGCCAAAAAGCTTTATTGAAATCTGACATGCCAGGTGAATTAACAAGCTAAGCTGTGTTTTGCTATATTGCACTTGTAATTTCATGAAAATTAAATATTTATTGTAATTTAATTTGAATTTGGCTCTGTGCAATTCAGAGGATGTTGATAAATGATCCCGCTAACGGGATGGGTGCGTCAAGAAGTTCATCGCTGGTGTTCCGCCTCTGCAGTTATGACTTTCCAAGGGCTGTGTGATCTGATTATGCTAGAGCAATTTAAGGACACAATCCCTGATCACATAGTCACGTACAAGAATGAAAAGTAAAGACTGTCGCTGAAGCTGCGGTTTTGGCGGACGATTATGTTTTGACACATAAGTGTCTTTGAGCCCCGTACTCGGAGTAAGTGGGGGTGTTCGGAGAGATTTGGGCCTCGTTCACCGAGATACTCTGGTTCACAGGCAGAGTTTCATTCAACTAGGGTTGAGCGTGACTCCCGTGGTAAAGCTGACTTTGGTCAAGAGTGCCACTACTGTCAAGGTTCTCAGGGCTAGGGGTAAATTAGGTACTTGCACTTAAGTTAACTCTAAGTCTACGTCGTTGGCAGCGCCTGTTCCACATCAGTTCACTCCTGACACATTGTCTCATGCCCAGGGGCATGTGAAAATCTGGGTGAATATGGACTATGTACCTTTCATTACGGAGGGTCAGTGTCTGTTAGGAAGTAAAGATCTAGTGCCCGTGAAGATCCTGAGCCACAGGTGCCTCTGAATTGCTTGTGTTGGAGTCTGTTACCTTTGTCTACTGAGACTGATTCTGGGAATAGGTTTGAACACTGTCAGTTCCATTGCATAAACTGATGTTGGATTGTGGACTGGTGAAAGGTGAGGTTGTTGTGGGGGTGCGTCCTTCATTGCCAATTGAGGGTATCGACCTTATCCTTGGGAATAACTTGGCTGGTGAGCGTGTATGGCCTGGTTCCATTAAGCAGTCATTTGCAGGGATTCCTGATGAGTGCGCGGTGTCACAGAGGTGTTTTGGTCACTGCACGGACGAATGAGAATGGCACAAAGAAATCTGTCACTACTTCCCTGTTATCTGTACCATGCTCCAATCTCATCAAAGAACAACGGGCTGACCCCACATTAGAAGAGTTGCATGAATATATTGTGCCTGTGGAACATTTGGGAGATGGCTATTTTCTCCAAGAGTATGTCCTGAGGAGAAAGTGGGTGTCTCATGGTAGTTTTCTGGGGGAGGCGATTAGTCAGGTTGTTGTGCCAGTTAAGCTTTGTGAGCTGGTGTTGACAACTTCCCACAATGATGTTGCTGGATATATGGGGGTGAGAAACCTACAATCTCATGTTAAGACATTTTTTGGTCTAGGTTAAAGAGGGAGGTTTCTGAGTTCATCAACTTGTCACACCTGTCAATTAACTAGTAAACCTAATCAAGCTATTAAGCTGGTACCACTGTTTCCTATTCCCGAACTCACTCAAAAGGTTGGCTGATTATTGACTGTGTTGGTCCTCTGCCTCGTTCTAAAAAGGGTAGTAGTTACCTGTTCACTGTCAGACCACTAGGTCTCCTGCTGCCTATCCTCCATCACAACTAAGTCTGTGCTAAAAGCTTTGACTCAGGGATTCCAAACAGTGAGAAACTAAGGTCATTCATTGTGATCAAGAATCTAATTTCACCTCAAATCTGTTTGGTCAGGATTTCCAACAGCTCCATGTTAAACACAATTTGTCTTGAGCCTATCACGCGTGGAGTCAAGGAGCGGTGGAACGTTTCCATCAAACTTAAATCTTTGTTGAGAGCTTATTGTACTGAGATGGATAAGATTGGGAGGAGTGGTTGCCTTGGTTACTGTTAGCCGCTAGGGAGGTTTCACAGGAGAGCACAGGTTTAAGTCCAAATTAACTTGTGTTTGGACATAGGGTGTGGGGACTTCTCTGTTCTCCAGGATGATTGGAAGTCTCCCAAGCTTCTTCAGTCCTTGTTATCTTGTGTGAGATTTCTGGCGACGATCATCTTCACAGGAAGGATGAAGGGCATATTTGAACTGCGAACTGAGCCTCGTCACTTTAGTCCAGGTGAGCAGGTTCTTGCTCAGGCGACCGTTACATATCTTGGAAAGGTGGTTGGGCAAGGTGAAGTGTATCCTGTTCGGGCTAAGGTGGTAGCTATTGATGCTTTTCCTCCACCAACTACTACTAAAAAGGAACTGATGCGTTTCTTGGAAATGATTGGTTATTACTGTAGTTTATTTTGGAACTTCTCTACTGTGGTTGCTTGACAGATTTGCCAAAAGCAAAGTCTGTTTATGTATAGTCTTCTCATTGTCAACAGGCTTTTGAAGATGGAAAGAGGTTGCTTACCTCAACTCTGGTGCTGGCTGCTCCTCGCGTGGATTTGTCATTTACCTTGCCGGTGGATGCTAGTCATGTGGGGGCAGGTGTAGAATTGTCTGGTTTTGAGGCCTGTTTTTTCCCCCAAAAAGTTCAAACTTATCAGTTGAACTACTCGGTCATGGAAAAAGAAGCGCTGGCACTCATATGGGTGCTACAACAGTTCAAGGTGTATGTTGGGTCGGGAGTAGTACCTATTGGTACCCTCTCACCTTCTTGAGGTCCATGATGTGTCCTAACCAGAGGATAATGAGATGGTGTTTATTTTTATAAGCATTCCATGTCGATGTGCGGCACATCCAGGGGACTGATAATGTCGTTGCTGACGTGCTCTCTAGTGTGCCCTGTTCCTGAATGTGTATGTGACTGACCACTGTTATTGTGTTTGGTATTGTTCTGTTCTATTGCTCATGTCTGTTCTCATTTTCTTCATTCCTCTTAAAGGTTGCTTCCTGTGCACAAAGGTTGCTGAGGTCTGGGGAGGATGAAGTATCCCCCCTCATGAACTTTGGACGCAGGCAGGGTCATTTGGGATGCAGGGGGGGCCTTCTATTAGGATCCAGGGCAGTATTTTGTTTGTGTGACTGGTATGGTGTTCTGGGGTCCTTGTTGGTCCCCATGTTTATTGGGGGGGGTGGGGCTGCTGAAATCTTATATATATATATATATCCCATTTAGCAGACGCTTTTGTCCAAAGCGACTTACAAGTCGGCTGGGGCCACTACTTTTTGCATATGGGTGGCCCCAGTGGGAAGCGAACCCACGACGCTTGGCGTTGCAAGCACCATGCTCTACCGACTGAGCCACACAGGACCCCCATCTTCCTCTTTGCACTTGTTTTCCTTAATAGGATGTTGGTTGGCGGAGCCGGGAGGGTCGTCAGAGAAATGGGACACACCTGGGCTCGGGTGTGTCCTGGGATAAATACACCTCTTTCCACCTTTTATTGAGGAGACTCTCTCCATGCAGGCAGAATTACAGATTTTGTTTGTGGCCGTTTGGTTGCTTTGGCACCTTACCTTTCAACACCCTTCATAATCACATATGCATGCAAACGCTCACTTACACTACTGATTACTGACTACACACACCACTGTTAATTGTGTTTAGTTCAGTTAATAAATGTTTTGTTATTCCTTATCTCCACGTTGTCTCCCTTTTTGTTACGAACTTCGAGCCGGTTCGTGACACATCCATCCATAAAGACACTATCGCATGCCGTTGTACATAAGTTAGACCAATAAAGGTACTTCATAACACATACGTAAATGCTTTTGATCATATGACGCTCTACTTCCTTTAACGTCAGACACCTTTGGTCATTCATAAAACAAAATTTAGCCTGTTGAAAGTAAACCCAGCACAGGATGCAAACTAATTAGGGGTTGTTTATTCTGTCGACACTTATATTTAAAATAGGGTAACATAGAAGGGAATTCACCGTAAAATTCAGTCCAAATTACAATCAGTACAAAGTGAAGTGCATAAATGGTAGTCTATGCTTTCTGACGGTTGGAGTCATTAACTCGTTAACTATAGTTTTGTCAAGTCGGTTAGGACATCTACTTGGTGCTTGACAAGTCATTTTTTCAAGAATTGTTAACAGACATTATTTCACATGTAATTACTGTATCATTATTCCAGTGGTTCAGAAGTTTACATACACTAAGTTGACTAGGACTTTAAACATCTTGGAAAATTATCATGGAGTTAGCAGAACTTCTAAGGTAAATTAACATAATTGGAGGTGTACCTGTGGATCTATTTCAAGGCCTACCTTCAAACGCAGTGCCTCTTTGCGCGACGTCATGGGAAAATCAAAAGAAATCAGCCAAGACATCAGGAAAAAGAATTGTAGACCAAGTCTGGTTCATCCTAGGAGCAATTTCCAAACGCCTGAAGGTACCACGTTCATCTGTGTAAAATAAATAAAAATAGTACGGAAGAATAAACACCATGGGACCACGATGCCGTCGTACCGCTCAGGAAGGAGACACTTTCGGTCTCCTAGAGATTAATGTACTTCGGTGCAAATCAATCCCAGAACAACAGCAGAGGGCCTTGTGAAGATGCCGGAGGAAACTGATACAATTAATTTACTCTATGTAAACTTCTGATCCACTGGAATTGTGATAGTGAGTTAATCTGTCTGTTAACATGACTTGTGTCATGCACAAAGTAGATGTCTGAACTGACTTGCCAAAACTATAGTTTGTTAACAAGAAATTTGTGGAGTGGTTGTAAAACTAGTTTTAATGTATGTAAACTTCCGACTTCAACTGTACATGTCTTAACAAAAGACTCTCGCCTGAGTGTGCCAGAGCGCAGAATAACTGAATTAACAAACGCTCAACACTCGTTGAATATGGCCGATGTCAGTAAAAGTTGGCAAAAAAGCATAATTAAATTGTTGCCAGCAGCTCAGTCACCAACGATCTAGACAACATGAAAAAAGCAGCTCGCTCCGCTAGGGTGAGTAAAATGTTCAGTGGGGTATTCTCTCATTGTGTCTGGAATTAGCTAGCAAGCTAGCTTGGGTGCATGACTGCCGTAGTAAGGTCAGAATGTTCAGATCAACCCTACTCATCGGCCAGAGCATCCAGTATAAATTCCGAGGGCTAAGAGCTCTGAATGGCCAATCTGACAGCACAGTCACCAATGCTCTGGATAATATAACAGCCTAACCAGCTCTGCTAGGGTGAGTAATGTTCAGTGAGCTGTTCTCTCATGTGTCTGGAAGTAGCTAACAAGTTAGCTTGGGTGCGTGACTGCTTTATATATAAGTATTTTTGTATTATGAACAAATACAAAAACAGAAATATACAAACGAGTACATAAACCTAACATATCGAGATACATTTTCAATTTGTCAAAAGGTTTTATGATACGTATTGCGTTTCTGTGTTTTTACACTTACTGATCATTTCAATTCTATCTTAAACGATGTGAAGTGGTTTGTTCTCCGCCCACTTCATTTTATGGATACAGAATCTACCATGAAAAAAAATAATTAACAATGAAAGTTAAATCAGGGTCCTTATAATTTGGATCCAAATCAAATATAATACCAGAGTCTTTCAAATGAACATTAAACTATTTGAAAATAAAATCTAGCTCACTCAAATCTTCTGACACAAGTACAGTCTCAAAAGAAATGGTAAAGTGTCTCTGGGTCACAACCACAAAATACACATTATCAATAGCTATTTTGAATCTGTGCATAATAAAAGATCTTAACAGGGGAGTTTGACTGCTGCTGTTAGTACAGAATGCTTGGACCAACCCTTAAAAGATGGGTGGGGCTAAAGCTTAAGAGGGTGTGAACGATGCTGAATAGGCTTAGACAAAGAAGGGTTCTCCAGTAGTCGTACCAAAACATTCAAGGCCATTTTCTCAAAAGTGAGTTTAAGTTTAACCTGTTGATGCTCTGGGGGCGCAATTTCATTTTTGGATGAAAAACGTTCCCGTTTTAAACAAGATATTTTGTCACAAAGATGCTCAACTATGCATATAATTGCTACCGTTCGAAAGAAAACACTCTGACGTGTCCAGAAATACAAAGATCTTCTCTGTGCGTGCCCTAAAACGTGAGCTTCAGGCAAAACCAAGATGAGATGGCATCCAGGAAATGACAAGGATTTTTGAGGCTCTGTTTTTCATTATCTCCTTATATGGCTGTGAACGCAAGAGGAACGAGCCTGCCCTTTCTGTCGTTTCCCCAAGGTGTCTGCAGCATTGTGACGTATTTGTGGGCAGATCATTGGAAGATTGACCATAACAGACCACATTTACCACGTGTCCGCCCGGTGTCCTGCGCCGAAATTGGTGCGCAAAAGTCACCTGCCAGTATTTTTCCATGGGACACAGAGAGGAAAGCAAGCTTCCACGAACTGCATGTCAATGAAGAGATATGTGAAAAAACACCTTGAGGATTGATTCCAAACAACGTTTGCCATGTTTCGGTCGATATTATGTAGTTAATCCGGAAAAAGTTTCACGTTGTAGGTGACTGCATTTTCGGTTCGTTTCGGTAGCCAGACGCAATGTAGAAAACGGAACAATTTCTCCTACACACAGACGCTTTCAGGAAACACTGCGCATTTGGTATGTGACTGAGACTCTCCTCATTGAAAACATCAGAAGCTCTTCAAAGGTAAATGATTTTATTTATTTGGTTATCTGGTTTTTGTGAAAATGTTGCGTGCTACATGCTACACAAAATGCTATGCTAGCTTTGCATACTCTTACACAAATTAGTCAATTTCTATGGTTCAAAAGCATATTTTGAAAATCTGAGATGACAGTGTTGTTAAGAAAAGGCTAAGCTTGAGAGCAAACGCATTATTTTAATTTTATTTGCGATTTTCAGAAATCGTTAACGTTGCGTTATGCTAATGAGCCTGAGGCTTTAGTCACAAACCCGGATCCGGGTTGGGGAGTTTCAAGAAGTTAATTTTCAAAGCAAAATTGCTTTCTCAATGTTCCTCAACTGTAGTGTATGATATACCATTTTGTAGCTCTGAGTCTACTTTAATCCAATGTAAAATACACAGTTACGAATTTTGCTACATAAGACCGATTTGAGCCGATCAATACATTGCAATTGGAAAGTATTCAGAAGACTTGACTTTTCCACATTCTGTTACGTTACAGCCTTATTCTAAAATTGATTAGGGGACAATGACAAAGCAAAAACAGGTTAAGAATTGTGAAAAATGTATTCAAAAACTGAAAACCTCTTCAGCGATGTTTGCTTGGGTTCAAATCTGAGCTCTGGCTGGGCCACTCAAGGACATTCGCTGAATGACCTGCAGCCACTCCTGCGTTGTCTTGGCTGTGTGCTTAGGGTCATTGTCCTGTTGGAAGGTGAACCTACATCCCAGTCTGAGGTCCTGAGCGCTCTGGAGCAGGTTTTCATCAAGGATCTCTGTACTTTTCTCTGTTCATCTTTCTCTTGATCCTGACTAGTCTCCCAGTCCCTGCCACTGAACAACATCCCCACAGCATGATGCTGCCAACACCATGCTTCACCGTAGAGATGGTGCCAGGTTTCTTTCAGACTTGATCCTTGGCATTCAGGCCAAAGAGTTCAATATCTTGGTAACATCAGGCCAGAGAATCTTGTTTCTCATGCTCAGAGTTCTTTAGTTGCCTTTTACTTCCATCTGACCACTCAACTCATTTAAGAATGGCAGAGGCCACTGTGTTCTTCAATGCTGCAGAAATATTTTGCTACTCTTCCCCAGATCTGTGCCTTGACACAATCCTGTCTTGAAAACAATATGGAAAAGTCCTTCGACCTCATGGCCTTGGTTTTTGCTCTGACGTGCACTGTCAACTGTGGAACCTTACATAGACAGGTGTGTGCCTTTCCAAATCATGTCCAATCAATTGAATTTACCACAGGTGGACTCCAATCAAGTTGGAGAAACATCTCAAGGATGATGCAATGGAAACAGGATGCACCTGAGCTCAATTTCGAGTCTCATAGCCAAGGGTCTGAATACTTACTTACTGAATACTTACTTTTTATTATACATTTGCTAAAATGTCTAAACCTGTGTGTAGATTGATGAGAAAAAAAATACTATAATACATTTGAGACATAACGTAACAAAATGTGGAAAAGGGGAAGGGGTCTGAATACTTTCCAAAAGCACTGTATGGCGTCATTTCATGGAGCTCTTAACTTCTTATGGCTTGAAACCCGCTAACGGGATCGTTATGACAACAGCCAGTGAAAGTGCAGGGCTGCAAATTCAAAACAGAAATCTCATAATTAAAATTCCTCAAACAGAATTATTTTACACAATTTTAAGATACTTGTATTTAATCCCACCACTGTGTCCGATTTCAAAAAGGCTTTACGATGAAAACACTCCATATGATTATGTTAGGTCTGCACCTAGTCACAGAAAAACACAGCCATTTTTCCAGCCAAAGAGAGGAGTCATAAAAATCAGAAAAAGAGAGAAAATGAATCACTAACCTTTGATCTTCATCAGATGACACTCAGGACTTCACTTAATGTTACATAATACATGTATGTTTTGTTCGATAAAGTTCATATTAAATACAAAAGTCTGAGTTTACATTGGCGCGTTATGTTTAGTAGTTCCAAAACATCCGGTGATTTTGCAGAGAGCCACATCAATTTACAGAAATACTCATAATAAACATTGATAAAAGATACAACTATTATGCATGGATTTATAGATACACTTTTCCTTAACTTCTCTTGGGTAGGGGGCAGCATTTGGAATTTTGGATGAAAAGCGTGCCCAAATTAAACTGCCTTCTACTCAGGCCCAGAAGATAGGATATGCATATAATTGGTAGATTTGGATAGAAAACACTCTAAAGTTTCCAAAACTGTTAAAATAGTGTCTGAGTATAACAGAACTGATTTGGCAGGCAAAAACCCGGGAAAAATCCATTCAGGAAGTAGGATTATTTTTTTTTTTTATTTTTCTATTCAACGCCATTATAGTATCCATTGACTTATGACTCAAATTATAGTTCCTATGCCTTCCACTAGATGTCAAAAGTCTTTATAAATAGTTTCAGGCTTGTATTCTGAAAAATGATGGAGTAGGACCACTCTGAGTGGACCCTGCCGTGTCAGAGCTTTTTCATGCGCACGCCCGAGAGAGTGCCTTTCTTGTTTACCTTTTATATTGACGACGTTATTGTCCGGTTGAAATATTATCGATTATTTAGGCCAAAAACAACCTGATGATTGATAATAAACATTGCTTGACATGTTTCTATGAACTTTACGGATACAATTATTTATTTTTTTGTCTGCCTGTTGTGACTGCGTTTGAGCCTGTGGATTACTGAAGAAAAAGCGCAAACAAAACAGAGGTTTTTGGATATAAAGAGAGACTTTATCGAACAAAAGGAACATTTATTGAATAAATTAATGTCTTCAGAGTGCAACCATATGAAGATAATCAAAGGTAAGTGATTAATTGTATCTCTATTTCTGACTTGTGTAACTCTTCTACTGTTTACTGTTTAATGATTTGTCTGCTGGGCGAAAGGATCGTGAGGTATGCTTTCGCAGTAAAGGATTTTTGAAATCTGACACCGTGGTTGGATTCACAAGAAGTTCATCTTTAAACCTATGTAAAATAGTTGTATCTTTTCTGAATTTTTATAATGAGTATTTCTGTATTTGAATTTGGCGCTCTGCAATCTCACTGTAGAGAGGTTTAATGCAACCTCTGTGTCAGATTTCAAAAAAGCTTTACCGAAAAAGCACACCATGCAATAATCTGAGTACAGCACTGAGACAACGAATTAAGTCATACAGATATCCGCCATGTTGTGGAGTCAACAGAAGTCAGAAATAACTTCTGATCTTCATCAGAATTCACTCCCAGGAATCCCAGTTTCACAATAAATGTTTGATTTGTTGGTAAAATTCATAATTTATTTCCAAATACCTCATTTTTGTTTGCGCGTATAGCCCAGTAATCTAAATGCTCAATGCGTGATCGCTTAGTTCAAAGTAAAAAAAGACACATTACAGTTCGTAGAAACCTGTCAAACGATGTATAGAATTTATCTTTAGGATGTTTTTATCATAAATCTTCAATAATGTTCCAACTGGAGAATTCCTTGGTCTTCAGAGATGCAATGGAACTCAAGCTAACTCTCACGTGAACGCACGCGGTCAGCTCATGCCTCTCTGGCAGACCTCTGCCTCAATCCCCTCTCATTACCCCTCCTTCACAGTAGAAGCATCAAACAAGGTTCTAAAGACTGTTGACATCTAGTGGGCACTTTAGGAAGTGCAATTTGACCCCCTAGACACTATATTCGATAGGCAAAGAGTTGAAAAACTACAAAACTCAGATTTCCCACTTCCTGGTTGAATTTTTTTCTCAGGTTTTTGCCTGCCATATGAGTTATGTTATATTCAGACATCATTCAAACAGTTTTAGAAACTTCAGTGTTGTCTATCCAAATCTACTAATAATATGCATATGTTAGCAACTGGGCCAGAGTAGCAGGCAGTTTACTCTGGGCACCTTATTCATCCAAGTTACTCAATACTGCCCCCAGCCATAACAAGTTATTAATAATACGGAGGGTTGCTGGCGTTTTACTCCACCCATTCCATTGGGGACTGAATCACATCACATGTTTGTTTACTGCATCACAGAAAACCCGCTAACCAAACAACAGTGCTCTCTGAATTAAAGGACAACTACACAAAAAATCATGTAAGTTTCTTAAATTTTTCCCAGATCTGGTTAAAGCATAGTTGTGAACACAGAAAATCCAATGTTCTTGTTTTTCTATTAAAAAACTGGTACACCAGAAAAAAATGGAGAAATTCAAAACCTGGAAAAAGAAAACCAAGAAAACAACAGAATTTGGGGGAAAAAACAACAATTTTTAAAAAGGCCCTACCAACATTTTTTTTGCTATGCATGACTGCATTTTAGAGTGAGTAATCCTGCAGCACAGCATTTTGGAAGTTGAGGTCAGGTCCAATATTAAAGATGCACCCAAGAGAGAAAGAGGTTGGGCCATCCTAGAAATGTTTTAGTGAAATGTAATATAATATCAAATTTAGCAGACACTTTTGTGCAAAGTGACTTAGTCATGCGTGAATACATTTTTACATATGGGTGGTCCGGGGAATCGAATCCAATATCCTGGTGTTGCAATGCTCTACCAAGATGCATGACAGGGTTATAAATGCTTTGTGAAGCCTCAATATAATATGATTTATAAGGCCATTATTAAGCAGTGCTTAAGGCACCCTTTATAAAGCACAGGTTTCTGTCATATTTGACATAGTGGGTTACGCCACATTTATGAACACTTTATAAAGCATGACATAAGATTATATATGATTTGTAACATTTACGTAGTATTTATAAAGGCATTATGAAGGCTTCATGAAGCCTTTATAAGCAGGACCAAAAGGGTCATACAAAAAGAACGAGTCGTTGACAAACTAAACATCACTACTGCACATAATAAAGCTGCTCATTTGCACTCCCTGTGTCAAACATATGAACATGCCCTCAAGGCATTGTCAATTCAACCCAGGTTTCTTTACAGCTCACACACACACAGAGAGAGTTCAGATTTACCTTGCAACTCCTTGGTTTTCCTGAACTCGTCTAGGCATGGCCGGCTCCCAGCATTCTCAAGTGACAGCTTGTTGTTGAGGTATAAGAACAGGATGATCATCAGAATGAGGAAGAGTCCGATGGCCGTCAGAAACCCCAGCGTCTCTGGAGAGACTGCAAGGAGAAGAGATGTAGAGCAAAATGGTGATTGTATGAATGGACGGGGCCTCTCAAAACATCTATTTCTCAACTCATTTACGAAGCCTAAGGTGTGTACAATGATTATTGCTGCTGCAAAAATATCCAGGTTTGTTTCATTGATTTAGATGCACTATTGTAAAGTGGCTGTTCCACTGGATGTCAGAAGGTGAATTCACCAATTTGTAAGTCGCTCTGGATAAGAGCGTCTGCTAAATGACTTAAATGTAATGTAAAATTAGCTAGGTTTCCATCAATTCAAGCTAATATTCTAATATTTGAACACAAAAATATACACATACACCGGCAATGGTGTGCTTGAGTCAAACTTGTTTCTTGAGAATAAAAAGCTGTGCATAATGATGAACAGCACATAAAACACTTTTGTTCGTCATATAACTACCCATTTTCTACTCTGCCGATGGTTTTGCAACAAAAAGTCTGCAATAAACAGCTTATGTTCCCAGTCTGGTCTTGGCATGTGCTCTGCCAACCACTTGCAGATTCAGTGCAATACACCAAGTCACTTGGCTCTGTCATAACCTCACATGGTCTCTCCTATCATTGCTATGCAGACGACACACAATTAATCTTCTCCTTTCCCCCTTCTGATGACCAGGTGGCGAATCGCATCTCTGCATGTCTGGCAGACATATCAGTGTGGATGACGGATCACCACCTCAAGCTGAACCTCGGCAAGACGGAGCTGCTCTTCCTCCCGGGAAGGACTGCCCGTTCCATGATCTCGCCATCACGGTTGACAACTCCATTGTGTCCTCCTCCCAGAGCGCTAAGAACCTTGGCGTGATCCTGGACAACACCCTGTCGTTCTCAACCAACATCATGGCGGTGGCCCGTTCCTGTAGGTTCATGCTCTACAACATCCGCAGAGTTTCGACCCTGCCTCACACAGGAAGCGGCGCAGGTCCTAATCCAGGCACTTGTCATCTCCCGTCTGGATTACTGCAACTCGCTGTTGGCTGGGCTCCCTGCCTGTGCCATTAAACCCCTACAACTCATCCAGAACGCCGCAGCCCGTCTGGTGTTCAACCTTCCCAAGTTCTCTCACGTCACCCCGCTCCTCCGCTCTCTCCACTGGCTTCCAGTTGAAGCTCGATCCGCTACAAGACCATGGTGCTTGCCTACGGAGCTGTGAGGGGAACGGCACCGCAGTACCTCCAGGCTCTGATCAGGCCCTACACCCAAGCAAGGGCACTGCGTTCATCCACCTCTGGCCTGCTCGCCTCCCTACCATTGAGGAAGTACAGTTCCCGCTCAGCCCAGTCAAAACTGTTCGCTGCTCTGGCCCCCCAATGGTGGAACAAAAATATGGAACAAACTCCCTCACGACGCCAGGACAGCGGAGTCAATCACCACCTTCCGGAGACACCTGAAACCCCACCTCTTCAAGGAATACCTAGGATAGGATAAGTAATCCTTCTCACCCCCCCCCTTAATGATTTAGATGCACTATTGTAAAGTGGCTGTTCCACTGGATGTCAGAAGGTGAATTCACCAATTTGTAAGTCGCTCTGGATAAGAGCGTCTGCTAAATGACTTAAATGTAATGTAATGTAATGTGCAGAGGGTAAATAATGAGATTATGGATAAGAGCAAGGTCATTTTTATTTGTCAAATGACAGCCAAGCACCAATCATCATGTCACCAGCATTCAGTACCAGTCAAGAATTTGGACACACCTACTTATTCAAGATGTTGTCTTCTTTACATGATATGTCACATTTGGTATGTTATGTATTACAAATTATGTTACAAATTCCAATTTGTTGTGGCTAGGTGGCTAACATTAGCTAGGCTATGGGTTAGAGGTTGGGGTAGGAGTTATGTTTTGCTAACATGCTAAGTAGCTGAAAAGTTACTAATGTACTAAAGTTGTCCGTGATGAGATTCGAACACACAACCTTTGGGTTGCTAAACGTTTGCTTTATATGATCACCCATTCTCCCTGACCAAGCCCCCATTCATTTTTGTCTTTTGCCTTCTATCTTATGTAATCAAACCAAATGTAACACACACTAATTTGAGTGTGCCCGATTTATGTTTACTATGTTATGTCTAGTCTATGAGACCGGCCTTAGAAAATGTTCAAGTTCATTAAAAAACATAATTGCATAACAGTATGAAATGAGATGCTCTTTACATGAAGAGGACACATACAATCACAAAACGATAATCTAAAAAGGTGAGTATTTTGTTGTTGTTAAATTCATAAAGCTGTAACTTGAGATCAGTTTTTGTGAAAGTACTGGCCATTTCTCAACTTCTTGTATGAGGTCAGATTCAAAATTTCAGGTCAGACTTTTCTCAAGATTCTAGTATACTATTTGCCTTTGTCAATAGTTCTTACATTTTTTTTGTATAGACGCTAAATGGATATAATTTGGAAACTTCTTACTATGTCCTCACCAGAAATGTTGTATTTATCCCCATTGCACTGCCTGAAGATGACTGCTATATGGTTGAAATGCATGCCAGTAAGTCTTTCGAGTATTCCATTAATATTGTTGACGATAACATAGGGCTCTATTCAATCCATATCACTGACGCATTGCAGATTTCACTATAGAAATTTAAAGGCAATTTCCGATTGAGCCTACATATGCAGCATTTACCGTGAATTTCAATTGGGCTTTAGCGGGGAATTTCCGCGATACGTATTGAATACTTTTTAGCTCTCCTGGCTCACGCAAAAGTCTACACACCTAAAAGAACGCTTATTCACGTTTAACTATTCGATACAAGCTGTCACACCAGACATAGCCCTAGAACCACAGACGAAGACGGATATACTAAAACTATTGCACTGTATTCTACACAGTACATGTTAAACAACATGACAGAGGACTAGGAGAAATCTTTACTCAGTAATAGTCTACATTCTGACAACAGGAGATGATCTGCGATTATACTGTTACACTGGCTTAATAAATACCGTACCTTTGGGAAGTAGTCACACCCCATGGCTTTTTACAAATGTTGTTGTGTTACAAAGTGGGATTCTTTGTTTCTGATTTCTTTGTAATTCTTGGTCAACAATCTACACAAAATACTCTGCAATGTCAAAGTAGAAGAACATTTTTAACATTTGTAAATAAAAAAGAATTGTAAAAAATAAAACACTAATATATCTTAATTAGATAAGTATTCAACCCACTGAATCAATACAGTACATGTTAGAATTACAGCTGTGGGTCTTTAAGATTTTTCCACACCTGTATTGTGCAACATTTGTCCAATATTATTTAAAAAATCTTCAAGCTTTGTGAAATTGGCTGTTGATGATTGCTCGACGACCATTTTCGGGTGTTGCCATAGTTTTTCAAGTAGATTTAAGTCAAAACTGTAACTCGGCCACTCAGGAACATTTGCTGTCTTCTTGGCAACTCCAGTGTAGATTTGGCTTTGTGTTTTAGGTTATTGTCCTGCTGAATGGTGAATTAAGCTCCCAGTGTCGGGTGGAAAACAAACTGAACCAGGTTTTCCTCAAAGAATTACCCCTATCACAGCCATTAAACTCTGTAACTGATTTAAAGTCACCATTGGCCTCATGCTGAAATTCCGGAGCAGCTTCCTTCCTCTCCGGCAGCTGAGTTAAGGATGCCTGTACCTTTGTAGTGACTCGGTGTATTGATAGACCATCCAAAGTGTAATTCATAATTTCACCATGCTCAAAGGGATATTCAATGTCTGCTGTCTTATTTTTTTCCCATCTATCAATAAGTACCCTTCTTATCAAGGCAATGGAAAACTTATCTGGTCTTTGTGGTTGAATTTGTGTTTGAAATTCACTGCTCTAACAGAATATTGTATGTGTGGGGTGCAGAGATGAGGTAGTCATTAAAAAGTCACGTTAAAAACAATTATTGCAGTCAGTCCACACAACTTATGTGACTTGCACATTTTACTCCTGAAATTATTTAGGCTTGCAATAACAAAGAGGTTGAATACTTATTGACTCAAGACATTTCAGTTTTTCATTTTGCATTCTGTTTGTAAAGATTTAGAAAAACATAATTCCACTTTGACATTGTGGGGTATTGGGTGTAGCAAAGCAACAAAACATCTCGATTTAATCAATTTGAATTCAGGCTGTAACAAAACAAAATGTTAAAAAGTTAAGGGGTGTGAATACTTGAGGGCACTTTATACCATCTACTGCATCTTTGTCACGACTTCTGCCAAAGTCATTAACTCTCCTTGTTCGGGCGGTGCTCGGTGTTCGAAGTCACCGGTCTTCTAGCCATCATTGATCCATTTTTCATTTTCCATTGGTTTTGTCTTGTCTTCCCACACACCTGTTTTCAATCCCATTCATTACCTGTTGTGTATTTAACCGTCTGTTTCCCCTCATGTCTTTGTCAGAGATTGTTTTATTGTCAGGTGTAGTTTTATGTTGTATAGGTGCGCGTCGGGTACTCGTACTCATGTTTATGTATGTACCTTTTAGTGTTATGGAGCATGTTACGTGGACTTTATTAAAAGACTCCATTTTACGCTCCGTTTGACTCTCCTGCGCCTGACTTCCCTGCCACCTATACACCTATGCCTGACAATCTTGCCATCTTGATCTAATGTATCACTAGCCACTTTAAACAATGCCACTTTCTATAATGTTTTCATACCCTACATTACTCATCTCATATGTATATACTGCACTCTATACCATCTACAGCATCTTGATAATGCCGTTCGGGCATCACTCATTCATATCTTTACGTACATATTCGTATTCATTCCTTTACACTTGTGTGGGTATAAGGCAGTTGTTGTGAAATTGTTAGGTTATATTACTTGTTAGATATTACTGTATGGTTGGAAATAGAACCACAAGCATTTCGCAACACTCGCATTAACATCTGCTAACCATGTGTATGTGACAAATACATTTGATTACCCCCAAATGTTTGATTTTCACCAACAAATGCAGGTTTCTGGCTTTACTTCAATATTTTAATACCTTCATTTTTGTGTTCAAAAAGCATGACATTCTAAAATAAATTTAATTTCATATACTTCTAAATCCTAACAATGTACTTTTTGTAAAAAACACAATGGAAATTGTTTAATTTTCTCCTTTTCATCATATTTTTTAACTTCAATCAACATCTTGACATGTGGTTACATGTTTAGAGGATTGTGGGTAATGCAATTTTTTTTGACATTATGACAAACAATGTTACATGCATGTTTAAAGAAAAAAAAGTATATTTCTATATCAGTATTAAGCAGTTTTTGTGCTATGAGAAGTAATGGATCACGATGAATGGATATCAAGACAGCCGGTCAAATTGATGTTCAAAGATGACAACCCATTCCCAACATCAGTAAGGTCATGCCCAAAACACTTTATTATAAAAGGCAAATGCATCATCCTACAATGCTTGCAGCTCTACCGCCACTCACTCACTAAGGACAACGAGGCCTGTGAAAGTCAGTTAAAATGGCTTATGATCAACAACAGAACAATGTTAAACAAGATCACTGAAAATAACTAATCAAAAATATGAAGTATTTTACGTTTTGGAATTGATAAAATTAAGTTGTATGTTAGTCATTTTTTTAGATGCTGGACTTAATATATTAGTGTTTGTGAAATCCCAAAAGGTACAGTTGAAGTCAGAAGTATACATACACCTTAGACAAATGCAGTTTTTCACAAATCCTGACATATAATCCTAGTAGAAATTCCCGGTCTTAGGTCAGTTAGGATCACCACTTTATTTTAAGAATGTGAAATGGAAGACCCATTTGTGACCAAGCTTTAACTTCCTGACTGATGTCTTGAGATGTTGACTCAATATATCCACATAATCTTCCTCCCTCATGATTCCATTTAATTTGTGTTTTTTTTAATCCTCAAGCTGACAAGATAAAAAAAATCTGGCGTTCTGCCCCTGAACAAAGTTACCCACAGTTCCCCGGTAGGCCATCATTGTAAATAAGAATGTTTTATTTACTGACTTGCCTAGTTAAATAAAAAATTAAAAGGGCTATTTTACCAAGAAGGAGAGTGATGGAATGCTGCATAAGAAAACCTGGCCTCCACAATCCCCTTGACCTCAAGCAAATTGAGATGGTTTGGGATCAGAGTGAAGGAAAAGTAGCCAACAAGTGCTTAGCATATGTGGGACTGTTGGAAAATCATTCCAGGTGAAGCTGGTTGAGAGAATGCCAAGACTGTGCAAAGCTGTCATCACGGGTGGCTATTATGTGTGTGTGATGTCTTCACTATTATTCTACAATGTAGAAATTTTTAAAAACCTTGAATGAGTAAGTCTTCAAAAACTTTTGATCGGTAGTGTATTTTAGAAAAATAAATATTACTTGTTAAAACAATCTATTTTCTCTAAGGAATTGTATTAGTATAACTATCTTCATCAGAAGGCAGTTCCAGTTCGACAATAAATGACTGATTTGTTCCATAAAGTTCCAAAAAGCCCATAATTTAGCCACTTGTTGTTACCTTGTTCAGCCCAGCATTCAATCCTCAAAAAGCACGAGCAATTTTTCCAGACAAAAACTCAAAAAGGTCCGTTACAGGTCGTGGAAACAAGTCAAATGATGTATGCAATCCATATTTAGGATGTTTTAAACATTAATCAGCAATAAAGTTCCAACCAGAGAATTTCATTGTCTAAAGACAAGCATAGGAACACAAGAACACTCTCTCGTCACCGCCTGTAATGAAACCGAGACCACCCACTCAAAGAGCTATTATGAGCTCCACCTTTATAGTAGAATCATACAACCAGAATCTAAAGACGGTGACATCTCGAGGAAGCCCTAGGAAGTGCATTCTCATCCATATCTAAGGTGGATGGAAATGGCACTGTTTTCTAAATTGAGTTCTCACTTCCTGTTTGGATTTCTTCTCAGGTTTTTGTCTGCCATATGAGTTCTGTTATACTCACATACATAATTCAAACAGTTTTAGAAACTTCAGAGTGTTTTCTATCCACCAGTAATAATAATATGCATATATTCCCATCTGGGAACGAGTAGGAGGCCGTTTACTCTGGGCACGCCTTTCATCCAAAAGTAAAAATGCTGCCCCCTAGCCTCAACAGGTTAGCCTAGTTAGCGAGCATGAACCAGCTAATCTGCCACAATGGATATCAGAAATTGGCTTCGACAAAGTATCCAAACAAAGGAGTGGAGCGCGATGAGCATCAAACCACTGAGGCCGCCGCCAAGCTCAGTTAGCTCCATGTGCAAAATCTACCCACCCTTCCACAAGCGCTGCCAAATTGGCTCCACAGCTGCCTCCACCTCTGACAGTTCCTGATGATCTATGAAAAAAGGAGCCAGCCCAAGTTAGCCTAGAATTGTACCTTAAAACGCAGGTTTTCTGTCCAAAATCGTTCATTTAATAGCAACTAGTTCATAGGAAGAGAGTAGCTGGAATACTCTGTTACTTCAGATGCTCCATTTTGTTTCCCATGTCGAAAGATCTGTGTTGGGTGGGTCCAATGGTAACACAGACATTGCCTTCAGCCAAGCTGGGTATTCTAACTGGAAGAATGCTATTGATAGTACCAAAGGATTTGCTAGGCACGCAACAAGCAAAGAGCATTTGCGAGTTGATTCAGGAAACTAGGCGTATGTCACAAGTCACGACTTCACAGGAGCCATTTGAAAGTAAAAAAAGTTTATCAAAATGCATTTTTTGGGCGGAAATGTATTCTTGATCATGTGGACTAAATAGCTTCATTAAATAGTACCCGCAAAACACCAGTCTCAATGTCAACAGCGAAGAGGACACTCCGGGATGCTGACCTTCTAGGCAAGAGCTGCAAAGAAAAAGCCATACCTCAGAAAGGCCAATAAAAAGAAAAGATTACGATGTGCAAAAGAACACAGACACTAGACAGCGGAACTCTACCGTACTTTTTGTCGCCTCTTCACTGTTGAAGTTTAAATTGGTGTTTTGCTGGTACTACTTAATGAAGCTGCCAGTTGAGGACTTGTGAGGCGTCTGTTTCTCAAACTAGACAGAATGTACATGTCCTCTTGCTCAGTTGTGCACAGAGGCCTCCCACTCCTCTTTCTATCCTGGTTAGGGCCAGTTTGCGCTGTTCTGTGAAAGGAGTAGTACAAAGCGCTGTTCGAGATCTTCAGTTTCTTGGCAATTTCTCGCATGGAATAGCCTTCATTTATCAGAACAAGAATAGACGGTTGAGTTCAGAAGAAAGTTATTTGTTTCTGGTCATTTTGAGCCTGTAATCGAACCCACAAATGCTGATGCTCCAGGTACTCAACTAGTCTAAAAAGGCCGGTTTTATTGCTTCTTTAATCAGCAAAACAGTTTTCAGCTATGCTAACATAATTGCAAAATGGTTTTCTAATGATCAATTAGCTTTTTAAAATTATAAACTTGGATTAGCTAACACAACGTGCCATTGGAACACAGGAGAGGATGCTGCGGATATTGGTCCTCTGTCCGACTATGTAGATATTGCATAAAAAATCTGCCGTTTCCAGCTACAATAGTCATTTACAACATTATTAACAATGTCTACACTGTATTCCTGATCAATTTGATGTTATTTTAATGGACAAAAAATGTGCTTTTCTTAAAAATGAGGACATTTCTATGTGACCCCAAACTTTTGAATGGTAGTGTATATATTTGATACAAGAGAGACTGGTTCACTTCACAAAATAGATGGCATCATGAGGCAGAAAAATTATGTGGATATATTGAAGCAACATCTCACGACATGTAAGGAAGTAAAACTTGGTCACAAATGGGTCTTTCAAATGGACAATGACCCCAAGCATACTTACAAAGTTGTGGCAAAATGGCTTAAGGACAACAAAGTCAAGGTATTGGAGTGGCCCTGACCTCAATCCTTTAAAATATTTGTGGGCAGAACTGAAAAAGTGTGTGCGAGCAAGGAGGCCTACAAACCTGACTCAGTTACACCAGCTCTGTCAGGAATGGGCCAAAATTCACCCAAATTATAGTGGGAAGCTTGTGGAAGGCTACACTAAATGTTTGACCCAAGTTAAACAATTTAAAGGCAATGCTACCAAATACTAATTGATTGGATGTCAACTTCTGATGCACTGGGACTGTGATGAAATAAATAAAAGCTGAAATAAATCACTCTATTATTATTCTGATATTTCACATTCTTAAAATAAAGTGGTGATCTTAACTGACCTAAGACAGGGACTTTTTACTAGGATTAATTGTCAGGAATTGTTAAAAACTGAGTTGAAATGCATTTGGCTAAGGTGTATGTAAACTTTCGTCTTCAACTGAATTTCGGCGGCTGTGAGACAAGTAGACAAGTAGACAAAACATCTACTTTAATTTCAAGCCAGCCTTGGAGAACACTAAGACCTCAATCGCTGCTTGACACTCACCATAACACTCACTGGCAGTCAACTTGGTAAAGATGGTCATCATGCCAAGATTCCGGTATCTGTCAGATACCTATCAGACTAATCCCCATCTATATAGCAAAATCATTTTTTAAAGACCTGGATA
Organism: Oncorhynchus masou masou; assembly: GCF_036934945.1. Lineage (NCBI taxonomy): Eukaryota > Metazoa > Chordata > Actinopteri > Salmoniformes > Salmonidae > Oncorhynchus > Oncorhynchus masou. The sequence goes on from NC_088213.1 coordinate 47,986,133, forward strand.
GACATATCTACTTTCATTTGGAATAAAAAGGATCTCACGGTTGCATAAAGCGTTTTTGGAAAGACAGAAAGGGGAGGGAGGGTCTTTCCCTAACAAATTTCCTCCATTCCTTTTGGGCTGCAAATATTCACAAGATAACCTTTTGGGTCTCTACATTTTTAGAGGGGGAAGGACAGGTGTGGAAAATCACTCATGTCATAAATCATCCCCAGTCTCCTTAGTCTGTGTCCCCCTACCATTGAGTAAGCAATACCACTCAAACAACCCAATTGTGAAAAGTTCACTCAGGATATGGTCTCAGTTTAGGATACACTTTGGAGACAGACAAATCAAATCAAATTTTATTTGTCACATACACATGGTTAGCAGATGTTAATGCGAGTGTAGCGAAATGCTTGTGCTTCTAGTTCCGACAATGCAGTAATAACCAACAAGTAATCAAACTAACAATTCCAAAACTACTGTCTTATACAGACAAGTGTAAGGGGATAAAGAATATGTACATAAAGATATATGAATGAGTGATGGTACAGAGCAGCATAGGCAGTTTTCAGTTCTTTCCACAGATTCTCGATTGGATTCAGGTCTGGACTTTGACTTGGCCATTCTAACACCTGGATATGTTTATTTTTGAACCATTCCATTGTAGATTTTGCTTTATGTTTTGGATCATTGTCTTGTTGGAAGACAAATCTCCGTCTCAGTCTCAGGTCTTTTGCAGACTCCATCAGGTTTTCTTCCAGAAAGGTCCTGTATTTGGCTCCATCCATCTTCCCATCAATTTTAACCATCTTCCCTGTCCCTGCTGAGGAAAGCAGGCCCAAACCATGATGCTGCCACCACCATGTTTGACAGTGGGTATGGTGTGTTCAGGGTGATGAGCTGTGTTGCTTTTACGCCAAACATAACGTTTTGCATTGTTGCCAAAAAGTTCAATTTTGGTTTCATCTGACCGGAGCACCTTCTTCCACATGTTTGGTGTGTCTCCCAGGTGGCTTGTGGCAAACTTTAAACAACACTTTTTATGGATATCTTTAAGAAATGGCTTTCTTCTTGCCACTCTTCCATAAAGGCCAGATTTGTGAAATATACGACTGATTGTTGTCCTATGGACAGAGTCTCCCACCTCAGCTGTAGATCTCTGCAGTTCATCCAGAGTGATCATGGGCCTCTTGGCTGCATCTCTGATCAGTCTTCTCCTTGTATGAGCTGAAAGTTTAGAGGGACGGCCAGGTCTTGGTAGATTTGCAGTGGTCTGATACTCCTTCCATTTCAATATTACCGCTTGCACAGTGCTCCTTGGGGTGTTTAAAGCTTGGGAAATCTTTTTGTATCCAAATCCGGCTTTAAACTTCTTCACAACAGTATCTCGGACCTGCCTGGTGTTTCCTTGTTCTTCATGATGCTCTCTGCGCTTTTAACGGACCTCTGAGACTATCACAGTGCAGGTGCATTTATACGGAGACTTGATTACACACAGGTGGATTGTATTTATCATCATTAGTCATTTAGGTCAACATTGGATCATTCAGAGATCCTCACTGAACTTCTGGAGAGAGTTTACTGCACTGAAAGTAAAGGAGCTGAATAATTTTGCACGCTCAATTTTTCAGTTTTTGATTTGTTAAAAAAGTTGGAAATATCCAATAAATGTTGTTCCACTTCATGATTGTGTCCCACTTGTTGTTGATTCTTCACAAAAAAAATACAGTTTTATATCTTTATGTTTGAAGCCTGAAATGTGGCAAAAGGGCGCAAAGTTCAAGGGGGCCAAATACTTTCGCAAGGCACTGTACATATGAGATGAATAATGTAGGGTATGTAAACATTATATTAGGTAGCATCATTTCCCATCAATTCCCATTATTAAAGTGGCTGGAGTTGAGTCAGTGTGTTGGCAGCAGCCACTCAATGTTAGTGGTTGCTGTTTAACAGTCAGATGGCCTTGAGATAGAAGCTGTTTTTCAGTCTCTCGGTCCCAGCTTTGATGCACCTGTACTGACCTCGCCTTCTGGATGATAGCGGGGTGAACAGGCAGTGGCTCGGGTGGTTGTTGTCCTTGATGATCTTTATGGCCTTCCTGTAACATCGGGTGGTGTAGGTGTCCTGGAGGGCAGGTAGTTTGCCCCCCGGTGATGCGTTGTGCAGACCTCACTACCCTCTGGAGAGCCTTACGGTTGTGGGCGGAGCAGTTGCCGTACCAGGCGGTGATACAGCCCGCCAGGATGCTCTCGGTTGTGCATCTGTAGAAGTTTGAGCTATCTCATCCATGCATTTCATTTCCAACCCACTCTTCACACCCTCCCTCATAAACACAGCCTTCCAGCTATGGTTTCAGAAAGGATTGAAGACTGTAAAATACCTTTTCCATGACCGTGTATTTACCTCTTTTGAATATCTAGTTAGAGACCACAGTATACCCCAGACACACTTCTTCAGGTATCTGCAGATTCGTTAACTTTACAATAAAGATTTCTCTCTCTTTCCCATCTCCACCCACCCACCAGCTGGCTTGATGAATGTCTGAACCTGGATCCCTATGTAAAAGGGACACATTTCTATGCTGTATGATATTATTCAGAATATTGCATGCCCTACTCTTGACCATGTAAAGTGTTCATGGGAGGAGAGTTTGGAAGCGAGATTTCAGATATCACCTGGCATTCTGCAATTGACAGGATACACTCATCCTCTATCTGAATTAGACATGGATTACTACAGTTTAAAATATTTAATCGCCTACACTTTTGCAGGAGTAGACTTACCAGATTGTATCCAGGTACATTGGGGCAAAAAAGTATTTAGTCAGCCACCAATTGTGCAAGTTCTCCCACTTAAAGAGATGAGAGAGGCCTGTAATTTTCATCACAGGTACACTTCAACTATGACAGACAAAATTTGAAAAAAAATCCATAAAAATCACATTGCAGGATTTTTAATGAATTTATTTGCAAATTATGGTGGAAAGAAGTATTTGGTCAATAACAAAAGTTTATCTCAATACTTTGTTATATACCCTTTGTTGGCAATGACAGAGGTCAAACGTTTTCTGTAAGTCTTCACAAGGTTTTTACACACTGTTGCTGGTATTTTGGCCCATTCCTCCAAGAAGATCTCCTCTAGAGCAGTGATGTTTTGGGGCTGTTGCTGGGCAACACGGACTTTCAACTCCCTCCAAAGATTTTCTATGGGGTTGAGATCTGGAGACTGGCTAGAACACTCCAGGACCTTGAAATGCTTCTTACGAAGCCACTCCTTCGTTGCCCGGGCGGTGTGTTTGGGATCATTGTCATGCTGAAAGACCCAGCCACGTTTCATCTTCAATGCCCTTGCTGATGTAAGGAGGTGTTCACTCAAAATCTCACAATACATGGCTCCATTAATTCTTTCCTTTGTCTGTCATAGTTGAAGTGTACCTATGATGAAAATAACTGGCCTCTCTCATCTTATTAAGTGGGAGAACTTGCACAATTGGTGGCTGACTAAATACTTCTTTGCCCCACTGTATATGTTAAATAACATATGGTTACATGTGGTTATAATACGAGTTTTAATGACTCTAACCTAAGTGTATGTAAACCTCCGACTTCAACTGTATGTATATTTAGCAGAAATGCTGTAAAAACACAAAATATATGTGTCCTCTCGTGGATAGGTTAATAAAAAATAGGCTCACTTGATATCCTATGGACTCGCCAACCATTTACTAGAGTTGCTCATTGAACCTCTGCTGGCAAGCTAGCGACATGCCAATGATTTGTTTAACATATCAACATGGGATGAATAGAATGTACGACTGGGTCAAAACATGAGAAGAGAACGGCAACCAGCCCATTTGGCTCGGAACCTCAGAATCCCAGAACTAATTACTGGCTTTTGCCCGAACTATTTTGTATGGTGGAAGGATGAAATAAAACAAAATGTACTCATTAAAATAAACTTTTTAATGAAACATGTCGTTAGTCTTTTTAATATGTTGGCCACCATTTTATAAGAGCAATAAGACCCTTGAACCCGCAAATTATGATGTGATAACTCCCTCCGAATGGCTGTTTTCCGGCCCTCGGCTTCGCATCGGGCATTAGAACAACCCTTAGTCGTGAGTTATCACAAATAATTCCCAGGTAATCATGCCTTATTGCTTAATTCTTTGATGAAGCCAAATTAACTCTGTGATAAAGTCAGAATGTAGGCCATTTGCTTTTCTCAATGGTGACTGTTTTTTTCATTAATTCTTATTCCTTCCTTTTTAACTCCGCTTGCCTCGCTTTATGCTGTTGGCATGGTAACAGTTGCCATCCGGAAGGTCAGAAAGCACCAATCATCTCCACGCAGACACCCACATACAGCCAGTACATAATCACTCTCATAGTGCCCCCACACTATATCCCACTCACCACACACGCACACTGTCCCTGGCATCTCCTACATACAGACAAAACAAATGGTATAAAACAAACACCATTTCAATAACACACAACCAAAAGCAGTTGGTTGTGTGTTATAATAAACAACACAAGCTTACAGAATCAGACCACACAAATAATAATACATGTCCTCCGGCACACACTTGTGAGCATACTCAGTGTCCAGTTGCGGCTATTAACTTGGGTCTTTGAGTCATTACAGTGAACTGCATGAAAGATGAAGGAAGGCATTGCATTAGCAACGTTCTGCATTAGGACGTTCTGTACTGTCGCCTCATATGACGTTGATTTAACGTCTGCTGGAAATTAGCTTTGTCAGACTAGACAAACTGCAACAAGTAAAAGAGTTGGGCACGATTTGCAAGATCTCATGTATTTTCATCTCTCACTGAAACACTGTAGAGACGTTTTTTGTTTACAAGTAAACATCAGGTACGATTGATGCATGCGCATCATCGCAACAAAAAGTTATTTAGCTGGATGGCTAATGATGGTATCAGTGATCTTCAGGTTGTAGCTCTAGAAAGAGGCCCGAGTTCCAAATGTACAATTCCGAGTCGGATCAAAGTCCAACACGTCGTAGTTCGTTTTTTCCCAGTTGTCTTGAACTTACCAGTCAGATTTTGCATGTCCGAGTTAACAGTTGTTTTGAGCGCAGCACAAGTCATCCTTCATTGACAGCATGACCAATTTTGAATGTTTCATTTTAAAACTAGGAAAAGAGACCCTAAATCTTAGACTTGGGAACCCACAGCCACTCCACGGAATAGCAGGATAATGATTGCATTGCAATGCTTGCAGTTAGCCACACTGATTCCTTCCAAACCACTCATTGTTGAATTTGTGATTTCCAACTTGTTGTGTAATGTTTATGTCCCAAGGCCGATGAACACTGATACGTTTTATCTATAATTTCTTTTCATTATTTATTTTCATTTGACAAGGATTAAAAAGGACTTGCCATGACATTGTCAACTTGATTCATGATGATGACTGCTAGCTAAGATATTGAAAGTATGATGTTGATTAGTCAAATCAAAGCTACTGTAGATATAATGTGATTTTACATCATTTTATCTGTCGTCAATGACCTTGAGCCTTCTTGGATGGGCACTTCTAATGTAACTATGTCAGCACCCAAGGAGCTTGAATTTCCTAGCTCTACCCTTGGCGGTCACGTAGTGTCCCCATGAGTTACAGAACACAGCCAATCATGGGGCAACGCTCCGTATTTACCTCTGGCTTGCCCCACCACCACAGAAAGCACTGAGCTAGGCTGAAACACCTGCATTTTGGAGCTGCCTTACTCAAGAAAACAAAAAAGAGACCATGTTTGTATGTGACTTTATTAACTCAATGATATATATTTGTTTACATTGTTTGCAAACTGATATGTGACACGTATTAATGCCAAATAACATGCAAAACAGGAAAGCCCCCCCCAAAAAAAATAAAAAAATGTGGGTCTGCCCCACCTGCCCTGCACGACTGGTGGCCACTGAGTAGAGGACAGCTATTTAGAGAGTAATACATGAAACTGCATAGGAACCTTATCAATCACCTTCAAAACTGCTAGATGAGACTGAGCAAAGCAAAAACATTTGATGTGTGTACAGGTTTACATGTTTTTACTTCTTTAAACTTTATTTAACTAGGCAAGCCATTTAAGAACAAATTCTTATTTACAATGACGGCCTACACCAGCCAAACCATAACCCGGACGATCCTGGGCTAATTGTGCGTCGCCCTATGGGACTCCCAATCACGGCCGGTTGTGATACATCCTGGAATCGAACCAGTGACGCCTCTAGCGCTGAGATTCAGTGCCTTAGACTGCTGTGCCACTCGGGTGCCACACATGCTACATACAGTACTCCACCTATCAGACCATATTGGGTGTGAACTGCTGTATGGGACTCCAGCTCTTTTCTGCATCATGGAAAAAAATCAATTGGGTATGTTCTAACACACTCAGACAACAGGGTCAATGCAACTGACATGAGCTAGCATCAGGAGCATCAAAGCGCCTGCTGCTATGCTAACTACTGTATTTCAGCATCGCAAGCGTGGACTTATGTTTTTTAAATATTTGTTAACAGTCCAATTGTCAATCTTTTAATGCCTTTAGTTGATGCAACAAGTCAGACATATGGGACGTAGAACAATAGGGAACGTAGATCAAGTTTTAAGATGGCAGTCTTGTGTGGTTAACACCACAACAGGGCTTTTTTTGACATAATCATGCCAACTAACACTCTAGACCAGGGGTCTCCGACAGGTTGATCCCAAGCTACCAGTAGCTCACAGCCCACCTATGAGTAGCTCGCCATACAATTATGGAAGTACATACATTTTCCAAGTGTTCCACCGCAAACTGTCATAAACAAATCTCACAAATGTCAGACACTGCAACCTCCCAGCTTCTATCCAATCAAAGCATCATTGATATTATCCCACACCTAGTTAGCCACAATTGGCTTAAAAAGCCTGACGTAACACAATATACAGTATGCCAATTAATTTACAGCAATATTGCTTTGTGTAGGCGGTTAGCAATGTTAAAGACAGGCTTTGCCCAAAACATTCTCTTTCTAATAAATGTTAACAGCAAATTAGGCCTACCTGACAGAAGGATAGCATGATTATTTGTATCAATCTGGTGGGCCTTTGTTTTGCAAACTCTGCCATTACATGTGCAGTGCAGCAACATCACTAGCCAAGCACATCCCACTCTCCCTAGGTGCACACTTGAATTAACCTCTTGAAACTCTAGGGGCGCTATATCATTTTTGGATAAAAAGATGTTCCCGTTTTAAGCGCAATATTTTGTCACAAAAAGATGCTCGACTATGCATATAATTGGTAGCTTTGGAAAGAAAACACTCTGACGTTTCCAGAACTGCAAAGATATTTTCTGTGCGTGCCCTAGAACGTGAGCTACAGGTAAAACCAAGATGAAACGGCATCCAGGAAATGAGCAGGATTTGAGGCTCCGTTTTCCATTGTCTCCTTATATGGCTGTGAATGCGAGAGGAATGAGTCTGCCCTTTCTGTCGTTTCCCCAAGGTGTCTGCAGCATTGTGACGTATTTGTAGGCATATCATTGGAAGATTGACCATAAGAGACCACATTTACCACGTGTCCGCCCGGTGTCCTGCGCCGAATTTGGTGCGCAAACCTCAGCTGCAAGTATTTTTCCATGGAATTCAGAGAAGAAAGCATGCTTCCACGAACGATATATCAATGAAGAGATATGTGAAAAAACACCTTGAGGATTGATTCCAAACAACGTTTGCCATGTTTCGGTCGATATTATGGAGTTAATTCGGAAAAAGTTTGACGTTGTTGGTGACTGAATTTTCGGTTCGTTTCGGTAGCCAAATGTGATGTACAAAACGGAGCGATTTCTCCTACACAAAGATGCTTTCAGGAAAAACTGAACATTTGCTATGTAACTGAGAGTCTCCTCATTGAAAACATCCGAAGCTCTTCAAAGGTAAATGATTTTATTTATTTGGTTATCTGGTTTTTGTGAAAATGTTGCGTGCTAAATGCTACTCAAAATGCTAAGCTAGCTTAGCATACTCTTACACAAATTAGTGAATAGCGATGGTTCAAAAGCATATTTTGAAAATCTGAGATGACAGTGTTGTTAAGAAAAGGTTAAGCTTTAGAGCAGGCGCATTATTTTCATTTTATTTGAGATTTTCAGAAATCGTTAACGTTACATTATGCTAATGAGCTTGAGGCTATAACTGGATACAGGTTTTTTTTATAGCCAAACGTGAACAAAATGGAGCGATTTGTCCTACACAAATAATATTTTTTTGAAAAACTGAACATTTGCTATCTAACTGAGAGTCTCCTCATTGAAAACATCTGAAGTTCTTCAAAGGTAAATTATTTTATTTTAATTATTTTCTTGTTTTTGTGAAAATGTTGCTGGCTGAATTCTAGGCTTATAGCTATGTTAGCAATCAATACTCTTACACAAATGCTTGTTTAGCTATGGTTGAAAAGCATATTTTGAAAATCTGAGATGACAGTGTTGTTAACAAAAGTCTAAGCTTGAGAGCAAATATATTTATTTCATTTCATTTGCGTTTTCATGAATAGTTAACATTGCGTTATGCTAATGAGCTTGAGTCTTGAAATAGAATCCCGGATCCTGGATTGCGCGACGCAACAGGTTAAAAGAGAAATTACCCATTAAAAAAATCTGTTTTTTCAGACCTGCTGTTTATTTTTCTGATTTAAGTATTGACATGGACTCAGAATATCCAATTGTATTAATTCTATATAAATAATTGTAATTTTGAAAGTGAAACAAAAAAAAATCTGAACCCAGGAAAACTAAGACAGATTTTAAAAATTAAAAAAGATTTTATAGGGCCCCTGGAGTTGTTTATTAAGAATGTGCCTATTTGAAAGCAGAAAATGTGGAGCTTGCAACATTTCATTTTTTTTTAAATGTACTTGTTGCAGTAGCTGTCATGCTAGAAAAGGTTGTTGACCCCTGTTCTAGGCCCATTGTTACACCGTATGTGATGTTTAGGAGGCTTATTTATTTCCTGGTTTACCCCAACCTCTCACCTCAAACCACTAAAACCTTCTCTCTTCATTATCTTCTAAAACAAAACAAAAACAAACAAAAAACCAGGGCGAGGAGGCCGAACACACACAGGACAGGGACAAGGATACACCAAGTTTTTCTTGGTAAAGCAAAACAAATAGAACCAGACAAATGGACCATAAAAAAAGGCAATAAACATTGAAACAGGTGGATTTTCGACATCGACAACATGACCAGACATTATACAGTGATTCATGGGAATGGTTGTGGTACAGGGAGGTGAGGTGGGGAGTGCCCCTACCTTTTCTGATGCAGATGAGCTCATGTACTCCGCAGTTGCGCTCACCACCTGGAAAGACAATGCATTTTAAATGGCCTGTAACGCATAATGGTAGACAAACAAATAACAACCATACATGGATATACAATAAAAACAACAGGTTAAGAGTCAATGACACAGATATGCTGACAAAAATCTGGATTTCACAAGAAGAGAGAGAATACACAAGACAACAGAAATGCAGTCAAACACGCATATGGAACTTCTATATCTGTTGTGATTCCACATGACTAAACAATATTGGCAATAATGTGTGGCATTTTAGGAAATATGTACACACTTTCAGACCATCATTTGCAATTTCAGAATCCAAAGGAAAGCCTGGGCCCTATGCATGGTATCTTGAACATGCACACTTTATATGATTACATATGAACACATTTATAGTTACAGTAAACTCAATGTTTCCATGGATAGGCTACTAACTGTATTACAAAAGTAATATTGAATTTTGTCTGGTTGATAATGCAACCAAATATCAACATTTGAAGAAGATGTACTACTGCTTGGAGAGTTGCTTGGAGAGTTCCATCTGGGTCAATCCCATTCTTTAACTTGGGTTGGAGACGTGAATCCAACATGTCATTGTTAACTTAATAGGCTATTTCTTGTAATTCAAAAGTGATATTGAATTGTGTTTGGTTGTCAATGAAAGCAGAAGATACATTTCCTTGATATTGATATTTAGTTGCGTTGACAACCAAACATAATTCAATATCACTAAATACACTGTTCAAAAAAACAAAGGGAACACTTAAACAACACAATGTAACTCCAAGTCAATCACACTTCTGTGAAATCAAACTGTCCACTTTGGAAGCAACACTGATTGACAATACATTTCACATGCTGTTGTGCAAAAACAAGACTCCATGAGGGTGGTATGAGGGCCCGACGTCCACAGGTGGGGGTTGTGCTTACAGCCCAACACCGTGCAGGACGTTTGGCATTTGCCAGAGAACACCAAGATTGGCAAATTCGCCACTGGCGCCCTGTGCTCTTCACAGATGAAAACAGGTTTACACTGAGCACGTGACAGACGTGACAGAGTCTGGAGACGCCATGGAGTACGTTCTGCTGCCTGCAACATCCTCCAGCATGACCGGTTTGGCGGTGGGTCAGTCATGGTGTGGGGTGGCATTTCTTTGGGGGGCCGCACAGCCCTCCATGTGCTCGCCAGTGGTAGCCTGACTGCCATTAGGTACCGAGATGAGATCCTCAGACCCCTTGTGAGACCATATGCTGGTGCGGTTGGCCCTGGGTTCCTCCTAATGCAAGACAATGCTAGACCTCATGTGGCAGGAGTGTGTCAGCAGTTCCTGCAAGAGGAAGGCATTCATGCTATGGACTGGCCCGCCCGTTCCCCAGGCCTGAATCAAATTGAGCACATCTGGGACATCATGTCTCGCTCCATCTACCAATGCCACGTTGCACCACAGACTGTCCAGGAGTTGGCGGATGCTTTAGTCCAGTACTTAATTTCCACCATAATTTGCAAATAAATTCATTAAAAATCCTACAATGTGATTTTCTGGATTTTTTTTCTCATTTTGTCTGTCATAGTTGAAGTGTACCTATGATGAAAATTACAGGCCTCTTCTCATCTTTTTAAGTAGGAGAACTTGCACAATTGATGGTTGACTAAATACTTTTTTGCCCCACTGTATTTACAGCATAGATTACATGTCACAATACGTTGACAAATTACATTGAAATAACATTGATTCAACCAGTTGGTGACCAGTGGGAAGCCTCCTTAGTCATTAGAGTCAAACATATAATTTGACAGATAAAGACCTCAAGAGCTGTCCCAACCAGTTAAGCATTACCAGCAGGTGCAATGATTATAGAAAAAGGCCGCGAATCAGTGGTTCCTGCGCCATAGACTGTCATTTTCTTTTGAGTTGAATTTTTTTGTTGTTGATATATCTGTATGATAATCTAGACATGGCATACATGCAACACTATCTCTTGCACTTTTGACAATTTTTACATGAGGCCTAACTCACATGAAAGGCCTATGCCTAAATACTTATAACCACTACTGTCGGTAAATAAATAATGAAATATATTTTTCTTTAGATTATTTCATTAACATACAGTACAGTGGCGTGCGAAAGTATTAACCGCCCTTGGCATTTTTCCTATTTTGTTGCCTTACAACCTGGAATTAAAATACATTTTTGGGTGGTTTGTATCGATTGATTTACACAACACTTCGAAGATCCAAATATTTTTAATTGAGAAAAAAAAGAAGAAATAAGACAAAACGCACAAACTTGAGCGTGCATAACTATTCACCCCCCCAAGTCAATAATTCGTAGAGCCACCTTTAGCAGCAATTACAATTGCCAGTTTCTTGGGGTATGTCTCTATAAACTTGAAACATCTAGCCACTGGAATTTTTGCCCATTCTTCAAGGCAAAACTGCTCCAGCTCCTTCAAGTTGGATGGGTACCGCTGGGGAACAGCAATCTTTAAGTCATACCACATATTCTCAATTGGATTGAAGTCTGGGCTTTGACTAGGCCATTCCAAGACATTTAAATGTTTCCCTTAAATCACTTGAGTGTTGCTTTAGCAGTATGCTTAGGGTCATTGTCCTGCTGGAAGGTGAACCTCTGTCCCAGTCTCAAATCTCTAGAAAACTGAAACAGGTTTCCATCAAGAATTTCTCTGTATTAGCGCCATCCATCATTCCTTCAATTCTGACCAGTTTTCCAGTCCCTGCCGATGAAAAACATCCCCAGAGCATGATGCTGCCACCACCATGATACACTGTGTGGATGGTGTTCTCTGAGTGATGAGAGGTGTTGGGTTTGCGCCAGCCATAGCATTTTCTTGATGGCCAAAAAGCTCAATTTTAGTCTCAACTAACCAGAATACCTTCTTCCATATGTTTGGGGAGACTCCCACATGCCTTTGGAGAACACCAAGTGGGTTTGCTTATTTTTTTCTTTAAGCAATGGCTTTTTTCTGGACACTCTTCCGTAAAGCCCAGATCTGTGGCGTGTAAGGCTTAAAGTGGTCCTCTCTTGGAAGGTTTGTTGTGGCGCCATATTCTTTCCATTTTTTAAAATAATGGATTTAAATGCTGCTCCGTGGGATGTTCAAAGTTTCTGATATTTTTTTATAACCCAACACTTATCTGTACTTCTCCAGAACTTTGTCGCTGACCTGTTTGGAGAACTCCTTGGTCTCCATGGTGCCGTTTGCTTGGTGGTGTTGCAGACTCTGGGGCTTTTCAGAACAGGTTTATATATACTGAGATCATGTGACAGATCATGTGACACTTAAATAAAGTTCACCTGTGTACAATCTAACTAATTATGTTACTTCTGAAGGTACAGTGCCTTGCGAAAGTATTCGGCCCCCTTGAACTTTGCGACCTTTTGCCACATTTCAGGCTTCAAACAAAGATATAAAACTGTATTTTTTTGTGAAGAATCAACAAGTGGGACACAATCATGAAGTGGAACGACATTTATTGGATATTTCAAACTTTTTTAACAAATCAAAAACTGAAAAATTGGGCGTGCAAAATTATTCAGCCCCCTTAAGTTAATACTTTGTAGCGCCACCTTTTGCTGCGATTACAGCTGTAAGTCGCTTGGGGTATGTCTCTATCAGTTTTGCACATCGAGAGACTGAAATTTTTTCCCATTCCTCCTTGCAAAACAGCTCGAGCTCAGTGAGGTTGGATGGAGAGCATTTGTGAACAGCAGTTTTCAGTTCTTTCCACAGATTCTCGATTGGATTCAGGTCTGGACTTTGACTTGGCCATTCTAACACCTGGATATGTTTATTTTTTAACCATTCCATTGTAGATTTTGCTTTATGTTTTGGATCATTGTCTTGTTGGAAGACAAATCTCCGTCCCAGTCTCAGGTCTTTTGCAGACTCCATCAGGTTTTCTTCCAGAATGGTCCTGTATTTGGCTCCATCCATCTTCCCATCAATTTTAACCATCTTCCCTGTCCCTGCTGAAGAAAAGCAGGCCCAAACCATGATGCTGCCACCACCATGTTTGACAGTGGGGATGGTGTGATCAGTGTGATGAGCTGTGTTGCTTTTACGCCAAACATAACGTTTTGCATTGTTGCCAAAAAGTTCAATTTTGGTTTCATCTGACCAGAGCACCTTCTTCCACATGTTTGGTGTGTCTCCCAGGTGGCTTGTGGCAAACTTTAAACGGCACTTTTTATGGATATCTTTAAGAAATGGCTTTCTTCTTGCCACTCTTCCATAAAGGCCAGATTTGTGCAATATACAACTGATTGTTGTCCTATGGACAGAGTCTCCCACCTCAGCTGTAGATCTCTGCAGTTCATCCAGAGTGATCATGGGCCTCTTGGCTGCATCTCTGATCAGTCTTCTCCTTGTATGAGCTGAAAGTTTAGAGGGACGGCCAGGTCTTGGTGGATTTGCAGTGGTCTGATACTCCTTCCATTTCAATATTATCGCTTGCACAGTGCTCCTTGGGGTGTTTAAAGCTTGGGAAATCTTTTTGTATCCAAATCCGGCTTTAAACTTCTTCACAACAGTATCTCGGACCTGCCTGGTGTTTCCTTGTTCTTCATGATGCTCTCTGCGCTTTTAACGGACCTCTGAGACTATCACAGTGCAGGTGCATTTATACGGAGACTTGATTACACACAGGTGGATTGTATTTATCATCATTAGTCATTTAGGTCAACATTGGATCATTCAGAGTACCTCACTGAACTTCTGGAGAGAGTTTGCTGCACTGAAAGTAAAAGGGCTGAATAATTCTGCACGCCCAATTTTTCAGTTTTTGATTTGTTCAAAAAGTTTGAAATATCCAATAAATGTTGTTCCACTTCATGATTGTGTCCCACTTGTTGTTGTTTCTTCACAAAAAAATACAGTTTTATATCTTTATGTTTGAAGCCTGAAATGTGGCAAAAGGTCGCAAAGTTCAAGGGGGCCGAATACTTTCGCAAGGCACTGTAATTGGTTGCACCAGATATTATTTAGGGGCTTCATAGCAATGGGGGTGAATACATATGCGCACACCATTTTTCAGTTTTATTTACTTAAGTTATTTTTTTCACTTCACCAATTTGGACTATTTTGTGTATGTCCATTACATGAAATTGAAATAAAAATCAATTTAAATTACAGGTTGTAATGCAACAAAATTGGAAAAACGCCAAGGGGGATGAAAACTTTTGCAAGGCACCGTACATCACGTTATTTCAAGTTATCCCTTTGGAGCGCAATATCACGTTGTTAAAAAAGATGCCTAAATTGGGCATGCCTATAAGTTGGGCAATTGACAGCATTTAAAGCATATGCGTTCAGTGATTAATCATACCTTTAAAATATTTTATGCAATATTATCATCAAGTTATTTGATGCCTACTGTGCCAGAAGCTATTTAGAGAGTTGTTGAACGGGAGTGACGTGTGTTAATATAACGCAGGGTTTCCCAAACGTGGTCCTCGGAACCCCCATGGGGTGCACGTTTAGTTTTTTTGCCCGAGCACTACACAACTGATTCAAATAATGAAATAATCAAAACGTGCAATCTTGGGGTTTCGAGGACCAAGTTTGGGAAACACTGATATAACGGTCATAAAAATTCCGCTTTTAAGAACAATTCAGTACCATATGCCTGTCATGCTATTTAAAAATACCAGAATTTGAACATTTACATTTAAGTCATTTAGCAGACGCTCTTATCCAGAGCGACTTACAAATTGAACAAAAAATGATTATGAATGCCAACATATTAGGCATACGCATGTGATAGCAAAATTTCTGGAAATTTGTTTTAAAACTGAAAAAAAAAGATCTGTGAACAAAAGCATGAGATGAGCCTCCAGAGGTCTGTGCCCCGGGACTCCAAATGCGGTATTCTGGCCCAGTATAGAGTTCACAGCTGGCCTCATCGTGATTGGTTATTGCCCATCATTTGCAACCATGTCAATTAGTGTCATCAATATCTTTCCTTTGTGGTACCTTAAACTGTTGTGATTACCAGCTAAGAAACTTTTATGAGTTGATTTTACTCCTGGCTCAAGAGTTTTTGTCTGGGCAGTGTCTTGTCATCATCATAAAACCTCCTCTGAGCTGGGAGTGTTTTTTGTCTTAAAACAGGTTTTTAACATGATTCCTAGGATATTTTCTGAGATGCTTTGTGGATACATGCACAGGATTGCAAATCGACCATATTTTTTAATACTTTCAGCACAAAGCAATTATGAAACAGTTGAAGTAAGAAGGTTACATACACTTAGGTTGGAGTCATTAAAACTTGTATTTCAACCACTCCACACATTTCTTGTTAACAAACTATAGTTTTGGCAAGTCAGTTAGGACATCTACTTTGTGCAAGACACAAGTAATTTTTCCAACATGTGTACAGACAGATTATTTCACTAATAATTCACTGTATCACAATTCCAGTGGGTCAGAAGTTTACATACACTAAGTTGACTGTGCCTTTAAACAGCTTGGAAAATTAAAAAAAATATGTCATGGCTTTAGAAGCTTCTGATAGGCTAATTGACATCATTTGAGGTGTACCTGTGGATGTATTTCAAGGCCTACCTTCAAAACCAGTGTCTCTTTGCTTGACATCATTGGAAAATAAAAAGAAATCAACCAAGACCTCAGAAAAAAATTGTAGACCTCCACAAGTCTGGTTCATCCTTGGGAGCAATTTCCAAACGCCTGGCTTAAGGACTTAAGGAGTGGCTTAAGGTCAACCAAGTCAAGGTATTGGAGTGGTCATCACAAAGCCCTGACCTCAATCCTATAAAGATTTGTGGGCAGAACTGAAATAGCGTGTGTGAGCGAGGTCTACAAACCTGACTCAGTTACACCAGCTCTGTCAGAGGAATGGGCCAACATTTACTCAACTTATTGTGGGAAGCTTGTGGAAGGCTACACCAAAATGTTTGACCCAAGTTAAACAATTTAAAGGCAATGTTACCAAATGCATATTGAGTGTATGTAAACTTCTCACCCACTGGGACTGTGATGAAAGAAATAAAAGCTCAATTAAATCACCTCTCTACTCTCATTCTGAGATTTCACATTCTTAAAATAAAGTTGCAGGGAATTTTTACTAGGATTAAATGTCAGGAATTGTGAAAAACTGAGTTTAAATGTATTTGGCAGAGGTGTATGTAAACTTCTGACTTCAACTGTATGAGTGAGATGTGAGCTATTCTTTTGAGCAATTGTTTTAAACATTTGAAAGTGTCTTTCAACATAAAAACATTCTGATCCTGTGGATGGTGATCCACAATGTTTTCACAATGACATTATACGAAACCCCATTTTATCTTTCTTCATGTGCTGTTTTACTTTAAGCCGATGCTAATCTACAGATATAGGATCTTAATTTGAGCCAGTTTGCTAATGCAGGAAAATAATCCTGCAGAAAAGGAAATGTTAATTGCCATTTTGTTTTAGGTTGATACATTTTTCGTAAAGGAAAATCAAGTCTGAAATTTCAATGTGTAAATTACAAACTTTAGAAGCCTTTTAAAACCTCAAATACACTATACATTTTACATTTCCTGCAGGAAAGAAATCCTGGAACCGGGTGATCAAATCAAGATCCTACCCCTGAAAACGGCACAATATGTGTTTGTCTTGAACCAGCGGAAAGGACAGAATTTAAAAGACCACTTTATTGCTCCCTTAATGAGCACTGATGAGGCATGCAATTGTATTTTTCCAAAAATACATACTGTATGTTCTCCATTCCCTGACGAATAGCCAAATCGATCACCCTCCACACTTAGCAAGAAACATGAAGTCTTCCCACTATTGTCTTTAGTTGGACACCATGTTGTCTAAAGCAAAGTATTAATTCAAATGTTCATCCATCTTAAAGAGAAGAGGAGGAGCCTTGAAAAATGAGTGCCAGTTGTGACCGACCTGCTCAAATCGGCCTTATGTAGCAAAAAAAAAAAAAGTTATTTATTTTTTTACAATGTGTAAAAGTAGAGACTGAGAGATACAAAATGGTATATCATACATTGCAGTTGGGAAAGTAATTCGGCTTTGAAAGTTGATAAACTTGTAAACTCACGTTTGAGAAAATGGCCTTTTAATGTTTTGGTACTACTACTGGAGAGCCCTTCTTTGTCTACACCCATTCAGCATCGTTCACACCCTCTTAAGCCTTAGCCCCACCCATCTATTTAAGGGTCGATCTGAGCGTTCTGTACTAACAGCAGCAGTCGAGCACCCATGCTAACTTGCTAACTACTTCCACACAAATAAGAGAACAGCTCACTGAACATTACTCGCCCTATTAGAGCTGGTTTTGTAAGGGATGGCTGCCGTTTTACGGCCTCCTAACCAACTGTGCTATTTTGTTCGTTTTTTTGCGATGTTTGTATCATTTTTTTACTTATTTTGTACATAATGTTATTGTTACTTTAAATTTATTTTTACTTTAGTTTATTTAGAAAATATTTTCTTAACTCTTTCTTGAACTGCACTGTTGGTTAAGGGCTTGTAAGTAAATATTTCACGGTAAGGTTGTATTCGGCGCATGTGAAAAATAAAGTTTGATTTTGTTATGTTATCCAGATTGTTGATGACTGCAACTGTGCTGTCAGATTGTCTATTCGTAAATTCAGAGCGTTTCTTTCATACTCAGATGAGCAAATGGCTCTGAGATCCGAATAATACGATCATACACGTAACGTTATCTAGCAAGCCAGCCAGCTAACGTTATATAGCTCGTTAACTGTACAGTTTAACTTGAAATTAAAATACATTGATAAAATTAGAAATGTGTAATATTTGAAAATGTAGCTAGCTAGACTATCTTACCCATGGTCTGAAATCAGAGTAGATAGCCAGAACGAATTTACCAGCTAGTACGTCTATCAAAAGTTGTTGCAGTGACATTCTATTGAAATGGATAATTGCATAGTGGAATCTTTAAGATATGTAGCTAGCTAGCTAAACAATTAACCATAATCCCAGCTCATGACTTTACTACCCTGCATGAATCTGCAGGTAGCTAACCAACCATGTTCATGTTAGCCAAGAAAATGGCTCAGAGATACGAATAATAAGTTCATATACGTAACGTTAGCTAGTGAGCCACCCAGCTAACGTTAATTAGCTCACTAACATTACACTTTAACTTGAAATGAAACCACTTCCTGTCAAAATTAGAAACATGTAATTTTGAAAATGTTGCTACTATCTTACATCACGTATACATCGTGAATGGACGCTTCTCTTGTCGGATGCCATGGTTGCCCTTAGTTTGAAGTCGACCGATTATGATTTTTCAACGCCGATACCAATTATTGGAGAACCAAAAAAAGCAGATATGGATTAATCAGACCATTTCTTTTATTTATTTGTAATAATGACAATTACAACACTACTGAATGAACACTTATTTTAACTTAATATAATACATCAAAATCAATTTAGCCTCAAATAAATAATATAACATGTTCAATTTGGTTTAAATAATGTTAAAACACTGTGTTGGAGAAGAAAGTAAAAGTGCAATATGTGCCATGTAAGTAAGATAATGTTTAAGTTCCTTGCTCAGAACATGAGAACATATGAAAGCTGGTGGTTCCTTTTAACATGAGTCTTCAATATGCCCAGTAAGAAGTTTTAGGTTGATGTTATTATAGGAATTATAGGACTATTTCTCTCTACACCATTTGCATATCATATGCCTTTGACTATTGGATGTTCTTATAGGCACTTTAGTATTGCCAGTGTAACAGTATAGCTTCCGTCCCTCTCCTCGCCCCCTACCTGGACTCGAACCAGGAACACATCGACAACAGCCACCCTCGAAGCAGCGTTACCCATACAGAGCAAGGGGAACAACCACTCCCAAGTCTCAAAGCGAGTGATTTTTGAAACGCTATTAGCGCACACTCCACTAACTAGCTAGCCATTTCACATCGGTTACTCCAGCCTAATCTAGGGAGTTGTTAGGCTTGAAGTCATAAACAGCGCAATGCTTCGAAGAGCTGCTGGCAAAACGCACAAAAGTGCTGTTTGGATGAATGCTTACGAGCCTGCTGCTGCCAACCACCGCTCAGTCAGACTGCTCTATCAAATCATAGACTTAGTTATAACATAATAACACACAGAAATACGAGCCTTAGGTCATTAATATGGTCGAATCTGGAAACTGTCATCTCGAAAACAAGACGTTTATTCTTTCAGTGAAATACGGAACCGTTGCGTATTTTATCTAACGGGTGGCATCCCTAAGTCTAAATATTCCTATTACATTGCATAACCTTCAATGTTATGTCATAATTACAAATAATTCTGGCAAATTAGGCAGCCCAAAGTGTTGCATATACACTGACTCTGCGTGCAATGAACGCAAGAGAAGTGACACAGTTTCACCTGGTTAATATTGCCTGCTAACCTGGATTTCTTTTAGCTAAATATGCAGGTTTAAAAATATATACTTCTGTGTATTGATTTTAAGAAAGGCATTGATGTTTATGGTTAGGTACACATTGAAGCAACAACAGTCCTTTTTCACGAATACGCACCGCATCGATTATATGCAACGCAGGACACACTAGATAAACTAGTAATATCAACCATGTGTCATTAACTAGTGATGATTGATTGATTGTTTTTTATAAGCTAAGTTTAATGCTAGCTAGCAACTTACCTTGGCTTACTGCATTCGCGTAACAGGCAGCCTCCTCGTGGAGTGCAATGTAATCAGGTGGTTAGAGCGTTGGACTTGTTAACTGTAAGGTTGCAAGATTGAATCCCCGAGCTGACAAGGTAAAAATCTGTCGCTCTGCCCCTGAACAAGGCAGTTAACCCACCGTTCCTAGGCCGTCATTGAAAATAAGAATGTGTTCTTAACTGACTTTCCTAGTTAAATAAAGATTAAATAAAGGTGTAAAAAATATATGTTTTTATTTTATTTATTTATTTATTTATTTTTTAAATCGGCCAAATCGGTGTCCAAAAATACCGATTTCCGATTGTTATGAAAACTTGAAATCGTCCATTCCGATTAATTGGTCAACCTCTTTTGAAGATGTCATCCGGAGACAATTTTTTTCTCCATCTCCTGAGCTATAATACACGAATTACGCTGATTCAAAGCTTGGTCCTCCAGAAGTGATGAGCAACACTTATGCTGTTTTACTACGCACTACCTTTTTAAAAAAAAGCCGTGTTAGAACAGATTACCTACACATACTGCCCATCGCAAATAGACAGAAACGCGCTATATGGCAGACCAATCCAAACTCATCTTTCGGCATGTCCAGCCCACTCATTATCTCAGCCAATCATGGCTAGCGGGAAGGTTGGTGACTTTTTCTTTGGCTAAACCAACTAGGCTCAAAATTTAACAACTTAATTTGTATTTACTGATGGCATTACCAGTTTGTTATTTAGGCACATGAAAGTTCACGTTCGAGAAGGCACTTCTGCCAAAGAAATGCATTTTGAAGTAGTGACCCGCAACTTGAGCTTTGTTTCCTTGAACTGGTCACAATTGTCATTTCGGGGAAAATCTGATCATTCAGAGATCAAGAGACCTAAAGAAACAATATTTCATGTCAAAGAACTTAAATACAGTGCATTTGGAAAATATTCATACACTTTGATTCCACATTTTATTACATTCCAGTCTTATTCTAAAACGTATTTAAAAATAAATAAATATCAATCTACACACAATACCCCATATTGACGAAGTCAAAACAGGTTGACATTTTTGCAAATTTATTAATAAAAAAACTAAATACCTTTTTTTTCATAAGTATTAAGACACTTTGCTATGAGACTCGAAATTGAGCTCAGGTACATCCTGTTTCCATTGATCATCCTTGACATGTTTCTACAACATCATTGGAGTATACCTGTGGTAAATTCAATTGATTGGACATCATTTGGAAAGGCACACATCTGTCTATATAAGGTTCCACAGTTGAAAGTGCATAACAGAGCACCAAGCCATGAGGTCAAAGGAATTGGGGAAGAGGAAGGGTACCAAAACATTTCTGCAGCATTGATGGTCCCCAAGAACACAGTGTTCTCCATCATTCTTAAATGGAAGAAGTTTGGAACCACCAACACTCTTCCTGGAGCTGGCCGCCCGGCCAAACTGACCAATCGGGGGATAAGGGCCTGGTCAGGGAGGTGACCAAGAGCCCAATGGTCACTCTGACAGAGCTCCAGAGTTATTCTGTGGAGATTGGAGAAACTTCCAGAAGGACAACCATTGAGTGGCCAGATGGGAGCCACTCCTAAGTAAAAGGCACATGACAGCCCACATGGAGTTTGCCAAAAGGCACCTATAGACTCTTAGGCCATGAAGAACAAGATGCTCTGGTGTGATGAAACCAAGATTGAACTCTTTGGCCTGAATGCCAAGCGTCACGTCTGGAGGAAACCTGGCACCATCCCTATTGTGAAGCATGGTGGTGGGACTGGGAGACTAATCAGGATTGAGGGGAAGATGAACGGAGCAAAGTACAGAAAGATCCTTGATATAAACCTGCTCCAGAAACTTAGGACCTCAGACTGGGGCGAAGGTTCACACCGTCCAATAGGGCAATGGCCTTAAGCACACAACCAAGACAACGCAGGAGTGGCTTTGGGACAAGTCTCTGAATGTCCTTGAGTGGCCCAGCCAGAGCCCGACTTGAACCCGATCGAACATCTCTGGAGAGACCTGAAAATAGCTCCCCAGCAACACTCCACATAAAACCTGACAGAGCTTGAGAGGATCTGCAGAGAAGAATGGGAGAAACTCATCAAATACAGGTGTGCCAAGGTTGTAGCGTCATACTGAAGAAGACTCTACGCTGTAATCGCTGCCAAAGCTGCTTTATCAAAGTAATGAGTAAAGGGTCTGAATACTTATGTAAGCGTGTATTTTTTATATGAATTTGCAAAAATGTATAAAAACCCGTTTTTGCTTTGTCATTATGGGGAATTGTCTGTAGATTGACGGGGGGTGATTTAATCCATTTAAGAGTAAGGCTGTAACGTAACACTTTCAGAAGGCACTGTATGTCCTCTTACCATTAGCAACTGTAATTTAATTTCTATGGTAAACTAGTTTAAATTAAAAAGACAGAGAACAGAACTACTGCAATGTTACTTTTGTACCTGATGGTGGGGCGGGAGTAACACAGCCTTGGGACAGAAGTATCAGCTAGTGAAAAGTGCACACTATCCGTCTTACTTTCAGGTTTGTAATTCTTGTTATTTTCAACAAATGTACTATCAGCCATAATTTCATGTTTGTGTGGATTTGAATAATTAATGCTATAGGTTAGAAATTTAAATAAACCATAATTTTCTCAACTCACTTTAATTGGAATGTAGT
The DNA here is from genome assembly GCF_036934945.1 of Oncorhynchus masou masou. Taxonomy (NCBI): domain Eukaryota; kingdom Metazoa; phylum Chordata; class Actinopteri; order Salmoniformes; family Salmonidae; genus Oncorhynchus; species Oncorhynchus masou. The sequence continues at coordinate 48,008,827 of NC_088213.1, forward strand.
AGATGTTTTTCACCATTTTCAATGACTATTCATGCTTAGCCCTACCAATTAGGTGCACTTCAACTGTCCTTGTCATGCATGCTCCTTGTGTCATGATATATTACATGTTTTTATTCTCTTCACAAATGGCAAACTCATCATGCTTATTACATTTCAATGGCTTGACACAAGGTAATTGCACCCCAGAATAAAGATGTATATTTTTAACTACTAACCTGGCAATAGAAGCTTATGTGAGAAGCTGATCCATCAAGTCAATGAAAGTATAATTCCAATAATTCCATAATTTTAAAACATTAAATCATTTCTTGATATTTTGCTAACATTCTAAAATAAATATGAACTAGAGGAGTTCTGGCCTGTTCTTAAGAATTTTTTGAAATGTTATTCCAGGTAATCAGTTTACATTGTGTTACTTTCATCCTACCCATCTCCCCTGAAACTTCTCCCAGGCTAACCCCTGAGACTAGCTAGCATGATAGGGTTTCCGTTAGGGTGGAATGGAAAATATGGCACTGTACAACGTGACGGTCGGGTGTAGGCTACAGTACTAAGCATAACATTTCCACACCCTAATTGCAAACTGGCCCTAACCAGAATAGATAGAGGAGTGTGAGGCTACAGTGCAAAGAGCAAGAGGACAAGTACATTAGAGTGTCTAGTTTGAGAAAGACGCCTCAAGTCCTCAACTGGCAGCTTCATTAAATAGTACCCACGAAAACACCAGTCTCAACGTCAACAGTGAATAGGCGAATCAGGGATGCTGGCCTTCAAGACATAGTTCCTCTGTCCAGTGTCTGTGTTCTTTTGCCCATCTTAATCTTTTATTTGTATTGGCCAGTCTGAGAAAAGGCTTTTTCTTTGCAACTCTGCCTAGAAGGCCAGCATCCCGGAGTCGCCTCTTCACTGTTGACGTTGAGACTGGTGTTTTGCGGATACTATTTAATGAAGCTGCCAGTTGAGGACATGTGAGGCGTCTGTTTGTATTTCTGATCAATTTGATATTATTTTAATGGACAAAAAAAGTTGATTTTCTTTCAAAAACAAGAACATTTATAAGTGACCACACATTTTTTGATCGGTAGTGTATTTCTTAGGAATAACATGGAATATAATTGAACATTTCCGTTTCTCCATACTTGTCTCAGAGTAGCACGAAACGGTGCTGAAATAGTTGACCACAGTGGGTAGGCTATATATAACAATATTTTTGAGATTATTTTGTTAAAAAAATAAAAACAAAGTGAGTGAGTGATTGTAATCTGAATAAAGGCCAAAATAATATTTATAAAGGCCAAAATATTTGTTTTACGTTTTTAGAGGGAGAGAAACCAAGAACATCCAGGCCAGCCAAACCCTCCCCTAACCCAGGTGACGCTAGGCCAATTGTGTGCCGCCCTATGGGACTCCCAATCACGGCTGGATGCGATACAGCCTGGAATCGAACCAGGGACTGTAGTGATGCCTCTTGCACTGAGATGCAGCGCCTTAGATGTTGTTAGCAGAATTCAGTCTGCTAAACTGGTGAAAAACAGGGTTAATAATATAATGTTAGATTATTTTAGAGGCTTTTATAAAATTCTAAATTAAATAATAACAGTAGCTTTGTTTTAAAAAATAATGCTATTTTGGAGATTATTTTGTTTTCAAAGTGAGCAAGAAAAAGGCTATTCTTGAACATGGGGTGAGACATTGTTACTAATTTGTAAATAAAGCCAGTTTGTTATTTAGAATGATTTATTTCTGTTTTTAGAGGGAAATAAATCAAAAGCCTACCATCACCTAATGGGTCTCCCTGTCGCAGCCGGCACGGTATTGAACCAGCATCTGTACCAACACAATTTGCACTGTGATGCAGTGTCTTAGACCGCTGTGACTCTCAGGCACTGTACAACGTGACCGGTCGGGACTAGGCTACAGTACTACAGTAAGAGCAAAATAATCCTAACATTTCCACACCCTAATTGTAGTCTAAGTTTCTCTTTGAATAAAAACTTTAGTTTAACAACAGTTTTAGTAAGTAATACTAACAAGTAGTAACAAAAAAATAAAGTGTATTTTCACAGACACAGTAGCACCTTGGGACCCAAAAGCATAATCAGTGCTCTAACTCCCCCTCGTCTGGAGCAATGAAGTAGTGATGCAGGGTACCGTACTAAACCACAAATTAACTTTAAGCAGTATAATCACAAAACCTTTAGTTGAGCAAACACTGTACTCATACACACGTTCCCCCACAAACAACCACAAGCTCAGATGTTCAACAGTTGTTCCATCCCCAAGCTAAACTCAAGAAAGGACTTGATGTGCGAATGCATATACATTTGCAGCAGTTTGAGAAGGCATGCAAAACTGAGCAAAAAATTTGATTAACAAATTTTAAGTCCTAGGTGATCATGATATATAAACTATAAACTACATTTATAATTTATTATAAATATTTGCATAAAATTGAAAGCTCTCTCTCTCACAACCCCTGCTCTCAAACACACATGTGTTCTGGGATTTGCAAGCATTATCCTTTTTCACTCACTTAACTCCACACTTTTCCAAACAGTATACAGTTTATCGACTACGAGTGTAACACGTTTCACTTTTAATCTATTTTCCTTGAAGATTGGGTACAGAACTTTGCGTCGTTCTGCTATTTCCTTCGGAAACTGATCATTCATGCCTATTTTTGTGCCAGCAAGTCTTTTACCCAGGCTTTAAACTATTATTTTATCTTTAAAGAATGCAAATTTGGCAACGATTGGGCGCTCATATCTCTGTCTGAAGCGGTGTACATGTTCGAGTAGGATTTTGTTGACAGCATCGCCTGGGATCTGTAGCGCTGTAAGAAAAAATTCCTTCACCACACTTTCAGGATCTTCGCTCTGTTTTGTCTTTGATACCAGTAAGTACCAGATTTGATCTCATAGATCTAGTCTGTATATCAAGTAAGGCTTCTCAAGTTAATTAACATCATCTCGAGGTTCGCCTTCAAGTCCTTTATATCTTTACTGATTAATTAAAAGTATGCCCAGTTTATCATTTCTCAACTAACATCTGTTAGTTACCATTCCCGGAGGTGAAAAGCTGGAGTATGCGCCAGTCGAGTCGCATTTCCTTTTGGGGATTGGTTCTCCATGTTTACTCTCCGTCATTTGGGTGTTGATTGTTTTTAACTAATATTGAATATTACATTTTTATCTTGAGACGATCTGCACCAATGTGTTCAGTCCACCATCTTACCTTGAATTGGATCTTAAGCACTTACACATTTGTAACATATTGTATGAATTGCAGTCGTTTTTGGTGCAGGATGTAATGTATCGTATGAAATAAATGACGCTGTACACAATTGTGCACAATTTTCGGGGATCTGGTTTTGGCTCGTGAGCACTAATTTTCAACTACTGGCTGAAATGTATAATGCACCAATAACTAACCTTTATAATGCATCCTCAATTAATAAATCAAGGTAGTTCCCACTTCAAATATTTTTAATGGAACTCTTATTGCTTACATTTTCTTTTCTTTAAAACAGATATATAGATATTTATAGAGACAGGGAGAGAGATCGGATGGGAAGGACAGAATAGAAGGTGAGTTAATCCCCCACCGTAGGAAGCTATGGAGTCAAGAAGGAATAATGGTACTTGATGCACATTTCACTGCTGTTTCGAGGACAAAACATGTAGCCCAACGGGTTTTTTATATAGTTAAAGCCAGTATTTGAAACTTTTGAATTTACTACAATGCAATATCTTCTTGATCTACAACAATTGACGTTAAGATTCATTTGTGATAAAGCTATGAAATAGAAAACAAACCAATAATAAACTGGGAAGAGTGCTGTTTTGTATCACTCCTGAAACATTTAGCTACCAATTCTGATATGCCTCTCTTGATATTGTAAGCCATTAAGGGGTGGGGGGGGGGGAGAGTCAATGTAAATTTCCGTTTTTGTCGATTTTTATGAATTGTTCATCAGTCAAATGGCTTGGGGGCAGAAGCTGTTGAGGGGCCTTTTGGTCCTAGACTTGGCGCTCCGGTACCGCTTGCCGTGCGGAAGCAGAGAAAAGAGTCTATTGCACTGCTGTAATAGAAATGTAATAGACTGGCCAGATTTCCTTTTCTCAGGGTTATTCATATCCCAGTCTTACTGTGAGGCGATATGTTTCTCAACTAAAACAGTCTTTTTAAATTCTATGAAGAGTGCAGTGCATGGGGGTGAATGAGTGACCACACACCGAGTAGGTCAACTACATGCTTAGGGCAGTGCAATTTCGTCAATAGTGTATTTCGTTGCCCACTTTACTAATTTAGTATTCTATAACTAAATCATATTCTATACATTCATTGCATTTCCATTGCAGGAAAAATCATTTTTACTTCAAATGAAAATTATATACGTCAATTAGCACATCAACTTGTGGCATCAGTGTTCTGATTAACTGCATTGTGAAAATAAATCCATCATGTCAACATTGACAATTTTTCCTATGCATTTTGAGGAAAATGACTGCTATCCATCTTAACAGGCCCTTGACAGTTGAGTCTGACATTGCACAAATTCATAAGGGTAAAATGTTTGAGCCTCGAACACAAGGATATCAATCTTGATATCCACCGTAAAATAAGGCACAATGTTCACGAGAAAATACACAAATCACTGAATGAAAGATTTTATTTTACCTTTATTTCACCAGGTAGGTTAGTTGAGAACAAGTTCTCATTTACAACTGTGACCTGGCCAAGATAAAACAAAACAATGCGACAAAAACAACAACACCGAGTTACACATAACCAAATATACAGGCATTAACATAATAGAAAAAAATATATGTACAGTGTGTGCAAATGTAGAAGAGCAGGGAGGTAAGGCAATAAATAGGCAATAGAGGCGAAATAATGACAATTTAGCTTTAACACTGGCGGGATAGATGTACAGATGATCATGTGCAAGTAGAGATACTGGGGTACAAAAGAGCAAGAAGATAAATAATATGGGGATGAGGTAGTTGGGTGGGCTATTTACAGATGGGCTGCGTACAGGTGCAATGATCTGTAAGCTGCTCTGACAGCTGATGCTTAAAGTTAGAGAGGGAGATATAGGACTCCAGCTTCAGTGCAGCCTTTTGCAATTCGTTCCACTCATTGTCTGCAGAGAACTGGAAGGAAAGGCGGCCAAAGTAAGTGTTGGCTTTGGGGATGACCAGTGAAATATTCAGTGCCTTGCGAAAGTATTCGGCCCCCTTGAACTTTGCGACCTTTTGCCACATTTTAGGCTTCAAACAAAGATATAAAACTGTATTTTTTTGTGAAGAATCAACAACAAGTGGGACACAATCATGAAGTGGAACGACATTTATTGGATATTTCAAACTTTTTTAACAAATCAAAAACTGAAAAATTGGGCGTGCAAAATTATTCAGCGCCACCTTTTGCTGCGATTACAGCTGTAAGTCGCTTGGGGTATGTCTCTATCACTTTTGCACATCAAGAGACTGAATTTTTTTCCCATTCCTCCTTGCAAAACAGCTCGAGCTCAGTGACAGATTGTCTAGCCCAGCTGATTTGTAGGGATCCAGATTTTGCAGCTCTTTCAGAACATCAGCTGTCTGGATTTGGGTGAAGGAGAAGCGGGGGGCTTGGGCAAGTTGCTGCAGGGGGTGCAGAGCTGTTGGCCGAGGTAGGGGTAACCAGGCGGAAGCATGGCCGGCTGTAGAAAAATGCTTATTGAATTGATCGTTTATCGTAGATTTATCGGTGGTGACAGTGTTTCCTAGCCTCAGTGCAGTGGGCAGCTGGGAGGAGGTGCTTTATTCTCCATAGACTTTACACTGTCCCAAAACTTGTTTTTGCTATAGGATGAAAATTTCTGTTTGAAAAAGCTAGCCTTCCTTAGCTTTCCTAACTGACTGGGTATATTGGTTCCTGACTTCCCTGAAAAGTTGCATATCGTGGGGGTGATTTGATGCTATTGCAGAACACCACAGGATGTTTTTGTGCTGGTCAAGGGCAGTCAAGTCTGGTGTGAACCAAGGGCTATATCTGTTCTTAGTTCTAAATTTTTTGAATGGGGCATACTTATTTAAGATGGTGAGGAAAGCACTTTTAAAAGAGCAACCAGGCATCCTCTACTGACGAAATGAGGTCAATATCCTTCCAGGATATCCGGGCCAGGTCGATTAGAAAGGCCTGCTCGCTGATTTGTTTTAGGGAGCATTTGACAGTGATGAGGGGTGGTCGTTTGACCATGGACCCAGTACGGACGCAGGCAATCCTGGTGAGATCCTGGTTGTAGACAGCAGAGGTGTATTTAAAGGGCAAGGTGGTCTGGATGATATCTAAGAGCGTGCCCATAGTTACGGATTTGGGGTTGTACCTGGTAGGTTCCTTGATAATATTGTGTGAGATTGAGGGCAACTAGCTTAGATTGTAGGACGACCGGTGTGTTAATTAAGACTAGGCATAATACTGCCCCCTTTGGATGAATTGCGTGCCCATCGTAAACTGAAAAAAATTCTGTCCAAAATTGCTATTATATGCATATAATAATTATTATTGGATAGAAAACACTCTAAAGCTTCTGAAACCGTTTGAATTATGTCTGTAAGTATAGCAGAACTCACAGGGCAGCCAATCTCTCAAACTAGTTTTGGCAACCTGAAAGTTGGGGCAACTTTACGTCATCGCCCCCACCCTTCCCAACCAGCTATGGATCTGGGAACATTTTCTGTCTTCCACTAGATGTCCTCATTCAGTAGAGCGTTTAATTGTGCAAGTCCCGCGAGCTTTGACCCTTTGGGAGGCAAAATAGTGGCTGTCGCGAGAAAATACATGTGCGTTAGGGCGCGCTTTGGGCACGGAGCTTCCTTTGTTCCAGCTTGCCTGAGAAGAAGTATGATTGTCCGGTTGAATTGAGAATTGTTTTGTACGTTTATAACATCCTAAAGCTTGATTCTGCACTTAGTTTGACCAGTTTAGTCGACATATAATATGTAATTTTGAAGTTTTGATGCGCAACTGTTCGGGACCAGAAGTCATTTTGGATGCATTTCAGCTGAAACTGTTAGCATATGCTAATACAAAGACACACGACTTGAAACCAAACGATGTATTGGGTAAGTATGACTCCTTCCACTACATTCTGATCGAAGACCATCAAAGGTAAGGGAATATTTATGTTGTAATTTTGTATTTCTGTTGACTCCAACATAGCGGAGAAATATTGCTTACGTCTGAGCGCCGCCTCAGATTATTGCCCAGTGAGCGATTTCTGTAACGTTAAAAATAAATGTAACACAGCGGTTGCATTAAGAAGCAGTGTATCTTTCTAACTATATGTAGAACATGTATATTTAGTCAAAGTTTATGATGTGTATTTCTGTTATCTAGCGGAGCTTTCTATAATTTCTCCGGACAATTTTGAGCCTTTTTTGAACATGGCGTCAATGTAAATGGAGATTTATGGATATAAATTGCATATTATTGAAAAAAACAAATATACTGTGTAACATGTGATACTACTGTCATTTGATGAAGATTTTCAAAAGGTTAGTGAATAATTTTTCTTTTAAACCTGCGTTTGTGATTGCATCTTTTGTTTGACAAAATGGCTGCACATCGTCTGTGTCTTTGTGGTGGTTTGACATAAATATGTGCTATGTTTTCGCCGTAAAACATTTTAGAAATCTGATTCACTGGGTAGATGAACAAGGTGTTTATCTTTCATTTGAGCTATTGGACTTGTTAATGTGTGGAGGTTAAATATTTCTAAGAATATTTTTGCATTCCATGCGCCACCGTTCCATCTGAACGGGGGGAGGTGGCGTTCCCTGAGGGGAACGCCGCGCGTCAACAGGTTTTAAGCATGTCCCAGTTTAGGTCACCTAACAGTACGAACTCTGAAGATAGATGGGGGCAATCAATTCACATATGGTGTCCAGGGCACAGATGAGGGGGCCTATAACAAATGGAAATGGAGAGAGACTTGTTCCTGGAAAGGTGGATATTAAAAGTAGAAGCTCAAATTTTTTGGGCACAGACCTGAATAGTATGACAGAAGTCTGCAGGCTCTCTCTGCAGTAGATTGCCACTCCGCCCCCTTTGGCAGTTCTATCTCGGCGGAAAATGTTGTAGTTGGAGATGGACATTTCTGGATTTTTGGTATGCTTCCTAAGCCAGGATTCAGACATGACTAGGACATCCGGGTTGGCGGGAGACTTTTAATGTTAACCTCTTGAAACTCTGGGGGCGCTATTTCATTTTTGGATATTTTGTCACAAAAAGATGCTCGACTATGCATATAATTGATAGCTTTGGAAAGAAAACACTCTGACGTTTCCAGAACTGCAAAGATATTCTCTGTGCGTGCCCTAGAACGGGAGCTACAGGCAAAACCAAGATGAATCGGCATCCAGGAAACCAGCAGGATTTTTGAGGCTCCGTTTTCCATTGTCTCCTTGTATGGCTGTGAATGCGAGAGGAATGAGTCTGCCCTTTCTGTCGTTTCCCCAAGGTGTCTGCAGCATTGTGACGTATTTGTAGGCATATCATTGGAAGATTGACCATAAGAGACTACATTTGCCAGGTGTCCGCCCGGTGTCCTCCGTCGAAATTGGTGCGTCTTTTTCAGCTGCTGGTATTTTTCCATGCGATTCTGAGGGGGAAGCAGGCTTCCACGAACTGCATATCAATGAAGAGATATGTGAAAAAACACCTTGAGGATTGATTCCAAACAACGTTTGCCATGTTTCGGTCGATATTATGGAGTTAATTCGGAAAAAGTTTGACGTTGTTGGTGACTGAATTTTCGGTTCGTTTCGGTAGCCAAATGTCATGTACAAAACGGAGCGATTTCTCCTACACAAAGATTCTTTCAGGAAAAACTGAACATTTGCTATGTAACTGAGAGTCTCCTCATTGAAAACATCCGAAGCTCTTCAAAGGTAAATGATTTTATTTATTTGGTTATCTGGTTTTTGTGAAAATGTTGCGTGCTAAATGCTACTCAAAATGCTAAGCTAGCTTTGCATACTCTTACACAAATTAGTGAATTGCTATGGTTCAAAAGCATATTTTGAAAATCTGAGATGACAGTGTTGTTAAGAAAAGGCTAAGCTTGAGAGCAGGCGCATTATTTTCATTTTATTTGCGATTTTCAGAAATCGTTAACGTTGCGTTATGCTAATGAGCGAGTATCAAAATTAACATGCATGAAACCAAGGCTTACAGAAGGTTACGGTTACAGAAGTCAACAAATGAGAGTGCCTAGGGAATGGGAGTGGAGCTGGGGGCTGGGTTAACCTCTACATCTCGAGAGGAACAGAGGAAGATAAGGAGAAGGGTACGGCTAAAGGCTATAAGAACTGGTTGTCTAATGCTTTCGGAACAGAGAGTAAAAGGAGCAGACTTTCTGGGCATGGAAGAATAGATTCAAAGCATAATGTACAGACAGGATTGTGAGTACAGTGGAGGTGAACCTGGGCATTGAGTGACGATGAGAGAGGTTTTGTCTCCAGAGGCCAGGTGAGGTCACCGGATGTGTGGGGTGTGGAACAAAAAGGGCTATGTCAGGCAAATTGGGCAGGGCTTGCGGCTCTACAGTGAAATAAGACAATCACTAACCAAAACAGCAATAGACAAGGCATATTGACATTAGTGAGAGGCATGTGTAGCTGAGTGATCATAGGGTCCAATGAATAGCAATAGATAAGTCAGGGAGCCGATTCAGTAGTCACTACTACGTTAGGCAAGCTGGAGACACGGCGATTCAGACAGCTAGCGGGCCAGGGCTAGCAGATGGGCCTCCGGCGACGTCGCAACGGAAGAGCCTGTTGAAACTACCTCGGACGATTGTGTCGCCAGACCAGTCGTGATGGATCAGCAGGACTCTGTGTCGACAGTAAAGGGTCCAGGCCAACTGGCAAACAAGGTATTGTAGCCCAAGAATTGGCTGGTGGACCTCTTCGGCTAGCCGGGAGATGGGCCTAGCTCGAGGCTAGCTCAAGGCTAACTGGTGCTTGCTTAGGGACAGAGACTTTAGCCAGGAGTAGCCACTCGGATTGCAACTAGCTAGCTGCGATGATCCGGGGGTTAAGGTTCAGAGCTTGCGGTAGAAATCCGGAGCTGTGTAGAGAAAAAGCAGTCCGATATGCTCTGGGTTGATATCGAGCTGTGCAGACTGGCATGTATTGACCGAGCTGAGGCTTTGACATTGCACTTTCGTTACTTTTCAGAAAGGACCTTCACCTCTAGGCATCAGAATGCCAACTGAGTTCAATGTTTATCTGTTTTGGGATGATTTAAGCCCTCTAGGACGTAAAAAGACCCATAATACTGTGTCAATGAGTCAATCACCCTGACAGATTCCTACAGATTCCCACAAACAAATATATTGCTGGCTGTTGTTTATGCATATAGCCTAGTTCATAAGGATGTTTGATTGAAAGTGATGAATGCCGAAACACAATTGTTACAGATCTTCTAGTCAACTTTCATTGTCCCCCAATATTTACTGACATTAACATTATCAATTTGCACCTTCATTCTTGCACCCTGGTTGGAAAGTGAGGTAGTGACCAAGCTACAGTAGGGTATACGTTTTCTCTGGTGGCTGATGAAAATCCATGTTGGGGTTAGTAAATAACATTTAAATTCCTCAATATCACACCTGTTTAGCATTATAATAACAATTTGCATGTCAAATTGATTGCCTGAATTGACAAACAAAAGAGATTTTAAATTGACCTCAACAAGTTGAACATTTAAAACAATATAGAAGTTTTGAACTATAACCAACCAATATCACAGTGTGGTACACTCTCCAAACATCCTTCTGACCAAAAGTTTCAAACAACCATTACATGTTAACACCTTGCCTCTTAGCTAGATTTAGAAATAGTCCCAAAAAAGAATGGCTGTAAAACACACCCAGACCAACTATTGTTTGCAACCAATACTCCCGAGTGGGCTCCCAAGTGGCGCAACGGTCTAAGGCAATGCATCTCAGTGCTAGAGGAGTCACGACAGACCCTGGCTGATTCCAAGCTGTATCACACCCGGCCGTGATTGGGAGTCCCATAGGGCAGCGCACAATTGGCCCAGCGTCGTCCGGGTTAGGGTTTGGCCGGGGCAGGCCGTCATGGTAAATAAGAATGTGTTCTTAACTGACTTGCCTTGTTAAATAAAGGTAAAATATATTTTTTTTAAATACAAACTAAGTCAAGCTGAAGTGTCTGCCAGACATACTGGTCCCACCTGCAGACAGTCGAGCTTGTATTTATAGGGCTTGTCCCAGTTTCCTTGAGGAATCTCCACTACCTGCAGAGCAAAATCAGGCCACAGTTGTTGTTTGCTATTGAGGACACTGTAGAGCGATGGACTCAGGCCAAAAGCTAGTAATACAAAGACAAGTCTAAAGGTACAAGAAGTAGGGTATTAACCGTATAGAGGAAATGCCTAGCAACTATCACTATATCTGAAGCAGTACTGGAATGGTTCTTATGTTGAATTAGGCCTAGTCAATAGAAATCACTAGCAAATAAGAACATAGACTTTTCAAGAGATGGCTTGAAATTAGGGTGCTATTAAAAAGTTTACAAAGCACTTCATCACATTTTTTCTCCTCACTTTCTATCTATCCCTCTTGTGGTCTTTCTCCACTCCAACCTCTTCCTGCTATGAAGTTCATTCGGACATTGTCAGTTGGATGGCAGATTGATTAATCTGTAAAACAAACAGATCTGAAAAAATCTATTAGTTGTGGTTCATTTATTGGGTTGAATGACATCACATCCTCTCAATGGAGATAAATTGCATTGTGATGTTGATTGCTTGTAGTTGCTCTGTAATAAGAATTATATGAAATATTTTATTTTGGGAAAAAAATGGAAAAATAAATATGTCACCTTTATTTAACCAGGTAGGCAAGTTGAGAACAAATTCTCATTTACAATTGCGACCTGGCCAAGATAATGCAAACCAGTTCGACACATACAACAACACAGAGTTACACATGGAGTAAAACAAACATACAGTCAATAATACAGTAGAAAAATAAGTCTATATACAATGTGAGCAAGTGAGGTGAGATAAGGGAGGTAAAGGCAAAAAAAGGCCATGTTGGCGAAGTAAATAAAATAAAGCAAGTAAAACACTGGAATGGTAGATTTGCAGTGGAAGAATGTGCAAAGTAGAGATAGAAATAATGGGGTGCAAAGGAGCAAAATAAATAAATAAATACAGTAGGGAAAGAGGTAGTTGTTTGGGCTAAATTACAGATGGGCTATGTACAGGTGCAGTAATCTGTGAGCTGCTCTGACAGCTGGTGCTTAAAGCTAGTGAGGGAGATAACTGTTTCCAGTTTCAGAGATTTTTGTAGTTCGTTCCAGTCATTGGCAGCAGAGAACTGGAAGGAGAGGTGGCCAAAGGAAGAATTGGTTTTGGGGGTGACCAGAGAGATATACTTGCTGGAGCGCGTGCTATCGGTGGGTGCTGCTATGGTGACCAGTGAGCTGAGATACAGCTAGAAAAGAATGATCACTCGCAACAAGTCATTCAGATGAATGTGGAGGTAATGAAAAAGCAAACATTTAGCGCAAAAAACTAAGCCTCACAATTTTTCCAATTTAAAATCTAGTTATTTGGGATGGATTGAAATTGACAGAATTGTTACCTGGAAGAAAATGGGGGAGGTCCATGCTTTTTCAAATTAAATCAAGGGGAGGTATTTATTTTTTAACCTAGTCCAGGTTTGGATTATGTCATTTGTAATTTATCAAATTTCAACATTTCTCAGTGTTTAAGAAAATAGCCGCTCATCTCTGATTCTCCGCTGGGCGTGCAATATCAAGTGCTATAGGCTACGAAGGGCACGCTCAGAGAAGAACACAGGAAAGTTATATTTCTAAGATAGCCGCTGAGATGGGGTAAATACAAACAGGTTGCATTACACACAGCAATTGATATTCCAACCCTGAACCCCCTGGCCTGCTCTACTGTTGCTAATCAAAACCGTTTTTTGTGTGCTTCCAATGGCTGTGCTCCCATGGCTGTGCTGTGTCGGCCTACGGTGGCAGTTCAGGAGGAGAGTCAAAGGCTTCTTCACCAATTTATTTTCGATTAGGCCTAGTCCAAAAAATGCACTATATTGCGCATGGACTAGCCTATATTCTGTTCAGTTTGAGGGGAACGCAAAGATGAGAAGGAGGACCGTAGGTCAACTTTGTTAGCTTGCTACTACGATAATTTATTTGTTTTTTGCCCATGATGAATTTATCAGAGTTATTGACCTCACAATAAGCCAAATTCGAGTAACTTACATTGTTGTGCTGAAACTTGAAGCAGCTGCAGCGGAACAATCAAATGGAAATTAGGGGTAGGGGAGGCATAATTCGAGTAGGCATAATTCATTTCAACAGTCTTCATTTTAATTAGACTTTACTAACAATAAGAGGATTTTGTGTTGGAGCCGATTCCTTCCTATTTAAGAAATAAGAGGTAGAGCTACCTGTTTGAAAGACGAAATTAGGCTATAGGTTACGACAGTGTATTCAGACCCCTTGACTTTTTCCACATTTTGTTATGTTACATCCTTATTCCTTGGTGCCCGGCACCACTTGCCGTGCGGTATTAGAGAACACAGTCTACTTGGTTGACTGGAGTCTCTGACAATTTTATGGGCTTTCCTCTGACACCGCCTATCATATACAGTTGAAGTCGGAAGTTTACATACACTTAGGTAGGAGTCATTAAATCTCGCTTTCAACCACTGGGGGTGCTTTGCTACAGGAGAGACTGGTGCACTTCACAAAATAGATAGCAACATGAGGAAGGAAAATTACGTGGATATATTGAAGCAACATCTCAAAACATCAGTCAGGAAGTTAAAGCTTGGTCGCAAATGGGTCTTCCAAATGGACAATGACCCCAAGCATACTTCCAAAGTTGTGGAAAAACAGCTTAAGGACAACAAAGTCAAGCTATTGGTGTGGCCATCACAAAGCCCTGACCTCAATCCCGTAGAAAATTTGTGAGCAGAACTAAAAAGCGTGTGCGAGCAAGGAGGCCTACAAACCTGATTGGGTTACACCAGCTCTGCCAGGAGGAATCGGACAAAATTCACCCAACTTATTGTGGGAAGCTTGTGGAAGGCTTGCCAAAATGTTTAACCCAAGTTAAGCAATGTAAAGGCTATGCTAAATACTAATTGAGGCTAAGCCAAATACTAATTGAGTGTATGTAAAGTCCTGACCAACTGGGAATGAGATTAAAGAAATAAAAGCTGAAATAAATCACTCTCAACTATTATTCTGACATTTCACATTCTTACAATAAAGTGGTGATCCTATCTGACCTAAAACAGGGGATTTTTACTGGGATTAAATGTCAGGAATTGTGAAAAATGGAGTTTGAAATGTATTTGGCTAAGGTGTATGTAAACTTCCGACTTAGGTCCTGGAAGGCAGTAAGCTTGGCCACAGTGATGTACTGGGCCGTTCACACTACGATCTGTAGCACCTTATGGTCAGATGCCATACCAGGCGGTGATGCAACTGGTCAGGATGCTCTCAATGGTGCAGCTAGAGAACCTTTTGAGGATCTGGAGACATTGCACAACCTTCAATGTTATGTCATAATTACGTAAAATTCAGGGAAATTAGGCGGCCCAAACTGTTGCGTGCAATGAACGCAAGGGAAGTGACAATTTCACCTGGTTAATATTGCCTGCTAACCTGGATTTCATTTAGCTAAATATGCATGTTTAAAAATATATACTGCGGTGTATTGATTTTAAGAAAGGCATTGCTGTTTATGGTTAGGTACACATTGGAACAACGACAGTCCTTTTTCACGAATACGCACCGCATCGATTATATGCAACGCAGGACACGCTAGATAAACTAGTAATATCATCAACCATGTGTCGTTAACTAGTGATTATGATTGATTGATTGTTTTTTATAAGATAAGTTTTATGTTCGCTAGCAACTTACCTTGGCTTACTGCATTCGCGTAACAGGCAGGCTCCTCGTGGAGTGCAATGTAATCAGGTGGTTAGAGCGTTGGACTAAGGTTGCAAGATTGAATCCCAGAGCTGACAAGGTAAAAATCTGTCGTTCTGCCCCTGAACAAGGCAGTCAACCCAACGTTCCTAGGCTGTCATTGAAAATAAGAAAGTGTTCTTAACTGACTTGCCTAGTTAAATAAAGATTAAATAAAGGTGTAAAAAATTATTATATTTATTTTTTAGGCTAAATCGGTGTCCAAAAATACTGATTTCCGATTATGAAAACTTGAAATCGGCCCTAATTAAAATCGGCCATTCCGATTAAATCGGTCGACCTCTACTAATTACATACCCCTGAGAGGCCCCAGCATTAAGGCTCAGCGTGGCAGACGTGTAGTTGCCTATCTTTACCACCTTGGGGTGGCCCGTCAGGAAATCCAGGATCCAGTTGCAGAGGGATGTGTTTAGTCCCAGAGTCCTTAGCTTAGTGATGAGCTTCGTGGGCACTATGGTGTTGAATGCTGAGCTGTAGTCAATGAACAGCATTCTTACATAGGTCTTATTTTTGTTCGGGTGAGAAAGGGCAGTATGGAGTGCGATTTAGATTGCATCATCTGTGGATCTGTTGAAGCGGTATGCGAATTGGAGTGGGTCTAGGGTGTCCGGGAGGATGCAGTTGATGTGAGCCATGACAAGCCTTTCAAAGCACTTCATGGCTACTGACGTGAGTGCCAAGGGGGCGGTAATAATTTAGACAGGTTACCTTAGCTTTCATGGGCACAGGGACAATGGTGGTCTGCTTGAAACATGTAGGTATTACAGACTCGGTCAGGGAGAGGTTGAAAATGTCAGTGAAGGCACTTGACAGTTGGTCCGCGCATGCTTTGAGTGCACATCCTGGTAATCCGGCTGGCCCAGGGGCCTTGTGAATGTTGACCTGTTTAAAGGTTTTGTTCACATCGGCTACCGAGAGCATTATCACACAGTCATCCAGAACAGCTGGTGCTCTCGTGCAAGCCTCAGTGTTGCTTGCCTCGAAGCGAGCGTAAAAGGCATTTAGCTCGTCTGGTAGGCTCGCGTCACTGGGCAGCTCGCATCTGGGTTTCCCTTTGTAATCCGTAATAGTTTTCAGGCCCTGCTACATCCGACGAGCGTCAGAGCCGGTGTAGTACGATTCAATCTTAATCCTGTATTGACGCTTTGCTTGTTGGATTTCTTATAAGCGTCCGGATTAGTATCCCGCTCCTTGAAAGCAGCAGCTCTAGCCTTTAGCTCGATGCAGATGTTGCCTGTAAATCCATGGTTTCTGGTTGGGATATGTACGTACAGTCACTGTGGGGACGATGTCATCGATGCACTTATTGATGAAGCCGACGACTGAGGTGGTGTATTCCTCAATGCCATTGGATGAATCCCGGAACATATTCCAGTCTGTGCTAGCAAAACAGTCCTGTAGTATAGCATCCGCGTCATCTAAACACTTCCGCTTTTTGCTTGTAAGCAGGAATCAGGAGTATAGAATTATGGTCAGATTTGCCAAATGGAGGGCTTTGTATGCATCTGTGTGTGTGTGGGGTAAAGGTGGTCTAGGAATATTTTTCTCTGGTTGCACATGTGACAACTGGTAAAAAATTTGGTAAAATGTATTTAATTTGCCTGCATTAAAGTCCCCAGCTACTAGGAGCACCGCTTCTGAGTGAGCATTTTCTTCTTTGCTTATGGCCTTAGAGTTGGTTGAGAGCGGTCTTCGTGCCAGCTTCGTTTTGTGGTGGTAAATAGACAGCTACGAATAATACAGATGAGAACTCTCTTGGTAGATAATGTGGTTTGCAACTTATCATAAAGTACTCTACCTCAGGCGAGCAATACCTTGAGACGTCTAATATTAGACCAAAAAAAATACAAAATAGCACAATTGGTTGGGAGAATGTAAAATGTCAGCAAGTTCTTCAGCACCATTTTTCAATGCTGCAGAAATGTTTTGGTACCCTTCCCCAGATGTGTGCCTTGACACAATCCTGTCTCTGTGCTCTAGGGACAATTCCTTTGACCTCATGGCTTGGTTTTTGCTCTGACATGCACTGTCAATTGTAGGACCTTATATAGACAGGTGTGTGCCTTTCCAAATCATGTCCACTCAATTGAATTTACCACAGGTGGACTGCCATCAAATTGTACAAACATCTCTAGGATGGGCAATGGAAACAGGATGCACCTGAGCTCAATTGAGTCTCATAGCAAAGTGTCTGAATACTTATGTAAATAAGGTTGTGCTGTTTTTGACTTTGACTAAATTTGCTAAAATTTCAAGAACCCTAGTTTTGCTTTGTCATTATGGGGTATTGTTTGTAGATTAATGAGGGGGGAAAATATATTAAAAAACTATTTTAGAATAAGGCTGTAACGTAACAACATGTGAAAAGGAAAGGGGTCTGAATACTTTCCGAATGCACTGTATATCCATAGATTTGTCGGGCAATTCCTCCACCCACCATGCACTCTTTAAATAACACTGACTGTCACTGGTGTAGAGAGGAGTAAGCAGGAGGTAGTCGCAGGTTTAGAACGAAGCAGGACGAAGCCCAAACGCTGTTGTGCTCAAAATATATCTTCATAAACAAAAAGGCACAGGGCGAACCCAAAGTATTAAGTACTCAGGAAAATGTAGGAGATTTCTTTCAGGAAAACAAGTAACATTTACAATGATAGACAAAGACAAATGGTAAAGGGAGTATATATACAGTGATAGAGTGAGGATTGGAACCAAATGTGTGTAATGATGATGAGACAAGTCTGGGGTTGATGAGTGAAGGGCGTTTGCCAGCAGTAGGTTCGGCAGCAGCTAGAAAGCCAGCGGACGCCGAACACCTGAGCTGGACAGGAGAGGGAGCCAAAGCGAATGCTGGTGTGACACTGACACAGAGGTAGGCTAAATTAAACCAAGACTTGAATGGAGGGTTTGACAGTGTAATCCGTAGGCCTACCTTTTATTAAAGAAAATAGCAAAAAGCACAGGCTTACCTGTGCTTAGCTTAAGATAAACAGATTCGATTAAATAAAGTGTTCTATGACGGCGCTTTTGTCGAGATGCTTTATGCTAGAAACAAGCTGTAAAATACATGAATCCGATGCATATGGGAATATAATCGTTCCTTTTCTGACATTCAGAGGATGATCTACAGCCTTCTATAGCCGAGGAGACAAGAAAATAGACTTTGCTTGGTGAGTACTCAAATTCTGTCACTAGCAATTGATTATGCTATTCACTTTATTGAAGACAGAAGATAGAATTTCTTTAAACCTAGACAGCTTTTAGGGAAACACTTGTGACCTTCTCTCATTGGGTTAAGCCACAGAAGAGTAGCCAGCAGTTAGTTAAAGCTTCCACTTTTCTGTCAGTAGGCCTACTTTGTCTGGGGCAGAAAGGTAGGCCTACCTTTTGACAGTACCATGCTCAGATTCCTAATAACGTCTCAACTTTCATTATTTCCAAACAGGGAGTTTCATTGCAAAGAAAACACACTGATTTGGCATTGGAGAAATATGATAAGATGAACACATACTGTAGGCCTACCTCTGTCCATTCTTAGCATGCAATTTGGGTAATTTGTGTGGTATTAAAAAAGATTCAGCTAATATGTAAAATGACTGGAATTGCATGAAATGTTTATGAAAAGACTGACCAAGAAATTAGGGTAAATGGTTGTTTTCTTTCAAGTGTTCAGGGAAGTTGTAGGTAAAATATAAATGTAATAAAGTGAGGGCCTCCATTTTAATTTCAGAGGTCGGATTTTCTCCATGTAACGGTTATTATAAATAACATTCACTCCTTTATCCATGAAGCAGTGACAACAGCAATACAGCACCTAAAGACAGGGAGAGAGAGTGAAACAGAGAGATGAGAAAAATAGTCCTTTCTTCAGTTTTAGCTTGGCTCTCTCAAAAAGACCCAGTAAAATCAATTAAGAGGAGGACGCAGCTCATGTCAAAGATTAGTGGACTCTTTGATGGGTTCCACACAGGTGCCAACACTGACAAAGACAGGAGGACTCTTTTTTTTCTTCCAGCCAAAACACCCACAATGTCTAAAAATCACTAACTCCATTGCCTTGCTTGGCCTATATGTTACATAGAGATAAATATTTCATTTCAACTATATTCATTTCAACTATATTTCAACTATAAAGCAGTAATCTATTGAAGGGTAATCCAGTTGGGTTAAGTCTTTAAATCATCATTATGGCAAATGGCCTCAAGCTTTACTTTGCACTAAATACTTAAAAATACTACTTACGTTTTTTTTTTATCTATATACTTTATTATTTATACTTTTGACAACTTTTACTCCATACATTTTCCCTGACACCCCAAAAAAATACTTACATTTTGAATGCTTAGCGGGACAGAAAAATTGTTCAATTCACACACTTATTAAGAGAACATGCCTGGTTATCCTTACTGCCTCTGATCTGGCAGACTCACTAAACACAAATGCTTAGTTTGTAAATGATGTATCAGTGTTGGTGTGATCCTGGCCATCCGTAAATAAAATAAAAAAGAAAATCGTGCCGTCTGGTTTGTTTAATATAAGGAATTTTAAATGATTTATATTTTTACTGTCAATACTTTGGTAGTCCAATTGGTAGTCCAGAACAGACTATGGGAGTGACACAGTACTACATAGAGCCATGACTACATGGAACTCAATTCTTAATCAATTAACTGACGCAAGCAGTAAAATTAGATTTTAAAAAACTAATAACACTTTATGGAACAGCGGGGACTGTGAAGCAACACAAACATTGGCACAGACACACACATACACACTATACATACACATGGATTTACATACACATATGTGGTTGTGGTAGAGTAGGGGAGTGAGGGCTCACAGTGTGTTGTGAAATGTTTTGTAATGGTTTAAAAATTGTATAAACTGCCTTCATTTTGCTGGACCCCAGGAGGAGTAGCTGCTTTAGCAGTAGCTAATGGGGATCCATAATAAATACAAATACAGTATTGTCCCATCGCTGCAACTCCCATACGGCCTCAGGAGAGGCAAAGAGCCATGCATCCTCCGAAACACGGCCCTACCAAGCCGCACTGCTTCTTGCACACTGCACACTGCTTAACCCGAAAGCCAGCCGCACCAATGTGTCCATACAACTGGTGTCCGTACAACTGGTGACCGAAGTCAGCGTGCATGTACCCAGCCCGCCACAAGGAGTCGCTAGAGCACAATAGCCAGCCAAACACGACACAGCCTGGGATCGAACCCGGGTCTGTAGTGATGCCTTAGACTGCTGCGCCACTCGGGAGGCCCATGATTTGTACTTTTATTTTTGATAATTAAGTATATTTTAGCAATTACATTTACTTTAAGTAGATTTAAGTATGGACAACAGTAAGTAGATTTAAATCCAAATACTTTTAGACTTTTCCTGAAGTAGTATTTTACTGGGTGACTTTCCCTTTTACTTGAGTCATAAATGACAATTGGGTCTTTATTCCACCACTTAATATTGGACACTGGCTTTCATTAGCAAGAGCTTTATTTTCTTCATTAGTGAAGCATAATGGCTATCCTGAGTGTCTTTGCCTTATTGAGTTTGTTAATGAATAAAGTTAATAATGTTATTGTTATTTGCAGGATATTTTTCATGAAAAACTGTAGGTCTTAAAAGTGTGAGAGTTCCACAATCACTCTTCTACCCAAATCCCTGAGGCTCTTTGAAAGTAGTCCAATTGACACAGCTTTTTAGAACTGACAAATCTATGCATTATTGCATCAAGACTGACATTTTGACATCTCACCTAACAATAACCATAGAGAAAGTCAAACTCAGAAACAATCTGCCTAATTATGTATTGCATGAGCTAAAAACATGCGCACCAAATATATTCTAATATTCACAGAGCTTACAGTGGACTGAGTTACATTATGGTTTCATTTGCAAAATCATTGGTGTTGGAGTATCAATTACCAAATTCAATTGAATTTAAACCAGTATCCACACCCATCGGATGTAGTGATAGTGTCCATATCTAGAAAAACCAAAGTTGCAAAGGTTGGGCCTAAAATAGTGTATAACAGATCATTCAAGAGGTTTTGTAGTGATTTCTACATTGAAGATGTAAAAAATATTTGCTGGTCTGTTGTGTGTATTGAAGAGCAACCAGACACCACACTTGACACATTTGTGAAATTGTTACTTCCAGTTACTGACAAGCATGTACCCATTCCTCACAAATAAATCCTGGTAGGTATCATTGGGGTGGCAGGGTAGCCTAGTGGTTAGAGCATTGGACTAGTAACCAGAAGATTGCAAGTTCAAACCCCCAAGCTGACAAGGTACAAATCTGTTGTTCTGCCCCTGAACAGGCAGGTAACCCACTGTTCCCAGGCCGTCATTGAAAATAAGAATTTGTTCTTAACTGACTTGCCTGGTTAAATAAAGAAAAAATTAAATCATCAGTCTGGTGTTTTCTGTAATGACCTTAGTGGTCACTGTTTTACAGCCTTTGTTTGCAATGACTGCTCAGTGAAACGACCTGTCCTGATTTGTCAGACACTTGCTAAAACCCTTTAATGAGCAAGCTTTCCTTCATGACCTGGCCCCAGTAAATTGGTATAGAATCAGCTTGATCCCCTCTGTCGAGGACGCTTGGACCATCTTTTTTTATATTTTCAGTGGTATTGTTAACAACAGGTTCAGCCCCTGGTTCGACCGTGATCTGGCAGAGTTACTCCATCACAAGAATTCCATTTGGCGAAAGGGTCGGCAGACACATACTCAGGCTGACTGGTTCTCGTTCAGGCAAATGAGAAATCAGTGCACTCAGGCTATCCTGAAGG
Organism: Oncorhynchus masou masou; assembly: GCF_036934945.1. NCBI lineage: Eukaryota > Metazoa > Chordata > Actinopteri > Salmoniformes > Salmonidae > Oncorhynchus > Oncorhynchus masou. The sequence continues at coordinate 48,030,684 of NC_088213.1, forward strand.
CTAAAATGATTTACTTTAAAGGAGCAGTTCTCTCTGGAAAATGGTTAAAGCCCTGGAGAATAAACCCTCCTCCTCACAGCTGCCCATGTCCATTAATGTTGATGATGTACATGGGCAGATGATGTGGTTGTTACTGACAAGGAGCACCACTTCATTAAGTCAGGATTCCCATTTGACTCAGCCATGTCTCCTTGCCATCCAACATTTCCTAATCTCCCACCCCTTCTAATGTGACTATCCCAATGCTCCTCCCACTTTCCCCCTGCAAAGTTTCTCCCTGCAGGCAGTCACTGAGTCCGAGGTGCTAAAAAAGCTCCTTAAAACCTGTTAAGGAGGCTGCGAATTTTCGCAGCTTTTTGTTAAAAATCGCGCAAAATTTCAACGTCCTGCTAGTCACGCCAGGAATATAGTATATGCATATGATTAGTATGTGTGGATAGAAAACACTCTGAAGTTTATAAAAACTGGTTAAATGATGTCTGTGACTATAACAGAACGTGTGTAGGAGGCAAAATCCCAAGGAAAACTGTTCACAAAAAAACACGAAAAAAATATCAATCCGCCAGTCTCTGTATTGTCTATGGCAAGGGAAAATAGATAGCGACCGGTTTACAGTTCCTACAGCTTCCGCACGATGTCGCCAGTGTTGGGGATTGTATTGAAGTTAATCCTTGGTCAAATGAGTAATAGGCACTTCCTGTCGTCGAGTATACCGGAGGAAGTTATGAAATGTAGAATATGGACGATGATTTCAAGACTTGCTGCTATTGAATACAGATCGCCCCGTGATCAATTTGATCGTTTATTAACGTTTACTAATACCTAAAGTTGGATTACAAAAGTAGTTTGAAGGGTTTTGTCAAAATTTATAGGCAACTTTTTTAATTTAAAAAAATTACATTGCGTTTTGAAACAGAGTTTTTTCCTGGATCTGACCGTGTTCATAAATGGACATTTTGGGTATACATGGACCGATTTAATCGAAAAAAAAAGACCCAATTGTGATGTTTATGGGACATATAGGAGTGCCAACAAAGAAGCTCGTCAAAGGTAATGAATGTTTTCTATTTTATTTCTGCGTTTTGTGTAGCGCCGGCTACGCTAATTATTTTGTTTACGTCCTCTTCGTGTATTTCTGGGGGTTGCATGCTATCAGATAATAGCTTCTCATGCTTTCGACCGAAAAGCATTTTAAAAATCTGACATGTTGGCTAGATTCACATCGAGTGTAGCTTTAAATGAGTACCCTGCATGTGTGTTTTAATGAAAGTTTGAGTTGTATCGAGTACTATTAGTTGGCGCTCTGGAATTTCCGCTGATTTTGATCCCTGCACAGAGACCGCAGCCAAAAAAACATCTGGGTCAGAAGGTTTAGACCCTTCTTTAACCTCTCTGTGATATGTGGGACGCTAGCATCCCACCTGGCCAAAAGCCAGGGAAAATGCAGAGCGCCAAATTCAAATAAATTACTATAAAATCAAACTTTCGTTAAATCACACATGTAAGATACCAAATTAAAGCTAGACGTGTTGTAAATCCAGCCAACATGTCAGATTTTAAAAAGGCTTTTTGGCGAAAGCAAACGATGCTATTATCTGAGGATAGCACCTCTGTAAACGAAGAGAGAGAAGCATATGTCAACCCTGCAGGCGCGACACAGAATGCAGAAATAAAAATATAAATCATGCCTTACCTTTGTTGGCAGTCCAATATGTCCCATAAACATCACAAATGGTTATTTTGTTCGATTATTTCCGTTGATATATATCCAAAATGTCCATTTATTTGGCGCGTTTGATCCAGAAAAACACCGGTTCCAACTTACACAACGTGACTACAAAATATCTCAAACGTTACCTGTAAACTTTGCCAAAACATTTCAAACCACTTTTGTAATACAACTTAGGTATTTTCTAAAGTAAATAATCAATACAATTGAAGACGGGATGATCTGTGTTCAATACAGCAAGAAAACAAACTGACGCTACCTTTCTGGTCATGCTCCTCTAACAAACAGTACACTTGAAGTGACCCTCATTTTGAACAGGGCTACTTCTTCATTCAAAACCTCAACCAATTTCTAAAGACTGGTGACATCCAGTGGAAGGGGTAGGAACTGCAAGAAGGTCCCTTAGAAATCTGGATTCCCAATGAAAACTTATTGAAAAGAGAGTGACCTCAAAAACAAAACAAAAAACCTATAATGGTTTTTCCTCGGGTTTTGCCTTCTACATAAGTTCTGTTATACTCACAGACATGATTCAAACAGTTTTAGAAACTGCAGAGTGTTTTCTATCTACTAATATGCATATCTTATCTTCTGGGGATGAGTAGCAGTCAGTTGAATTTGGGCATGCATTTCATCCGGACGTGAAAATACTGCCCCCTGTCACCAAGAAGTTAAGGTTGCTGCCCCGAACATCACCAAGCCTATCTCTGACGTGTTAAACCTGTCTCTCCTCTCTGGAGAGATTCCCATTGCTTGGAAGGCAGCCATGACGCACACTTTATTTAAAAGGGGAGATCAAGCTGATCCTAACTGTTATAGGCCAATTTCTATTTTGCCCTGTTTATCAAAAGTGTTGGAAAAATGTGTCAATAATCAACTGACAGGCTTTCTTGATGTCTATAGTATTCTCTTTTTATTGACTTGGCCAAATCTTTTGATACGGTAGGCCATTCCATTCTTATGGGCCAGCTAAGGAGTATTGGTGTCTCTGAGGGGTCGTTGGGCTGGTTTGCTAACTACCTCTCTCAAAGAGTGCAGTGTATAAAGTCAGAAAATCTGCTGTCTCAGCCACTGCCTGTCACCAAGGGAGTACCCCAAGGTTCGATCCTAGGCCCCACGCTCTTCTCAATTTACATCAACAACATAGCTTAGGCAGTAGGAAGCTCTCTCATACATTTTTATGCCGATACAGTTTTATACTCTGGCCCCTCCCCGGACTTTGTGTTAACTTCTTATGGCTTGGGGGCAGTATTTCGACGTTTGGATGAGAAGCGTGTCCAAAGAAAACTGCCTGTTACTCAGGCCCAGAAGCTAGGATATGCATGTAATTGGTGGATTTGGATAGAACTCTAAAGTTTCCAAAACCGTTCAACTAAATGTCTGTGAGTATAACGGAATTGATATGGCAGGCGAAAACCTGAAGAAAATCCATCAGGAAGTGGGATTTTTTCTTATGTGGGTAGTTTTCAATTGAATGCCTATAGAGTATCTAATGGGTTAGGACCCAGATTGCAGTTCTTATGGCTTCCACGACATGTCAACAGTCTTTAGACATTTCAGGCATGTTTTCTGAAAAATTAAGAAGAATGAGACATTTCTGTCAGTGGACTGTAGAATCATGCAGTGCTGGTTTGCGCACATGCCCTAGTGCGTGCCCTACGTTGTTTTTCCTTTTTATTGAATACGCTATTGTCCAGTTGAAATATTAGCGATTATTTAGACAATTGACAACCTGAGGATTAATTATAAACATCGTTTGACATGTTGTTTTGACAAACTTTACCGGTACTATTAGGATGTATTCGTCTGCATATTTTGACTGCCTTTGAGCCAGTGGATTACTGAACAAAATGCGCCAACAAAACTGAGTTTTTGGGATATAAAGAGGGACTTTAACGAACAAAACACACATGTATTGTGTAGCTGGGACTACTGCAACCAGAGGAAGATCTTCAAAGGTAAGTGATTAATTTTATCGCAATTTCTGACTTTCGTGACTCCTCTACTTGGTTGGAAAATGTTTGTATGCTTTTGTAAGTGGGGCGCTGTCCTCAGATAATCGCATGGTATGCTTTTAACGTAAAGCCTTTTCAAAATCTGACAAAGCATCTGGATTAACAAGAAGTACATTTTTAAGCCGATGTATAACGCTTGTATTTTTATGAATGTTTATTATGACTATTTCTGTATTTTGAATTTGGCGCTCTGCAATTTCACCGGATGTTGTCAAGGTGGGTCGATAGCGGAACTCCTGCGCCAGAAAGGTTCAACGCTCTACAACAAAGCTTTCTTAGTGTCCAACAAGTTCTCTGCCCTTAAGCTTGTTCGGAACACCTCCAAAACAAAGGTCATGTGGCTTGGAAAGAAGAATGCCACCTCTCCCCACCGGTGTGATTGCTACCTCTGAGGGTTTAGAGCTCGAGGTAGTCACCTCATACAAGTACTTGGGAGTATGGCTAAACGGTACACTGTCATTCTCTCAGCACAAAGCAAAGCTGTAGGCTAAGGTTAAATCTAGACTTGGTTTCCTCTATCGTAGTCGGTCCTCTTTCTCCGCAGCTGCCAAACTAACCCTGATTCAGATGACCATCCTACCAATGCTAGATTACGCCATTGTAATTTATAGATCAGCAGGTAAGGGCGCTCTCGAGCGGCTGCACTCTATACTCCTCTGTAAACTGGTCATCTCTATATACCCATCGCAAGACCCACTGGTTGATGCTTATTTATAAAACCCTCTTCGGCCTCACTCCCCCCTATCTGAGATATCTACTGCAGCCCTCAACCTCCACATACAACACCCATTCTGCCAGTCACATTCTGTTAATAGTCACTAAAGCACACACATCCCTGGGTCACTCCTCTTTTCAGTTCGCTGCAGCCAGTGACTGGAACGATCTGCAAAAATTCCTCGAACTGTACAGCGTCCATCTCTTCATTCAAAGACTCAATCAAGGACACTCTTACTGACAGTTGTGGCTGTTTCACGTGATGTATTGTTGTACCTGGTTGTGCTATTGTCTGTACCCAATAATGTTTGTAACATATTTTGTGCTGCTACCGTGTTGTGCTGCTACTATACTGTGTTGCCATGTGTTGCTGCCATGCTATGTAGTGTTGTCGAGTCTCTCTTGTCCTATATTTTAATGTACTTTTGTTTTTAAATCCCAGCCCCCTGTTCCCACAGGAGGCCTTTTGCATATTGGTAAGCCGTCATTGTAAATAAGAATTTGTTCTTAACTGACTTGCCTAGTTAAATAAAGAATCAATAAAAATTGAATTAATTAATTAAGAAACTGACTATTAGAATGGCTAAATCCCTGTGGATTGATGAGGAATTTAAAAACTGTATGGTTCAGAGGGACGCGGCAAAAGGAATAGCAAATAAGTCTGGATGCACAGCTGATTACTGTAAATTGGGAAATCATGTGACTAAACTAAACAAACTGTTATACAAAACAAAGATAAATTATAAATAATTATATTATATAAAAAATTATATATAATAAATAAATAATTATAAATTAAATTATAAATTATATTTATTATATTATATTTATAAATTATATTTATTATTTATTTACTATCTTTTTGTATTTGATCTTTTGGTATTTGTTTCATTAGTCCATTGTGTGTGTATAGATATACACTGCTCAAAAAAATAAAGGGAACACTTAGGAATCAATCACTTAGTAAGCAACACTGATTGACAATAAATTTCACATGCTGTTGTGCAAATGGAATAGACAACAGGTGGAAATTATAGGCAATTAGCAAGACACCCCCAATAAAGGAGTGGTTCTGCAGGTGGGGACCACAGACCACTTCTCAGTTCCTATGCTTCCGAGCTGATGTTTTGGTCACTTTTGAATGCTGGCGGTGCTTTCACTCTAGTGGTAGCATGAGACGGAGTCTACAACCCACACAAGTGGCTAAGGTAGTGCAACTCATCCAGGATGGCACATCAATGTGAGCTGTGGCAAGGTGGTTTGCTGTGTCTGTCAGCGTAGTGTCCAGAGCATGGAGGCGCTACCAGGAGACAGGCCAGTACATCAGGAGACGTGAAGGAGGCCGTAGGAGGGCAACAACCCAGCAGCAGGACCGCTACCTCCGCCTTTGTGCAAGGAGGAGCACTGCCAGAGCCCTGCAAAATGACCTCCTGCAGGCCACAAATGTGCATGTGTCTGCTCAAAAGGTCAGAAACAGACTCCATGAGGGTGGTATGAGAGCCAGACGTTCGCAGGTGGGGGTTGTGCTTACAGCCCAACACCGTGCAGGACGTTTGCCATTTGCCAGAGAACACCAAGATTGACAAATTTGCCACTGGTGCCCTGTGCTCTTCACAGTTGAAAGCAGGTTCACACTGAGCACATGACAGACGTGACAGAGTCTGGAGACGCCGTGGAGAACATTCTGCTGCCTGCAACATCCTCCAGCAAGACGGGTTTGGCAGTGGGTCAGTCATGGTGTGGGGTGGCATTTCTTTGGGGGGGCCGCACAGGTACCGAGATGAGATCCTCAGACCCCTTGTGAGACCATATGCTGGTGCGGTTGGCCCTGGGTTCCTCCTAATGCAAGACAATGCTAGACCTCATGTGGCTGGAGTGTGTCAGCAGTTCCTGCAAGAGGAGGGCATTGATGCTACGGACTGGCCCGCCAGTTCCCCAGACCTGAATCCAATTGAGCACATCTGGGACATCATGTCTCGCTCCATCCCCCACGCCACATTGTACCACAGACTGTCCAGGAATTGGAGGATGCTTTAGTCCAGGTCTGGGAGGAGATCCCTCAGGAGACCATCCGCCACCTCATCAAGAGCATGCCCAGGCGTTGTAGGGAGGTCATACAGGCACGTAGAGGCCACACACTACTGAGCCTCATTTTGACTTGTTTTAAGGACATTACATCAAAGTTGGATCAGCCTGTAGTGTGGCAAGACACTTTAATTTTGAGTGTGACTCCAAATCCAGACCTCCATGAGTTGATCAATTTGACTCCCATTGATAATTTGTGTGTGATTTTGTTGTCGTCAGCACATTCAACTATGTAAAGAAAAAAGTATTTATTAAGAATATTTCATTAATTCAGATCTAGGATGTGTTATTTTAGTGTTCACTTTATTTTTTTGAGCAGTATATATATATATGAGTGCCTTGCCAAAGTATTCGGCCCCCTTGAACTTTGCGACCTTTTTCAACATTTCAGGCTTCAAACAAAGATATAAACCTGTATTTTTTATGTGAAGAATCAACAACAAGTGGGACACAATCATGAAGTGGAACGACATTTATTGGATATTTCAAACGTTTTTAACAAATCAAAAACTGAAAAATTGGGCGTGCAAAATTATTCAGCCCCCTTAAATTAATACTTTGTAGCGCCACCTTTTGCTGCGATTACAGCTGTAAGTCGCTTGGGGTATGTCTCTATCAGTTTTGCACATTGAGAGACTGACATTTTTTCCCATTCCTCCTTGCAAAACAGCTCGAGCTCAGTGAGGTTGGATGGAGAGCATTTGTGAACAGCAGTTTTCAGTTCTTTCCACAGATTCTCGTTTGGATTCAGGTCTGGACTTTGACTTGGCCATTCTAACACCTGGATATGTTTATTTTTGAACCATTCCATTGTAGATATTGCTTTATGTTTTGGATCATTGTCTTGTTGGAAGACAAATCTCCGTCCCAGTCTCAGGGATTTTGCAGACTCCATCAGGTTCTCTTCCAGAATGGTCCTGTATTTGGCTCCATCCATCTTCCCATCAATTTTAACCATCTTCCCTGTCCCTGCTGAAGAAAAGCAGGCCCAAACCATGATGCTGCCACCACCATGTTTGATAGTGGGGATGGAGTGTTCAGGGTGATGAGCTGTGTTGCTTTTACGCCAAACATAACGTTTTGCATTGTTGCCAAAAAGTAAAATTTTGGTTTCATCTGACCAGAGCACCTTCTTCCACATGTTTGGTGTGTCTCCCAGGTGGCTTGTGGCAAACTTTAAACGACACTTTTTATGGATATCTTTAAGAAATGGCTTTCTTCTTGCCACTCCCATAAAGGCCAGATTTGTGCAATATACGACTGATTGTTGTCCTATGGACAGAGTCTCCCACCTCAGCTGTGGATCTCTGTAGTTCATCCAGAGTGATCATGGGCCTCTTGGCTGCATCTCTGATCAGTCTTCTCCTTGTATGAGCTGAAAGTTTAGAGGGACGGCCAGGTCTTGGTAGATTTGCAGTGGTCTGATACTCCTTCCATTTCAATATTATCGCTTGCAGTGCTCCTTGGGATGTTTAAAGCCTGGGAAATCTTTTTGTATCCAAATCCGGCTTTAAACTTCTTCACAACAGTATCTCGGACCTGCCTGGTGTGTTCCTTGTTCTTCATGATGCTCTCTGCGCTTTTAACGGACCTCTGAGACTATTACAGTGCAGGTGCATTTATACGGAGACTTGATTACACACAGGTGGATTGTATTTATCAACATTAGTCATTCAGGTCAACATTGGATCATTCAGAGATCCTCACTGAACTTCTGGAGAGAGTTTGCTGCACTGAAAGTAAAGGGGCTGAATAATTTTGCACGCCCAATTTTTCAGTTTTTGATTTGTTGAAATATCCAAAAAATGTCGTTCCACTTCATGATTGTGTCCCACTTGTTGTTGATTCTTCACAAAAAATTACAGTTTTACATCTTTACGTTTGAAGCCTGAAATGTGGCAAAAGGTCGCAAAGTTCAAGGGGCCGAATACTTTCGCAAGGCACTGTATATATAGTCCCAACATTTTTTTGCATGTCAGCAATCACGTTTTCAAGATACAGTGGGGCAAAAAAGTATTTATTTAACCACCAATTGTGCAAGTTCTCCCAAGTTCTCCCACTGCTTTAGAGGAGATCTGCATGGAGGAATGGGCCAAAATACCAGCAACAGTGTGTGAAAACCTTGTGAAGACTTACAGAAAACATTTGACCTCTGTCATTGCCAACAAAGGGTATATAACAAAGTATTGAGATAAACTTTTGTTATTGACCAAATACTTATTTTCCACCATAATTTGCAAATTAATTAATTAAAAATCCTACAATGTGATTTTCTGGATTTTTTCTTATTTTGTCTGTCATAGTTGAAGTGTATCTATGATGAAAATTACAGGCCTCCCTCATCTTTTTAAGTGGGAGAACTTGCACAATTGGTGGCTGACTAAATATTTTTTTGCCCCACTGTAAATAACTTTCAAAATACAGAAATACAGCTGGTATGATGTACTTTGCATCATATCATACGGTATAATGAAATGTTGAAAAAAGCTAACTCAGCTCCATCCTTCATTGAATCAGCTGGGTCATTCATCACAAAATCCTCTGATATTGCTAACTACTTGAACAACTTCTTCATTGGCAACATTAGCAAACTTAGACATGACAACAAAATTCACAGCACTAGAGTCATGACTACATGAAACTCTTCCACCTCAGTTAACTCAAGCTGACAGTAAAATCTGATTTAAAAAATCAACACCTCACGGCACAACACGGATTGTGAAGGGACACACACACTAATATTTTGGTATTTTATTAGGATCCCCATTAGCTGTTGCAAAAGCGTCCACACAAAACATGAAACATAATACAGCACATCAATGGACAATAAATGCTCAAAGACAGAACTACATAAAAAAAAAAATTTAAAGGCAGACATATCAATGCATACACACAAACTATCTTGGTCAAAGAGGGGAGAGGGGCGTTGTGCACACTAACACACACCCACACATTGTTAATATTGTGATGTAATAATGGAGCAATGTAAATGTGAATTATGCACAATGTCAAGTATGATGTAATGTTTTATTTGTGTTTGGACCCCAGGAAGAGTAGCTTATGCCTTGACAACAGCTAATGGGGATCTTAATAAAATACTCAATTGAACCAATGGACAGTATTGGTTCGCAGTAAATCTTTTCAAGTAATTCTGAGCCCAGGTAGTTCAGCCTAATATAATATTTACTACCACTGTTAGTCAACACTTGTTCATTCATTAATCATTAGGACTACAATTATGGGACAGTCCAAACTACTTTGGCTCAGAGGGATGGCACATTACTAGAAATCCCTATAACATTCAGGGCCAGTTTCTCAGACACAGATTAAGCCAAATCCTCCTGGACTAAAAAGCATTCTCAATGGAGATTCTCAATTGACAGTGCTTTTTAGTCCAGGACTAGGCCGGATCTGTGTCTGGGAAACTGAACCTTAAAGGCATACTTCGGGGTTTTGGCAATGAGGCCAATCATCTACTTCCACAGAGTCAGAACTCACGTACACCATTTTTATGTCTCTGCGTGGGGTTTGAAGGAATTTGCTAGCCCAACTGTTAACTAGTTCTAGCGCAATTGCTAACCTCACTAGCAGATACCCATAGACTTCATTTTGCTAATACCAGATCTAGCTAAATCGCTCAGATTTTTATATATATATATATTTATATAAATAAATAAATAAATAAATAAAATATATATATATATATATCAAATTTGGCTTTGGTGCGGTCCTTGGAGGAAGGTAGCTGATCAAGGCCAAAGTGAAGAGTGCAGTCATATTAGCTGCCATCAGCTCATAAAAAAAGGTTAGAACTTGAGCCAGTAGAACTGATCTTAAAGCTGTCGACAAGGGCAAAGAGTGTAGCTGGGGCGAATGCAGCTTCTTGCACTCAGGTCTAGGCTAGTGAACTCCACTTTTCCATTACTGTACTAGTAATAAAACATTACTGTTCCATTACTGTATCTTCATACCGGTGGGTTCACTGGAGGAATCCACATCAGTCGAGACTGTCCATCGTGTATTCTAGTGGCCATGCACAAAAAAAAGATAAAGCAGGCTATTGTTGCTTTTTCCCATGAATTGGCTTACAAGCACTTTTCAATCATCAATGTTGCTGCTTTTTTGTGTCTTCCATTTTTTATTTACTCAGCTCTCCCATGATTCCTCCTGGGGCATGTACACTCTTAGACAAAAGGGTCCCAGAAGGCTTCTGCGGCTGTCCCCCTAGGAGAACACTTTTTGATTCCATTCCATTTTTGCTTCCAGGTAGAACCCTCTGTGGATAGGGTTCTACATGGAAACCACGTGGGTTCAACCTATTACCAAAATGGTGCTACCTGTAACCAAAAGTGGTTATACTATGGGGACAACCAAATAACCCTTTTTGGTTCTAGCTAAGAGAGTAGGTTTTTGTATTCGAAGGCTGAGATACTGGGCCTACACACTTGGTCAGATATTGGCTTTATTACACACACACAGATGAATGAATGCACCAATGAACACATGCACAAACACACACAAATCAATGAAATGTTATTTGTCACATGCTTCATAAACAACAGGTGTCATGGCCAATAGTTTTGAGAATGACACAAATATTAATTTTCAAATCTGCTGCCTCAGTGTCTTTAAATATTTTTGTCAGATGTTACTATGGAATACTAAAGTACAATTACAAGCATTTCATAAGTGTCAAAGGCTTTTAATGACAATTACATGAAGTTGATGCAAATAGTCAATATTTGTCACTGGGCAGCTCTCGGCTGTGCTTCCCTTTGTAGTCTGTAATGGTTTGCAAGCCCTGTCACATCTAACGAGCATCAGAGCCGGTGTAGTACAATTCGATCTTAGTCCTGTATTGACGCTTTGCCTGTTTGATGGTTCGTCGGACGGCATAGCGGGATTTCTTATAAGCTTCCGGGTTAGAGTCCCACTCCTTGAAAGTGTCAGCTCTAGCCTTTAACTCAGTGCGGATGTTGCCTGTAATCCAAGGCTTCTGGTTGGGGTACGTATGTACAGTCACTGTGGGGACAATGTCCTTGATGCATTTATTGATGAATCCAATGACTGATGTGGTGTACTCAATGACATTGGAGGAATCCTGGAACATATTCCAGTCTCTGCTAGCAAAACAGTGCAGTAGCTTAGCATCTGCTTCATCTGACCACTTTTTTATTGATCAAGTCACTGGTCCTTCCTGCTTTAATTTTTGCTTGTAAGCAGGAATCATGAGGATAAAATTATGGTCAGATTTGTATGCGTCTCTATGTGTGGAGTAAAGGTGTTTTTCCTCCCTCTGGTTGCACATTTAACATGCTGATAGAAATTTGTTAAGACCGATTGAAGGCCGGTTACTTATGCACTACTAGCTAGCTAGTTAGCTGCTAGCTAGGAGTCCAATACATTTTCAACGTAGTTTGATATCAAATGATGTAGTTATATATATACCATGTGTATGTCGTGTGAACCTCATCCTCAACAATATGCGGTCTTCAACAGTGTAACGTTATCGAGAAAATCCTCGTGAACCTCATCCTCAACAATAAACATGAGGATTACTCGATAACGTTATACTGTTGAAGACAGCATATTGTTGAGGATGAGGTTCACATGACAAAAAACATGGTAAATATAACTACATCATTTGATATCAAACAAATCTGACCCACGTTGAACATGTATTGGGCTCCTAGCTAGCAGCTAGCTAGCAAGTAATGCATACGTAAAACAGCCTTCTGAAAGACAATACGCTAGCTAGCATGATGACTTCTACTTGCATGTATGTACAGTTGAAGTCAGAAGTGTACATTTCCCTTGGCAAATACATTTAAAATCAGTTTTTCACAATTACTGACATTCAATCCAATTAAAAATTCCTTGTCTTAGGTCAGTTAGGCTCACCACTTTATTTGAAGAATGTGACATGTCAGAATAATAGTAGAGTGAATGATTAATTTCAGCTTTTTTTCTTTCATCACATTTCCAGTGGGACAGAAGTTTACATACTACCAAATACTAATTGAGTGTATTTCGGGTAGCCTTCCACAAGCTTCCCACAATAAGTTGGGTGAATTTTGGCCCATTCCTCCTGACAGAGCTGGTGTAACTGAGTCAGGTTTGTAGGCCTCCTTGCTCGCACACACTTTTTCAGTTATGCCCACAAATTATCTATGGGATTGAGGCCAGGGCTTTGTGATGGCCACTCCAATACCTTGACTTTCTTGTCCTTAAGCCATTTTCCCACAACTTTGGAAGTATGCTTGGGGTCATTGTCCATTTGGAAGACCCATTTGTGACCAACTTCCTGACTGATGTCTTGAGATGTTGCGTCAATATATCCACATCATTTTTCTTCCTCAAGGTGCCATTTATTTTGTGAAGTGCAACATTCCTTCCTGCAGCAAAGCACCCCCACAAATTGATGCTGCCACCCTCGTGTTTCACGGTTGGGATGGTGTTCGTCAGCTTGCAAGCCTCCCCCTTTTTTCTCCAAACATAACGATGGTCATTATGGCCAAACAGTTCTATTTCTGTTTCATCAGACCAGAGGACATTTCTCCAAAAGAGAATGATCTTTGTCCCCATGTGCAGTTTCAAACTGTAGTCTGGCAGCATAGCCTTATGGTTAGAGCATTGGACTTGTAACCGAAAGGTTGCACGTTCGAATCCCCGAGCTGACAAGGTACAAATCTGTCGGTCTGCCCCTGAACAAGGCAGTTAACCCGTCATGGGGCGGCAGGGTAGCCTAGTGGTTAGACTAGTAATCGGAAGGTTGCGAGTTCAAACCCCCGAGCTGACAAGGTGCAAATCTGTCGTTCTGCACCTGAACAGGCAGTTAACCCACTCTTCCTAGGCCGTCATTGAAAATAAGAATTTGTTCTTAACTGACCTGCCTGGTTAAATAAAGGTAAAATAAATAAATAAAAATTGAAATTAAGAATTTGTTCTTAACTGACTTGCCTATTTAAATAAAGGTCAAATAAAAATATAAAAAAATGTATGGCGTTGTTGGAGCAGTGGCTTCTTCCTTGCTGAGCGGCCGGTTCAGGTTATGTCGATATAGGACTCGTTTTACTGTGGATATAGACCTTTTGTACCCGTTTCCTCCAGCACCTTCACAAGGTCCTTCGCTGTTGTTCTGGGATTGATTTGCACTTTTCACACCAAAGTACGTTCACCTCTAGGAGACAGAACAGAACGCGTCTCCTTCTTGAGCGGTATGACTGCTGCGTGGTCCCATGGTGTTTATACTTGCATACTATTGTTTGTACAGATAAACATTGGTACCTTCAGCCGTTTCTAAATTACTCCCAAGGATGAACCAGACTTGTAGAGGTCTACAATTTTTCTTCTGAGGTCCAGGCTGATTTCTTTAGATTTTCCCATGATGTCAAGCAAAGAGGCACGGAGTTCGAAGGTAGGCCTTGAAATACATCCACAGGTACCCCTCCAATTGACTCAAGTTATGTAAATTAGCCTATCAGAAGCTTCTAAAGCCATGACATTTTATGGAATTTTCCAAGCTGTTTAAAGGCACAGTCAACTTAGTGTATGTAAACTTCTGACCCACTGGAATTGTGATACAGTGAATTATAAGTGAAATAATCTGTCCGTAAACAATTGTTGTAAAAATTACTTGTGTCATGCACAAAGTAGATGTCCCAACTGACTTGCCAAAACCATAGTTTATTAACAAGAAATTAACAAGAAACACTCCAATCTAATTGTATGTAAACTTCCGACTTCAACTGTGTGTCATTATTATACTTTTTGATCTAGACTCTTATGTTGGATCTTATTTTCTTTCAACCAGGAGAAAAAGGTGCAAAAGGGGTTCCAGCCTTCAGAGAGGAAAACTCTGATCCAGCACCAAAGGTAAGTAAAGATTGTCTTGTCACCAAATAAAACCAGTGCCTGTTAATTTCCTGGGCCAATATGCATAAAGCGTCCTCGAGGTGGTCAAGGATCATTTCCCACCTGTTTGTTATCTCCAAAATATGGGGCCTTGTAATTTTCACTTCCTTCTCAACACTATCCTATAGCCCTCTAATTCAAGAGGATGCCTATCCAGCTGATTTCCTATCATATAACAGGACAATATCTCTAAGTAATGATTGGTTGAGAGCCTCTAGGTCTGTGTGAGGGACATGCAAGAACACAGTCCTGCGCACTTTTAATATGAGTAGTTAGCTAAGATGATCAATAAAATAATTTTGCACATACACCCCTGTAAAAAAAAGATTACATCTTGAAACAAAGCAGTGTTTCTATAATATTTTCAAAAACATCAGATATGACATTTATCCACCCCTACAACTCACTGCACTTCACTTTTGAGAGTTTCTGTTAAAACCAGGGAATTCTGTGAACTCTCTGCCTGGATGGGTTTGAACAGCTATGTCTCCCTGACAACCTCCACAAGGGATAAAATGAAGAGGCTGAAAAGATTTGGCATGGGCCCTCGGATCCTCAAAATGTTCTACAGCTGCACCATCGAGAGCATCTTCACTGGCTACATCACCACTTGGTATGGCAAATTCACCGCAAAGTCCTACAGAGGGTGGTGTGGACAGCCCAGTACATCACTGGGGAAGAGCTCCTTGCCATCCATCACCTCTATATCACACGGTGTAAGAGGAAAGCCCGAAAAATTGCCAAAGACTCCAGCCACCCAAGCCATAGACTGTTCTCTCTGCTACCGCACAGCAAGCGGTACCGGAGTATTGCTCTCGGACCAACAGGCTCCGAGACAGCTTCTCCTGCAAGCCACATGATTGCTAAATAACCAGAAAGCTAAATAGTAAATTAATGGAACCCAAACTATCTTGCACTGTCCCTAAGCACACTCACTAGACTGTACAGTATACACACACACACACACACACACACACACACACACACACACTACATTGACACTCCCACATACACACACACATACACATTACAAACACGCACACTCACAAACTTTTACACATCATTTGCTGCTACGACTCTGTTCTTTATTTTACTCTTATTATTATCTATCCTGATGCCTAGTCACTTTACCCTGCCCTGTACATATCTACCTTAAGTACCTCTGCACATTGATCTGGTACTGGTACTCCCTGTATATAGCTCCATTCTTACGTAATATTTATTCCTCGTCTTACTATTTTATTTATATATATTTTTTAAACTCAACATCGTTGGGAAGGGCTCGTAAGCATTGTTGGGAAGGGCTTGTAAGAAAGCATTTCATGGTAAAGTCTAGACCAGTTGTATTCGGTACATGTGACAAATACAATTTGATTTTGATGTCCTCGGTCTGGCTGGCAGCATGATGGACACATCTAGACTTTGATGCCTCCAACTCAGCATCTGTGGTGTCCATCAAGTCCTTCATGACACCAATGGACTTGCTAATCCTGTCTGCTGCTTTCTCAGTTATGTTTAGACCCAGGCCCTTCAAAAAGGAAGTTAATGAGTTATTCCAGGTGAAAGTCAAGGGGGACATTGAAAGGTTCAGTAGAAGGGTACTGTAGGCATATTGGCTATGACCATAGGCCTTGTAGAATAACAGAGATCAATGTATAACCTCACCCTTGGCATTTTTCAATTTTGTTGCATTACAACCTGTAATTTAAATATATCTTTATTTGGATTTCATGTGATGGACATACACAAAATTGTCCAAATTGGTGAAGTGAAAAAAAGTACTTGTTTCAAAAATGTCTAAAAAAATTAAAAACAGAAAAGTGATGCATGCATATTTTAATTGTTTTTATTTCACATGTATTTAACCAGGTAGGCCAGTTGAGAACAAGTTCTCATTTGCAACTGCGACCTGGCCAAGATAAAGCAAAGCAGTGCGACACAAACAACACAGAGTTACACATGGTATAAACAAACGTACAGTCAATAACACATGTACTCACCCCTTTGTTATGAAGCCCCTAAATAAGATCTGGTGCAACCAATTACCTTCAGAAGTTACATAATTAGTTAAATAAAGTCCACCTGTGTGCAATATAAGTGTCATATGACCTGTCACATGATCTCAGTATATATACACACACCTGTTCTGAAAGGCCCCTGAGTCTGCAACACCAGCAAGAGGCACCACCAAGCAAGCGCGACCATGAAGACCAATGAGCTCTCCAAACAGGTCAGGGACAAAGTTGTGGAGAAGTACAGATCAGGGTTGGCTTATAAAAAAATATCAGAAACTTTGAACATCCCATGGAGCACCATTGAATCTATTATTAAAAATGGAAAGAATATAGCACCACAACAAACCTGCCAAGAGAGGGCCGCCCGCCAAAACTCACAGACCAGGCAAGGAGGGCATTAATCAGAGGGGCAACAAAGAAACCAACAATAACCCTGAAGGAGCTGCAAAGCTCCACAGCGGAGATTGGAGTATCTGTCCATAGGATCACCTTAAGCCATACACTCCACAGAGCTGGGCTTTACGGAAGAGTGGCCAGAAAAAATAAGCAAACATGTTTGGTGTTTGACAAAAGGCATATGGATAAAGGTACACTGGTTAGATGAGACTAAATTTGTGCTTTTTGGCCATCAAGGAAAACAAGGAAAACGCCATGTCTGGCGCAAACCCAACACCTTTAATCACCCTGTGAACACCATCCACATAGTGAAGCATGGTGGTGGCAGCATCATGCTGTGGGGATGTTTTTCATCTGCAGGGACTGGAAAGCCAGTCAGAATTGAAGGAATGATGGATTGCGCTAAATGCAGGGAAATTCTTGAGGGAAACCTGTTTCAGTCTTCCAGAGATGAGACTGGGACGGAGGTTCACCTTCCAGCAGGACAATGACACAAAGCATATAGCTAAAGCAACACTCGAGTGGTTTAAGGGGAAACATTTAAATGTCTTGGAATGGCCTAGTCAAAGCCCAGACCTCAATCCAATTGAGAATATGTGGTATGACTTAAAAATTGCTGTAAACCAGCGGCACCCATCCAACTTGAAGGAGCTAGAGCAGTTTTACCTTGAAGAATAGGCAACAATCACAGTGGCTAGATGTGCCAAGCTGATAGAGACATACACCAAGAGACTTGCAGCTGTAATTGCTGCAAAGGGTGCTCTACAAAGTATTGGCTTTGGGGGGGGGTGAATAGTTATACAGGCTCAAGTTATCCGTTTTTTTGCATCTTTAAAAAGTGGTAGGCATGTTGTGTAAATCAATTGATACAAAACCCCCAAAAATCTATTTTAATTCCAGGTTGTAAGGCAACAAAATGGGAAAAATGCCAAGGGGATGAATGCTTTCACAAGCCACTGTATGTGTATTAAAGTAGTAAAAAGTGAAGTATTTGATCCCATAAGTTTATCCATAATCATGGTAGCATACACAATAATGTAGACGTATTTTAGAAACATATCCTATTCTTATTTACAATAAAAGTGACTCCAAAAGGACACAATATATTATTTCCTATGAATTTCCATTGGGCAATAAATAATCGGAAACCCAACCAAAACAAACAGCAAATGCATCCAACAAGTTTGTACAGATCTAAAAACTTTTACAGATGCACAATCGAGAGCATCCTGTCGGGCTGTATCACCGCCTGGTACGGCAACTGCTCCACCCACAACCGTAAGGTTCTCCAGAGGGTAGTGAGGTCTGCACAACGCATCACAGTGGGAAAACTACCTGTCCTTCAGGACACCTACACCACCCGATGTCACAGGAAGGCCAAAAATATCATCAAGGACAACAACCAGCCGAGCCACTGCCTGTTCACCCCGCTATCATCCATTAGGCGAGGTCAGTACAGGTGCATCAAAGCAGGGTCAGAGAAACTGAAAAATAGCTTATATCTCAAGGCCATCAGACTGTTAAACAGCCATCACTAACATTGAGTGGCTGCTGCCAACATACTGACTCATCTCTAGCCGCTTTAAAAATAAAAAAAATCGAATGTAATAAATGTATCACTAGCCACTTTAAACTATACCACTTTATATAATGTTTACATACCCTACATTACTCATCTTATATGTATATACTGTACTCTATACCATCTACTGCATCTTGCCTATGCCGTTCGGCCATCGCTCATCCATATATTCATTCATTCATTCCTTTACACTTGTGTAAATAAGGTAGTTGTTGTGAAATTGTTAGATATTACTGTATGGTCGGAACTAGAAGCACAAGCATTTCGCTACACGCGCATTAACATCTGCTAAGCATGTGTATGTGACAAATAAAATTTGATTTGATGATCATTTTTCACATTAAAAATACATCTTTATAATAAAAGCATTACATGCATTATTGCATTTGCAGTCACTTTTGAGAATACTGTTTTCCTGCTAATTGACTGGATTTTGCGCATTGCTGCGCTTATGTGAAGAAGTAGCATAATCGTTTATCAACATTTTAAGCTTAACTTTCTGATCTGTTGCATCAGCCTCAATGCTTTTAAAACATTTTTTGATGCAAGTGATTGTATTAATTTGGGATCTATCGCATCAAACAACTGTCCCCGACTATGTTTGGAATATTTATTTCTCATAGAATAGGTCAGCTTTTGTACTATGGGGGAGAGTAGACTGACATAGGCTAGTGCTTTTGCTATTTTTTAGGCCTATTCATCTTGTTGGCTGACGAAAAGTAAAATGTGGACAGTTCTTCCAACATCTTCAATATGCACCTCGGAATTTGATAAGGACGTTCGCAGTTGCATCCCCGATGTGTCGGTCTTCATTTGTAGCCTGTGAGAACGACCCGATCACGTAACGGGCATTGGCTAATAAGAATTGAGAGGGCCTATCAAGATGGCAGAACACAGCAGTGCAGATCACCTCAAGATAAAAACATAATATTCAATACTGTAAGTTAGACTAAATATTAGCACTTCACATACTGGTGGGTAATAAATAACCTTCAATCTGTATAACAACACAAAATGAATCATAAGGCTAGAGAAATGTATCTACAAATATTATGAAAACAAGCAACACCCAAACATGACGGAGAGTAAACAAGGAGCACCAATCTTGAAAAGAAAACGCGACTCCACGACGGACACAGACAATTAAGCTTTTCGCCACCGGGAATGATAACGGTGGAAACTGATCTGTGAAAAATGTATAAATGACAAACTGGGCATACTTGAATTAGTCAGTAAGCATATAAAAAGAAGTTGAAGGCGAGCCTCGAGATAAGTGATAAAAAAGCTGCGGCAATAGAGGAACAAACAAACAAACATACAAGCTAAAAGGTACCGTCAATAAGACTGAAACAGATGTTAATTAACTTTAAAAGGAGAATATCTTTCTGGGAGAAGCCTTGCTTGACAAGCAGACTAGAACTAAGTGAGAAAAGCTGGTACTTACTGGTATCCAAGAGAAAGAAGGATAAGTTCCTATGGGCGTAGTGAGGGAGTTCCTACACCGCTTAGGACAGAGATATGAGTGCCCAATCGTTGCCAAATTTGCATTCTTTAAAAATAAAATAATGGTTAAAAGCATGGGTTTAACTTCTTGAAACTCCCCAACCCGGATCCGGGTTTGTGACTAAGCCTCAGGCTCATTAGCATAACGCAACGTTAACGATTTCTGAAAATCGCAAATAAAATTAAAATAATGCGTTTGCTCTCAAGCTTAGCCTTTTCTTAACAACACTGTCATCTCAGATTTTCAAAATATGCTTTTGAACCATAGAAATGGACTAATTTGTGTAAGAGTATGCAAAGCTAGCATAGCATTTTGTGTAGCATGTAGCACGCAACATTTTCACAAAAGCCAGATAACCAAATAAATAAAATCATTTACCTTTGAAGAGCTTCTGATGTTTTCAATGAGGAGACTCCCAGCCACATACCAGATGCGCAGTGTTTCCTGAAAGCGTCTGTGTGTAGGAGAAATTGTTCCGTTTTCTACATTGCGCCTGGCTACCGAAACGAACCGAAAATGCAGTCACCTACAACGTGAAACTTTTTCCGGATTAACTACATAATATCGACCGAAACATGGCAAACGTTGTTTGGAATCAATCTTCAAGGTGTTTTTTCACATATCTCTTCATTGACATGCAGTTCGTGGAAGCTTGCTTCCCTCTCTGTGTCCCATGGAAAAATACTGGCAGGTGACTTTTGCGCACCAATTTCGGCGCAGGACACCGGGCGGACACGTGGTAAATGTGGTCTCTTATGGTCAATCTTCCAATGATCTGCCTACAAATACGTCACAATGCTGCAGACACCTTGGGGAAACGACAGAAAGGGTTGATTCATTCCTCTTGCGTTCACAGCCATATAAGGAGATCATGAAAGACAGAGCCTCAAAAATCCTTGTCATTTCCTGGATGCCATCTCATCTTGGTTTTGCCTGAAGCTCACGTTAAAGGGCACGCACAGAGAAGATATTTGTATTTCTGGACACGTCAGAGTGTTTTCTTTCGAACAGTAGCAATTATATGCATAGTCGAGCATCTTTTTGTGACAAAATATCTTGTTTAAAACGGGAACGTTTTTCATCCAAAAATGAAATAGCGCCACCATAGATGTAAGAGGTTAATACTTGCTGGCACGAAACTAGGCATGAATGATCAGGTCCCGAAGGAAATAACAGAACGACGCAAAGTTCTGTACCCAATCTTTAAGGAAAATAGATTAAAAAGGAAATGTGTAGCTCTAATAGTCTAATAGCCTCTCTCATCTTCTTAAGTGGGAGAACTTGCACAATTGGTGGCTGACTAAATACTTTTTTGCCCCACTGTATATATGATCCCCATCAGCTAGGACTTAACAAATCTCAAATCTTAACAAATCTCCCCATTTTTGTTACATTTTCCATGCCTTGTCAAGCATTTCTAAATCAAGTCCTTTCTCGAGTTATCCCACAACTGTTGCTAGGTAGTGAATATGTTAGGGACAATATAGAAAGAATCACAATAATTGTATGCTATAATTGTATGCTAAGATTCTGAGTTGCCACCCATTGCCTTGATGACAGATTTGCACACCCTTGGCATTCAACCAGTTTCACCTGGAATGCTTTTCCAACAGTCTCGAAGGAGTTCCCTCATATGCTGAGCACTTGTTGGCTGATTTTCCTTCACTCTGCGGTCCAACTCATCCCAAAACATCTCAATTGGACTGAGGTCGGGTGATTGTGGAGGCCAGGTCTTCTGATGCAGCGCTCCATCACTCTCCTTCTTGGTCAAATAGCCCTTACACAGCCTGGATGTGTGTTAGGTCATTGTCCTGTTGAAAAACAAATGATAGTCCGACTAAGCGCAAACCAGATGGGATGGGGAAATCGCTGCAGAATGCTGTGGTAGCCGTGCTGTGTGCCTTGAATTCTAAATAAATCACTGACAGTGTCACCAGCAAAACACCTCCTCCTCCATGCTTCACAGTGGAAACCACACATGCTAAGATCATCCGTTCACCTACTCTGCGTCTCACAAAAACACGGCTGTTGGAACCAAAAATCTCAAATTTGGACTCATCTGACCTAAGGACATATTCCCACCGGTTTAATGTCCATTGTTCGTGTTTCTTGTCCCAAGCAAGTCTCTTCTTCTTATCGGTGTCCTTTAGTAGTGGTTTCTTAGCAGAAATTCAACCATAAAGGTCTGATTCACGCAGTCTCCTCTGAACAGTTGATGTTGAGATGCATCTGTTACTCGAACTCTGTAAAGCACTTATTCGGACTGCAATTTCTAAGACTGATCTACTCTTATCCTCTGCAGCATAGGTAACTCTGGGTCTTCCTTTCCTGTGGCGGTTCTCATGAGTGCCAGTTTCATCATAGCATCATACATTTTCCAGATTGACTGATCTTCATGTCTTAACTTCTTGAAACTCCCCAAACCGGATCCGGGTTTGTGACTAAGCCTCAGGCTCATTAGCATAACGCAACGTTAACGATTTCTGAAAATCGCAAATAAAATTAAAATAATGCGTTTGCTCTCAAG
This sequence comes from Oncorhynchus masou masou, assembly GCF_036934945.1. Classification (NCBI taxonomy): domain Eukaryota; kingdom Metazoa; phylum Chordata; class Actinopteri; order Salmoniformes; family Salmonidae; genus Oncorhynchus; species Oncorhynchus masou. The sequence goes on from NC_088213.1 coordinate 48,053,165, forward strand.
CTTAGCCTTTTCTTAACAACACTGTCATCTCAGATTTTCAAAATATGCTTTTGAACCATAGAAATTGACTAATTTGTGTAAGAGTATGCAAAGAGCATAGCATTTTGTGTAGCATGTAGCACGCAACATTTTCACAAAAGCCAGATAACCAAATAAATAAAATCATTTACCTTTGAAGAGCTTCTGATGTTTTCAATGAGGAGACTCCCAGCCACATACCAAATGCGCAGTGTTTCCTGAAAGCGTCTGTGTGTAGGAGAAATCGTTCCGTTTTCTACATTGCGCCTGGCTACCGAAACGAACCGAAAATGCAGTCACCTACAACGTGAAACTTTTTCCGGATTAACTACATAATATCGACCGAAACATGGCAAACGTTGTTTGGAATCAATCCTCAAGGTGTTTTTTCACATATCTCTTCATTGACATGCAGTTCGTGGAAGCTTGCTTCTCTCTCTGTGCCCCATGGAAAAATACTGGCAGGTGACTTTTGCGCACCAATTTCGGCGCAGGACACCGGGCGGACACGTGGTAAATGTGGTCTCTTATGGTCAATCTTCCAACGATCTGCCTACAAATGTCACAATGCAGACACCTTGGGGAAACGACAGAAAGGGCAGACTCATTCCTCTTACGTTCACAGCCATATAAGGAGATCATGAAAGACAGAGCCTCAAAAATCCTTGTCATTTCCTGGATGCCAAGTCATCTTGGTTTTGCCTGAGCTCACGTTAAAGGGCACGCACAGAGAAGATATTTGTATTTCTGGACACGTCAGAGTGTTTTCTTTCGAACAGTAGCAATTATATGCATAGTCGAGCATCTTTTTGTGACAAAATATCTTGTTTAAAACGGGAACGTTTTTCTTCCAAAAATGAAATAGCGCCACATTAAGTGTAAGAGGTTAAAGTAATGATGGACTGTCATTTCTCTTTGCTTATTTGAGCTGTTCTTGCCATAATAAGGACTTGGTCTTTTACCAAATAGGGCCATCTTCTGTATACCACCCCGACCTTGTCACAACACAACTGAGTGGCTCAAACGCATTAAGAAGGAAAGAAATTCCACATATTAACTTAACAAGGCACTCCTGTTAATTGAAATGCATTCCAGGTGACTGCCTCATGAAACTGGCTGAGAGTGTGCAAAGCTGTCATCAAGGCAAAGGGTGGCTACTTTGAAGAATCTCAAATATATTTAAAATTGTTTAAACTTTTTTTTGGTTACTACGTGATTCCATATGTGTTATTTCAGAGTGAGTAGGTGTGTCCAAACTTTGCACTGGTACTGTGCAAACATTTTGCAACCAATATGTTATATATATGGAGGACACAACCATCCCAGCTCTGCAGATTTTAGATAAGATTTTACTGTCCATATGTGGCTTGTTTTTGATCGCAGGTCCAGGAATGGCTGAAGAAATGCAACATTTACCTGGAGCTAACTCTGCAAATAGCACTGCTGGGTGATTTGAAAAGTCATAGTCAATTGATAATAATAACAATTATAAAGTTGAAAAATATATGGCAAATTGAAGAAAATAAATGGATGATGTTAAGAGATAGATGAGAGGGGTTGTATGGAATAGAGAGGTAAAAAATAGTTGGTCAGTAAAATGACAGTGCCTTTGGAAAACATTCAGACCCCTTGACTATTTCCCCAATTACAGCCTTATTCTAAAATGGATGAAATTGCATTTTTTCTTCAATCTACACACAAGGAAAAGCAAAAACAGATTTGTTTAAATGTTTGCTCATTTAAAATACAACTGAAATATCACATTTACATAAGTATTCAGACTCTTTACTCAATTTGTTGAAGCACCTTGGCAGCGATTACAGCCACGAGTGTTCTTGGGTATGACACTACAAGCTTGGCATACCTGTATTTCGTGAGTTTCTCCCATTCTTCTCTGCAGATCCTCTCAAGGTCTCGGCGTTGCTGCACAACTATTTTCAGGCCTCTGCAGAGATGTTCCATTAGGTTCAAGTCCGGGCTCTGGCTGGGCCACTCAAGGAAATTAAGAGACTTGTCCCAAAGCCAATCTTGCGTTGTCTTGGCTGTGTGCTTAGGGTCATTGTCCTGTTGGTAGGTGAACCTTCGCTCCAATCTGAGGTCCTGAGCACTCTGGAGCAGGTTTTCATCAAGGGTCTCTCTATAGTTTGCGCCGTTCATCTTTGCCTTGATCCTGACTAGTCTCCCATGTTCTTGCCGCTGAAAAACATCCACACAGACTGATGCTGCCACCACCATGCTTCACCGTAGGGATGGTGTCAGATTTCCTCCAGACGTGATGCTTGTTAGTCAGGCCAAAGAGTGCAATCTTTGTTTCATCAGACCCGATAATCTTGTTTCTTATGGTCAGAGTCCTTTGGGTGACTTTTGGCAAAATTCAAGCGGGCTGTCATGTGCCTTTTACTGAGGAGTGGCTTCCGCCTTGCCACTCTACCATAAAGGCCTGATTGGTGGAGTGCTGCAGAGATGGTTGTCCTTCTGGAAGTTTCTCCCATCTCCACAGAGGAACTGTATCAGAGTGACCATCAAGTTCTTGGTCACCTCCCTGACCAAGACCCTTTTCTCCCGATTGCTCAGTTTTGCCAGGCGGCCAGCTCTAGGAAGATTCTTGGGGGTTCCAGACTTCTTCCATTTAAGAATGATGGAACCCACTGTGTTATTGGGTCCCCAAGAACACAGTGGGATCCATCATTCTTAAATGGAAGATGCTGCAGAATTGTTTTGATACCCTTCCCCAGATCTGTGCCTCGACACAATCCTGTCTAGGAGCTCTACGGACAATTCCTTTGACCTCATGGCTTGGTTTTTGCTGTGACATGTACGGTCAACTGTGGGACATTATATCGATAGTTGTGTGCCTTTCCAAATCATGTCCAATCAATTGAATTTACCACAGGTGGACTCAAAGTTGTAGAAACATCTCAAGGATGATCTAGTGATCACTAGAAACAGGATGCACGGGAGATGAATTTCGAGTCTCATAGAAAAGGGTCTGAATACTTATGTAGATAAGATTATTTTTTTAATATCAGAAATTAAAAAAAAAAAATAAAATCTAAAAACCTGTTTTCGCTTTGTCATTATGGGGAATTGTGAGTAGATTGCTGAGGATTTATATAATTTCATCCATTTTAGAATAAGGCTGTAACGTAACAAAATGTGTATAAGTCAAGGGGTCTGAATACTTTCTGAAGGCACTGCATATAGGTTCAGAACTTTTGTGAAACAGCACAGGATAAAAATATATGGCAAATAAAAATCCAACTGGAGGGTTTTCAGAGATAGATGGGAGGGGTTGAGGGTATTTGAAGGATGGGATAAAAAAAAAAAAAGATAACAATTGTAACATACATTGTATCCGTAAAATGTATATAGTATGTATAAACTTGAAGTAGAAGCCTGTGGACAGGCGTTGTTGTCCATTAGGTTAGGGTAAAATAATAAACAAAAAAATATATATATTTTTTTTAAACAATGGCATATGTGTTTCTTACAATCAATTAATACATGTTTTACGGTGGTATTTATTTTGGTTGATAACAACACTGTGCCTAGGATACAGGTGGTGCCCGAACGAACACACACTCTTGGCTGGTACTTGTAGGTTCTGAAGGTCAGCGGACCTAGTGTTAAGGTTAGGATTGGGGAAGATTCTTAGATCTGTACCTAGGGGAAACCTTGTCCCGAGGCCAATCTGCCACATTGTAGTTCACTGGCACATCGAGATGAATTTCTCTCTGCACTGTCAGTTCACAACAGCTGTTCATATGTTCATATTGTTTCCAAGAATCAAATGAAACACTGATCCAATCCCATTGCCAGTTCACTCAGAATGTTGACAAGACATGTATGGTTTTGCATCAATATCCAAATACAATGTACATCAGCTCACTAGCGGTGGGAAGATAAAAATCACAGTGGAAGCCTAAAAATGCCATATTACAACCTGTGTGTAGTGATAATTGCATTGTTTGCTCTATAACCTGTTAGTTCATATGGCTTGCCACCTTGATATATACAATGACCTAAGGCCAACACAATAAGAAGACACTGTGGCAGAATAAATTCAACCACACCTTTGTTTCATTACAAAACCTGAGAGCAACATATTTTTGGTAAAGTCCACAAAGCATATTGCATGTAACACAGTTACATGACCTACAGCATGGTCAATCAAGTTAATATTTCTGATATTTTCGGACTACTAATCAACTATTGATTTAGATGTGTGTGTTTAAGTAGAAAAAACTAAGAAACACCAATGCCATCCTCCTCTCTTTCATGTTACCAAAACGGTCTATAACTGTCATATTGTACACGCTTTTAGTTGTTGTCCTCGGCTACCTGGCTCATAACTATGAGCCAGCTAGTTAACATTAGCCAACGACATTAAGCTACATATTGAACTTCCATCCTTTCAGGCCAGGGGCGTAATGTATGAATTTATGGTTGGATCAGAATCAACGTTATAATCATTGGCTGGTACGGAGAATTATGTCTGGGTTTTTTTGGTCCAAATCCCTATCTCCATCCATGGCTGATTTAGGAAAGGGACTATTTTAGCTACCTAGCTAGCTAGCCAGCCAGCCAGCCCGGAGGACAACATCACAACGAGATGCAACAATTCAAGTTTTTTCTATCAATGACGTTTGGCTTTGGATGTGATGTGATTGGTGTGAAGCCAAATCCTTGTTTCAACTGGTTTCCCATTTCACTTTTTTTGGTGTGCCAATTAAGTTCACTCAGTTTGGCTCAAAGTTGATTTTTTTATTTAAAAATGATCATCATCAAGGGAGGCCAAATGCTCACTGGCTTGTCTTGCATTCAATGCTTGGGCGGCAACAACATCATACTCTTTTTAACCAGACAGCATTAGATGGGCTACATAGATGGGCTACACATACAGAGACAGAGGGGCGCTGTTTTGCTTGTTCGGATGCTTTCTCCAATGAAATACTGTACATTCAGCCTCTTGTGAATTGAAGGAAAATTATGAAACACAGAGAGAAATTTGGCCTCCCTTGATAAATAATTGTATATGTTTTTTCTTTTATTGGTACATTTTGGGGGAAGCCTGGCTATCCTTGGCATCCATCAATACACACCACTGCATCAGCTTGCAATGTATTGCTTTAAATTCATGCCACTGCTTTTTATTTATCCTCCTGTTTTATTCTTATGAACAACCAAACTGAGTTTAGAATGGGTTAGTGATGGTCAAACCATGTTTTTTTTATTGAATAGCAAAATGCTCTAATTCCATTTTTTTTATCATGTTATTTCAATAAACATTGTAGATAAATCACTTACAAGTTATACATTTTACAAAGGCTATTTTTAGAATTGTATCAAGAAAAAGAGAGGTGTTACAAAAGTATTAATCGTGTAATAGCAGATACAGTCAGTGGTCAAAATGAAAGTTATTCAAACTATTGCAGTGAGAAAGCAACCCTGTGTGTGTGTGGGGTGTGGGAGATTAAGTGGAAACTACGCAGAAAGAACAGCATAAACTAGACCAATCTGCAAAATGTCAAGCTCCCCCGAGAGGACATATTTAGAAACAGATGTTCCTTGTAAACAGGTCAACTCTACACAATATACACTGAACAAAATTATAAAAGCAACATGCAACAATTTCAAAGATTTAACTGATAATAAGGAAATCAGTCAATTGAAATAAATTCATTAGGCTCTAATTTATGGGTTTCACATGACTGGGAATACAGATATAGGTAATCAACTATTGATTTAGATGTGTGTGTTTAAGTAGAAAAAACTATGTTGACTCACCCTACTTGTAAAGAAACACCAATGCCATCCTGCTCTCTTTCATGTTACCAAAACGGTCTATAACTGTCATATAGTACACGCTTTTTGTTGTTGTCCTCGGCAGGGTAGCCTAGTGGTTAGAGCATTGGACTAGTAACCGGAAGGTTGCAAGTTCAAACCCCCGAGCTGACAAGGTACAAATCTGTCGTTCTGCCCCTGAACAGGCAGTTAACCCACTGTTCCTAGGCCATCATTGTAAATAAGAATTTGTTCTTAACTGACTTGCCTAGTAAAATAAAAAAATAAAATATGCATCTCCTGGTCACAGACACAGTATCTTAAAAAATAAAAAAGGCAGGGCCTGGATCAGAAAACCAGTCAGTATCTGGTGACCACCATTTGCTTCACGCAGTGCGACACATCTCCTTCATATAGAGTTGATCAGGATGTTGATTGTCACCTGTGGAATGTTGTCCCACTCTTTTTTATATAATTGTGTAACCTTTATTTAACTAGGCAAGTGAGTTAAGAACAAATTCTCTTCAGTGGCTGTGCGATGTTGCAGGATATTTGAGGATACTGGAACACACTGTCAAACACATTGATCCAGAGCATTCCAAACATGCTCAATGGGTGACATGTCTGGTGAGTATGCAGGCCATGGAAGAACTGGGACATTTTCAGCTTCCAATAATTGTGTACAGATCCTTGTGACATGGTGCAGTGAATTATCATGTTGAAACATGAGGTGATGGGGTGGATGGCAAGACAATGGGCCTCAGGATCTGATCACGGTATCTCTGTGCATTCAAATTTCCATCGTTAAAATGCAATTGTGTTTGTTGTCTGTAGCTTATCCCGGCCAGCACCATAACACCACCACAACCATGGGAACTCTGATGTCAACGTTGTGAACATCAACCGCTCGCCCACACGACACCATACACTTCTCCAGTATGCCAGTGGCCATCGAAGGTGAGCATTTTCCCACTGAAGTTGGTTACGACACTGAACTGCAGTGAGGTAAAGACCCTGGTGAGGACAATGAGCATGATTGATTTTCTGACAGTTTGTGCAGAAATTCTTTGGTTGTCAAGGTTATGTTTATGAAGCCGGTTGGAGGTACTGCCAAATTCTCCAACATGATGTTGATAGTAGAGAAAGTAACATTCAATTCTCTGACAACAGCTCTGGAGGACATTCCTGCAGTCAACATGCCAATTGCATGCCCCCTCAAAACTTGAGACATCTGTAGCATTGTGATGTGTGACAAAACCGCACATTTTAAAGTAGCCTTTTATTGTCCACAGCACAAGGTGTGCCTCTAATGATCATGCTGTTTAATCAGCTACTTGATATAACATACCTTTCAGATGGGTGGATTATCTTGGTGAATGAGAAATGCTCACTAACAGGGATGTAAACAAATGTGTGCACAAAATGTGTGCGAAATAAGCTTTTTGTCCATATGGAATATTTTTGGGATCTTTTATTTCAACTCATGAAATATAGGACCAAGACTTTACATGTTGTGTTAATATTTTTACATGCTGCGTTAATATTTTTAAGCTAAAACAGGAAGAACCCAATCCAAAACCAGCAAACAAGTTAGTTCTTCATGTACCACTATACGAACACATTGTGCTTTGCTTTATTTGCCCGCAGATTAAACGCATTTGATAAACGACATCCAGACACCTGCTTGCCGACAGCACTTTCCTGCTTTGTGCACGAGTACACATCTCACTATTTATTCTGGCTATTTATTTAAACTTCAGGTCTCCACCATTTCCTCACTACATGGCAACAGTTTTCCAATCGTAGCCTAAATATGAAACACTCGATATCGTAGTCAAAAGTTGAATGGGTTAAAACATAGCATTCAACAAACAACTCGATATCTTCTCAATCGAAAATAGCACACAGAAAGGGTGGAACAAAATCACAGTATTTCGGGGGAAGCTATCTTTTCAGCACCACAGAAATGACATGCAGAGGAGGCTACATGATCTTTGCAGTGCTGCTATAAGATTTCACCCGTTTACAATGTAAACCCCATCGCGACGTTGCAAACGACAAAAACTTTTGCAAATGTCATAAATCAGTACGTTCACTAAATATATTCAATCACGTTTGTCGTGCCACTATTAATTATTTTCAATGGATGTTCATTATACAAGACGAGGTGACGCGTTATTGGCCTTACTTACCATCAATCGCCATGATGTTCTGTTTTGGATTCAACCAAAGCGATCGTTGAAGAAGGGGAGAGGCGCATTGTAAACGAAAGGGAAGGGGGGGTCACTAGATGGTTGGTGTATCACGAAGCTTACCTTCTGTTGGTCTACTCCTATTCACCGAGACTTGAGGCCCAAAATCTGTCTTCTCCAGCAGGTGGCGTTTTTCGCCCACAATGCAAGGGTGTTTGAATGGAAGTCAATGAAAGTGTGGAATTTGGTCAACAAAAGAATGTAAATATTTGCTTATTTGCTACGTGAGGCTTAGTTGATAAGTTCCGTAATGCTTAGGTTGTTACACATTGTACTGATATGGAGAAAACTATTTAACATCGGAGTTGTGCCTTTTGTTCACACACGTGTCTACCCTCTCATTGGACCATTTTAGCCAACCTGCTCTCGCCTCCTCCCGACTGCTCTCTGTCTTTGAAGATATGTCCTTCCAATTGTGAGCTCGGCCATTTGATTATCTGGTCAATATAATGGATAATCTGTGGGCACGACGAATTGTTTTACAGTGTGCGCAAAATCATGCATTCTTAGGGAAAGAATTTAACCTTTTACTTAACCAAGAGACCCATTGAGGTTAAAAACCTATTTTGCGAGGGCGACGTGGCAAGAAAGCAAAACATGTTTTCAGTGAGTGGAATTAAATTATAGTGGATCTCAAATACATTTCCAGATAAAAATAAAGGTTATTATTTGTATATTCGTCAGCTTAAAAAACAGCCCATTTAAGCATGCAATAAAAAATAACATGACAATAATTAATACATTCACAGTCTAAACACACCAGCACACTAAAATAATGTATCACTTTAAAAGCAATATGGATGTTATTGAAAACACAATCAACAGGTTCATAGGCTACCACTATTGTTAATGTAATCCAGTCTGTTTCAGATCTAGTGTTGGCTACTGTGATTCCTACAAATGTGACAAATGATGGTTGCTTTTAGATTACAAAATTCAAATCAAATGTTATTTGTCACATACACATGGTTAGCAGATGTAAACGTGAGTGTAGCGAAATGCTTGTGCTTCTAGTTCCGACCATACAGTAACATCTAACAAGTAATCTAACAATTTCACAACAACTACCTTATACTTTACAAGTGTAAAGGAATGAATAAGAATATGTACATAAAAATATATATGGATGAGCGATGGCCAAACGGCATAGGCAACAGTAGATGGTATAGAGCACAGTATATACATATGAGATGAGTAGTGGCATAGTTTAAAGTGACTAGTGATACATTTATTACATCAAATTACATCAAATTTTTAATTATTAAAGTGGCTAAAGATTGAGTCAGTATGTTGGTAGCAGACACTCAATGTTAGTGATGGCTGTTTAAAATCAATACCTTGATGCAATATGCAATATGTAAGCTAATCAAAAATGTTTTTTATTACATAAAGGTATATTTTCTCTGTCATTAATATAGTATTTATATCAAACAGTTTATGAAGAACATGACATGTCTGGTTCAGTCGATTGTGGCTGCTTTCACATTGGCCTCGCGGTACAAAAGCAGACTGACCAACTCTGCCCGGCCCTGGAAGCAGAACAGGGTCAGTGCCTTGTGGCGGTTGGTCTCGATCTGAGCCTTGATGTCTGAGCCCATGTCCAGCGGCAGATTGACTGCAGGGACATGGCCAGTCATGGCAGCCAGCCTCAGAGGAGAGATACCCAGTGTACGTCAAGTCCTGAAAGGAAACAAATACAGTGGAGAGAGGAACACAGGGAAGGGGGAAACATGTGGACAGGAGTGATTATACACACACATTTAAAATCATTCAGAGTCTATTGACACACCTGTGCAATCTAATTAACATAATCCAAAAATCCCCATCAAAATTCCTCCGTTTAAGCGAGAGATGTGTTTTTTTTTGCATGAGCTGTGTCTCAGTCCACCGCATCCGCTTTTGTCTGCCTTTCCCATCTGCGGTGGAAAGAGGCAGAGCTAAAGCGATGTTTGTCAGACTATGAGACATCCCGAAAATCAGTCTTCTCCCAAAAACATCTGTAGCGTCTGAACGGTTTGACCTACAAACTATTATGACCACTCTCACTATAAGTGCATAAGGCGAGATCCAGATGCAGACACGGGAGGCAGATGGTTTGAGTCTTTGATATTTATTATATCCAAAAGGGGTAGGCAAGTGAATGGTTGTGGACAGGCAGAAAGTCAAAACCAGTTCAGAGTCCAGGAGGTATAGTGTGGCAGGCTTGAGGTCAGGGCAGGTATAATGGTCAGGCAGGTGGGTACAGAGTCTAGAAAACAGGCAAGGGTCAAAACAGGGAGGACTAGTAAAAGATAATAGAAAATGCAGGAGCTCGGGAAAAACACGCTGGTTGACTTGGAACATACAAGACGAACTGGCACAGAGAGATAAGAAACACAGTGATATATACACCAGGGATAACAAGCGACACCTGGAGGGGGCAGAGACAATAACAAGGACAGGTGAAACTGATCAGGGTGTGACAGTACGCCCCCTACCTGGGCGCATACCTGGTTGACCGGGGTGTCTGCGGTGGAAGTTGGGGATGAATCCAGGAGGTCTCTAGCAGGAACCCAGCACCTCTCCTCCGGGCCGTAACCCTCCCAGTCAACCAGATATTGGAAAACCCTGCACCTTAATCGAACACCCAGGAGACGTCTCACCGTGAATGCCGAATGGCCATTAATGACACGGGGAGGGGTGGGGGGCTGGGGACAGAAGACAAAGGACTGTGAGACACTGGCTTAATCCTAGACACATGGAACGTAGGGTGAATACAGAGGGTACTGGGTAACAAGAGACGGACAGCAGTGGAACTAAGTACTCTAGAGATGGGAAACGGACCAATGAAACAGGGGGACAGTTTGCGGGACTCTACACGAAGGGGCAGGTCCCGTGTGGACAGCCATACCCTCATGCTGTAGCAGGGAGCTGGAGTCCGGCAGCGGTCCACTTGTTGACGATACCTGGAGTTGGTCTTGAGAAATGCTACCCGAGCTCTTCTCCAGGTACGTCGACAGCGGTGGATGAACATCTGGGCCGAGGGTACGTTGACTTCTGGTTCTTGTTCTGGGAAGAGCAGAGGTTGATACCCCATGGAGCACTCAAAAGGGGAGAGTCCTATTGCTGAACAGGGAAGAGTGTTCCGGGAATACACCACCCAGACCAGTTGTCGGCTCCAGGTAGCGGGGTTGGTTGGGACCAGACATCTTAGGGTGGTTTCCAGGTCCTGGTTAGCTCACTCCAACTGGCCGTTCGACTGTGTTTGGAATTCGGAGGATAGGCTAGCCTACGCCCCAATTAGGGTGCAGAACGCCTTCCAAAACTGAGCTAAATATACAGGACCGCGGCTGGACACCATATTCACCGGGAGTCCATGGATCCGGAAGACTTGCTGTACCATGAGCTGGACCATTTCTTTGGCAGAGGGAAGTTTGGGGGAGAGGGATGAAATGGATGGCCTTAGAGAACCGATCCACCACTGTCAGAATGACGGTGTTGCCATCAGACGGGAGAAGCCCAGTGACAAAGTCCAGAGAGATATGGGACCAGGGACGATGAGGAACTGGTCATGGCTGAAGAAGGCCAGAAGGAGCCTGCCATGGAGTCTTGTTCTGGGCACACACCGTGCATGTGGCGATGAAGGCAGAGACATCAGGAACCATTGTGGGCCATCAGAAACGTTGGAGGAATGCTAGGCTACGGTGGGAACCTGGATGACAGGTTAGCCTGGTGGAATGAGCCCATTCCAGGACCCGGGACCGGACTGAGTTAGGGACAAACAGCCGGTTAGCTGGGCCCCCTTCAGGTCCAGGCTGGGAGCGTTGTGCCTTGTGAACCAGGGTCTCAATACCCCAAACCACTGTGGCTGCAAGGCATGAGGTAGGGAGAATGGTTTCAGAAACCGAGGGTGTGGCAGAGGAACTGTATAGGCGGGACAGAGCGTCAGGATTAACATTTTTGGACCCTGGGCAGTAGGAAATGGTGAAGTTGAATTTAGTAAACAAGAGAGCCCACCGAGCCTGCCTGGAGTTATCGGTTCAGACCAAGAATGGCTGTTCTGCTCCTTTCAGCCAGTGCCTCCACTCTTCCAACGCCATATAGTCTGCCAGGTGTTCTCGGTTGCCTACGTCATAGTTCCTCTCTGTAGGATTGAGACGATGGGACAGAAAGGCACAGGGATGAAGCTTTTGGTCCTGGGCAGATCGCTGGGGCAGGATTGCCCCCACTCCAACGTCAGAAGCATCAACATCTACCACAAATTGCTGAGATGGGTCCAGATGGAAGAGGATGGGTGCTGTTGTGAACAGATGCTTCAGGTCCACAAAGGCTTTGTCGACAGCTGGAGACCATGTGAATGGTACTTTGGGAGAGGTGAGTGCAGAGCGGGGACGCCAGGGTGCTGTAACCCCGAATGAAATGGCAGTGGAAGTTACAAAGCCTAGGAATCGTTGCAACTGCACCCTGGACGTAGGTTGAGGCCAATCCACCACTGCTTTCACCTTTCCAGGATCCATCTGGACATAACCCTCAGCAATGACATATCCCAGAAAGGCGATTGTAGAGTGGGGAAACTCACACTTCTCGGCTTTCACAAACAATTGGTTCTCCAGGAGGCACTGAAGGACCTGACTGACACGAAGAACATGTTCTTGGGCAGACCAGAAAAAAACTGGATGTTGTCAAGGTAGAGGAACACAAAATGGTTTAGCATGTCCCGGAGCACATCGTTTACCAAAGCCTGGAAGACAGCGTTGGCTAGTTGGTGAGACCAAATGGCATGACCTGGTACTCATAGTGTTTTCTGGCTGTGTTGAAGGGTGTATTCCACTCACCCCCTACGCGTACCCGAACCAGGTGGTAGGTGGTCCAGCTTGAAAAAAATGGTGGCCCCCTGGAGAGGTTCAAAAGCCGAGGAGAGGAATGGTAGGGGGTACCAATTTTTAACCGTAATGGCATTCAGTCCCTGGTAGTCAATGCACAGACACAGGGTCTTGTCCTTCTTTACAAAGAAAAACCCTGCACCAGTAGGAGATGCAGACGGATGGACAGCCTCAGTAGCCAGAGACTCCTCTATATACTCCTCCATAGCCTTGGTCTCCGGCCAGGATAGAGAATATAGACGACCCCGAGGTGAAGTGGTGCCTGGGAGAAGAACAATGGCTGCTGGTGCGGCAGCGTAGCCTAGTGGTTAGAGCGTTGGACTAGTAACCAAAAGGTTGCAAGTTCAAATCCCTGAGCTGACAAGGTAAAAATTTGTTATTCTGCTCCTAAACAAGGCAGTGAACCCACTAGACCATCATTGAAAATAATAATTTGTTCTTAAATGACTTGCCTAGTTAAATAAAGGTATAATAAAAAATAATAAGGATGGTGTGGGGGAAGGGAAGTAGCACGTGCCTTACTTCATCACAAAACCATGGGCCGACTCATGTCTGCTACACATAAAGCAACATAGATACAGTAATTAAATGCAATGAGAAATGCCATCAGACATTACATGATTAAATCAATGGCATTGGCACTGCATTAGACTTGATTTAGAATTTAAATAGATTGTGTTCATATTATTAAATTAAAGGCCATGTTTTAAACCTTAAAGGGGAATTTCACACTGGGGTAAAAGCTTGTTTTCATCATGTCTGGGGCATTTCTAGGACAGTGAGTTGGGATTCATACATAATTGCCCAGGAGGAATGCAGGTCAGGCCTTCGCTCGCTGAAAGATACACCTTATGAATGTAGTCCTGTTTGTGGCATTTCGCAAAGGCTCTCTGTAATACTGATTGCACTATATGTTTTTGTGGGTGTAGATATGGTTGTCCTTGTTCAATGGAGCCATTGGACGTCTTTCATTGATGTTCCTATCGGCGGATTCATTGCTAAATATACAAACATTGTTTCCAGTCTCTGGAAGACTACAACTTGCGTTGGGCGATGCTTCGTGCTCTGGACTCTTTCCCTCCCCGAAGGCGGGCTTTTTTGAAAAGAGGGGTGGACACCAACAACAATTCTTTGGGCAAAGCTGAAAGAACTGACCAGATGCAATGGCTTCAAATGATTCCTCTCATCTACACGAATTCGACAATGGAGCATCTATTAGCTACATGGTGATATTCAGTCATAAATATTTCAACCGGAATATAGTGAAGTAGGATTTGAAGCAAAGAGTGGGATTTAGTTAACGTTAGAAGCTACGCTACAGCTGAATCCGGCACCAAGAGGGCAGATGAAAAAAACGGTACCTAGCTAAGTAAGTTATTTTTCCTGCAAGCAGTCTAGCTAACTTTAGTTTATCTACTGAAACGCATATTTTGTAATGCTGGCTAACATACTACTGTGTTACAGTGTGGGAAAATCTAACAATTTTTCTGTGTGCTAAGTTGGCTAGTTAAATAACTACCGGCAGCCATATCTATGACACAAAATAGAATGGGTTTTACAATCGGAGCTCTTTTGTATCCTAATTGTAAAAACCTACTATCTTATTAGTCGTAGATTTGGCTATTGAACAGCAAGTTACAAATTACAATCAGGTCACCTAAAGCTAGGTTTACCAGCATTAGCACATGACTGGAGTTGGCTAGCTAGTTAGCCTGGCGCCTGCTAAATTGTGTAGCTTGTTATGCACTACGCCTCGCATTTGTGACTTGTTTGCAAACATGTAACCTCAGAAGCTGTAAATAATTTTACTAGCTATTTATGTAACATAATTGACGAGGGTTGACATTGGTTATGATTATGACCATGGATGAAGGTCCGATGACACGGATGCTACTCTACAGGACTGTTTTGCTAGCACAGACTGGAATATGTCCCGGGATTCATACAATGGCATTGAGGAGTATATCACATCAGTCACCGGCTTCATCAATAAGTGCATTGACAACATAATCCCCAGAGTGAACGCACATCCATATCCAAACCAAGAAGCCATGGATTGTTGGCAACATCCACACCGAGCTAAAGGCTAGAGCTGCCGCTTTCAAGGAGCGTGATACTAATCCAGACGCTTATAAGAAATTTCGCTATAACCTCAGACGAACCATCAAATAGGCAAAGCATCAATACAGGACTAAGATTGAATCCTACTACACCCGGCTCTGACGGTCGTCGCATGTGGAAGGGTTTGCAAATGATTATGGACTACAAAGGGAACTGCCCAGTGATGCGAGCCTACCAGACAAGCTAAATGCCTTTCATGCTCACTTCAAGGCACGCAACACTGAAGCATGCATGAGAGCACCAGCCGTTCCGGACGACCGTGTGATCACGCTCTCCATAGCCAATGTGAGCAAGACCTTTAAAAGGTCAACAAGGCGCGGGGCCAGACGGATTATCAGGACATGTACTCAGAGCATGCGCGGACGAACTGGCAAGTGTCTTCACTGACATTTTCAACCCTTTCCCTGACCTTGTCTGTAATACCTACAGGTTTCAAGCAGACCACTATATTCCTTGTGCCCAAGAAAGCAACGGTAACCTGTGGTAACTACCGCCTCGTAACACTCACACCATGAAATGTTGGTCATGGCTCACATCAACACCATCATCCCAGAAAACATAGATCCACTCCAATTTGCATACTGCCCTAACAGATCAACAGATGACACAATCTGAAGAGCACTCCACACTGCCCTTTCCCACCTGGACAAAAGGAACACCTATGTAAGAATGCTGTTCATTGACTACAGCTCAGTGTTCAACACCATAGTGCCCACAAAGCTAAGGACCCTGGGACTAAACACCTCCCTCTGCAACTGGATCCTGGACTTGCTCACGAGCTGCCCCCAGTTGATCAGGGTAGACAGCAACACATCTGCCACGCTGATCCTCAACACGGGGGCCCCTCAGCGGTGCGTACTTAGTCCCCTCCTGTACTCCCTGTTCACCCACAATTGCTTGGCCAAGCACGACTACAACTCCATCATTAAGTTTGCTGACGACACAACAGTGGTAGGCCTGATCACCAACAACGATGAGACAGCCTATAGGGAGGAGGTCAGAGACCTGGCGGTGTGGTGCAAGGACAGTAACTTCTCCCTCAACATGAACAAGAAAAATGAGATGATCATGGACTACAGGAAAAGGAGGGCCGGAAGACTACAGGAAGAGGAGCTAACCTCTTGTAGGTTTTCATTCCAACCCTAATCTAGCACACCTGGTTCTAATAATTAGCCTTAGTAAACCTCCCCCAGCCCATTGACTTTGACAGATCATTTTTGTCAATAGTACCCCTTTGCAGGGTAATTTTGTAGCTGTCTTTGTATTGTGTTTTGAGAATCTGCAGAGAGAAGAATGAGGTGGTAGTGTCATTAGTTGTAGTCTTGAGTGTATACCTTTTAGTGTCCCTTGCTGGTTTCTGTCCCGCAATCGTGTTGTGCTCCATAGCCGCAAGGTGTGTCCTCTCCCTCATGCTTGTGTACTCAAAATGCTCCCGCTTTGGGGTATTTTTCAGCAGGGCACTGTCTAATGACTCCAGTTATCCAGAGTTGTACAAAAAGAAAAGATAAGACTAAATTGATTACATGTTCTTGATGTTCTGGATGTTCTGGAAGGTACTCTGTGGTCCTCGGGCTTCCTCTAACCACCTGTAACTCCATAACACAAACCATACAAACACTCCCCAATTGAGGTTTATACCATGCTTACTGTAAATGTAGCTCTTTGCCGTCAACTTGGATTATTTTTTTCCGGGTTTGTGACTAAAGCCTCAGGCTCATTAGCATAACGCAACGTTAACGATTTCTGAAAATCGCAAATAAAATGAAAATAATGCGTCTGCTCTCAAGCTTAGCCTTTTCTTAACAACACTGTCATCTCAGATTTTCAAAATATGCTTTTGAACCATAGAAATTGACTAATTTGTGTAAGAGTATGCAAAGCTAGCATAGCATTTTGAGTAGCATTTAGCACGCAACATTTTCACAAAAACCAGATAACCAAATAAATAAAATCATTTACCTTTGAAGAGCTTCTGATGTTTTCAATGAGGAGACTCTCAGTTACATACCAAATGCGCAGTTTTTCCTGAAAGCGTCTGTGTGTAGGAGAAATCGTTCCGTTTTCTACATTGCGTCTGGCTACCGAAACGAACCGAAAATTCAGTCACCTACAACGTAAAACTTTTTCCGGATTAACTACATAATATCGACCGAAACATGGCAAACGTTGTTTGGAATCAATCCTCAAGGTGTTTTTTCACATATCTCTTCATCGATATGCAGTTCGTGGAAGCTTGCTTTCCTCTCTGTATCGCATGGAAAAATACTGGCAGGTGACTTTTGCGCACCAATTTCGGCGCAGGACACCGGGCGGACACCTGGTAAATGTGGTCTCTTATGGTCAATCTTCCAATGATCTGCCCACAAATACGTCACAATGCTGCAGACACCTTGGGGAAACGACAGAAAGGGTTGACTCACTCCTCTCGCATTCACAGCCATATAAGGAGACAATGGAAAACAGAGCCTCAAAAATCCTTGCCATTTCCTGGATGCCATCTCATCTTGGTTTTGCCTGAAGCTCACGTTCTAGGGCACGCACAGAGAATATCTTGGTATTTCTGGACACGTCAGAGTGTTTTCTTTCGAATGGTATCAATTATATGCATAGTCGAGCATCTTTTTGTGACAAAATATCTTGTTTAAAACGGGAACGTTTTTCATCCAAAAATGAAATAGCGCCCCCATAGATGTAAGAGGTTAAAACAGAAATGTGCATCATGTAGCACTAATTCCAAAAAGGTTTGGGACACTGTAAAGTCCATGGAGAGAAGGAGCACCTCCTCCCAGCTGCCCAATACACTGACGCTAGGAAACACTGTCACCAACAATAAATCTACGATAATCTGTCATTTCAAAAAGCATTTTTCTATGGCTGGCCATGCTTTTCATCTAGCGACCTCTGGACCCCCTCTTTCTTTCCCGATTGGAATAATGGCTACCTCTGTATTTTACGCGAGAATCACTCTGAGAGCATCAGGTGACCACTTGCACAATGTAGCCAGTATTCTTCAACATAAATGCGTAAAACTATGTCACAATGCTGTAGACACCTTGGGGAATACGGAAAAAAGTAATCTGGTTGATAGCCTATTCACTGCTCAATAGGGACGCATTGGAATGCAGCGCTTTCAAAACATGAGGCACTTCCGGATTGGATTTTTCTCAGGCTGTCGCCTGCTAGTGTCGTCCGCAAACTTGATGATTGAGTTGGAGGCGTGCATGGCCAAGCAGTCGTGGGTAAACAGGGAATACAGGAGAGCGCACCCTTGTGGGGCCCCAGTGCTCAGAACGCACCCTTGTGGTGTCCCAGTGTTGAGGATCAGCGGGGTGGCGATGTTGTTACCTACTCTTACCACCTGGAGGGCGGCCCGTCAGGAAGTCCAGTACCCAGTTGCACAGGGCGGGGTCAAGACCCAGGGTCTCGAGCTTGATGACGAGTTTGGAGGGTACTATGGTGTTAAATGCTGAGCTGTAATCGATGAACAGCATTCTCACATAGGTATTCCTCTTGTCCAGATAGGTTAGGGCATTGTGCAGTGTGGTTGCGATTGCATCATCTGTGGCCCTATTGGGGCGACCCACTCCCATTGGAGTGGGTCTAGCGTGTCAGGTAGGGTGGAGGTGATATGGTCCTTGACTAGTCTCTCAAAGCACTTCATTAACAATGTCTACACTGTATTTCTGATACATTTGATGTTATTTTAATGGACAAAAATGTGGTTTTCTTCTTTCAAAAACAAGGACATTTCTAAGTGACCACAAACTTTTGAATAAATCAAATAAAACTATGTCCCTCTGCTAAAATATACTGGAATGCAGCCCTAGGACAGCCTGCTGCAACAGCAGCAGCAGCGATGTCAGGACTCCTGGACATGGGAGGACATTTTGGGCGGCAAGGGTTGCTACACATGGGAGGAGATCCTGGCTGGAAGGGATGGCTTCCCATGGGAACAGGTGGAGGCAGCTAGGAGAGCAGAGGCAGCCGGAGAGAGGAGCCAGCGATACGAGGTAACACGGCTGGAAGGGAAGCCCCAAAAATGTATTGGGTGAGGGGCACATGGGTAGTGTGGCTAAGTCAGGTAGGAGACCTGCGCCAACTTCCCGCGCTTACCGGAGAGAAAGAGGGACCGGCAGGCACCGCGTTATGCGGTGGAGCGCACGGTGTCCCCGATGCGTGTGCATAGCCCGGTGCGGTACATTCCAGCTCCTCGTATCGGCCGGGCTAGAGTGGGCATCGAGCCAGGTGCCATGAAGCCGGCTCTACGCATTTGGTCTCCAGTGCATCTCCTCGGGCCGGCGTACATGGCACCAGCCTTACGCATGGTGTCTCCGGTTCACCAGCACAGCCCACTGCGGGCTATTCCACATCGCCACACTGGCCTGGCTACGGGAAGCATTCAACCAGGTAAGGTTGGGCATGCTCGGTGTTTAAGAGCTCCAGTGCGCCTGCACGATCTGGTCTATCCGGTGCCTCCTCCACGCACCAGCCCTCCGGTGGCAGCTCCCCGCACCAGGCTGTCTCTCTGTCTTCTCCCTGCAGGTGATCCCGCCAGTCCAGTGCTGCCAGAGCCTTCCTCCTGCCCAGCGCTGTCAGATTCTCCCGTCTGTCCTGAGCCGCCAGAGTCCCCCGTCTATCCTGAGTCGCAAGACTCTCCCGTCTGTCTTGAGTCGCCAGAGTCTGCCGTCTGTCCTGAGCCGCCAGAGTCTCCCGTCTGTCCTGAGCCGCCAGAGTCTCCCGTCTGTCCTGAGTCGCCAGAGTCTCCCGTCTGTCCTGAGCCGCCAGAGTCTCCCGTCTGTCCTGAGCCGCCAGAGTCCCCCGTCTGTCCTGAGCCGCCAGAGTCCCCCGTCTGTCCTGAGCCGCCAGAGTCCCCCGTCTGTCCTGAGCCGCCAGAGTCTCCCGTCTGTCCTGAGCCGCCAGAGTCTCCCGTCTGTCCTGAGCCGCCAGAGTCTCCCGTCTGTCCTGAGCCGCCAGAGTCTCCCGTCTGTCCTGAGCCGCCAGAGTCTCCCGTCTGTCCTGAGCCGCCAGGGTCTCCCGTCTGTCCTGAGCTGCCAGAGTCTCCCGTCTGTCCTGAGCCGCCAGTCTCCCGTCTGTCCTGAGCCGCCAGTCTGTCCTGAGCCGCCAGAGCCGCCAGTCAGCCAGGAGCCGCCAGAGCCGCCAGTCAGCCAGGAGCCGCCAGTCAGCCAGCCAGCCAGGAGCCATTAGCCAGCCAGGAGCTTCCAGAGCCGTCAGCCAGCCAGGAGCTTCCAGAGCCGTCAGCCAGCCAGGAGCTTCCAGAGCCGTCAGCCAGCCAGGAGCTGCCAGAGCCGTCAGTCAGCCAGGAGCTGCCAGAGCCGTCAGTCAGCCAGGAGCTGCCACAGCCATCAGCCAGCCAGTAGCTTCCAGAGCCGTCAGCCAGCCAGGAGCTGCCAGAGCCGTCAGCCAGCCAGGAGCTGCCAGAGCCGTCAGTCAGCCAGGAGCTGCCAGAGCCGTCAGTCAGCCAGGAGCTGCCGGAGTCGTCCTTCACTCCGGCGCTGCCGGAGTCTCCCGCCTGTCCGGCGCTACCGCAGTCTCCCCCCGGTCCGGCGCTGCCGCAGTCTCCTGCCTGTCCGCCGCTGCCAGAATCTCCCGTCCATTCGGGACCCGTGGTGAGGGTCCCCAGTCCGAGGTCGGCGGCGAAGGTCGCCGCTCATAAGAGGCCAAGGGGGCGGTTGAGGAGGCGGACAAAAACTCTGGTGAAGTGGGGTCCACGTCCTGCGCAAGAGCCGCCACCACGGACAGATGCCCACCCAGACCCTCCCTTATAGGTTCAGGTTTTGCGGCCATAGTCCGCACCTTTGGGGGGGGTACTGTCACGTTCTGACCATAGTTCTGTTATTTTATTTTTTGTTTTAGTATGGTCAGGGCGTGAGTTGGGATGGGCAGTCTATGTTTGTTTTTCTATGTTGGTTTTTGAGAATCATACTTAGGTCGCCTGGGTTTCACTTTTGGTTTGTGGGTGTTTGTTTCCGTGTGAGTGTATGGGCCACACGGTACTGTTTTCAGGTTTGTAATTTCACGTCATCGTTTATTGTTTTGATTCAGTGTTCAGTGCTTTCTTTAATTAAAATCATCATGAACACTTACCACGCTGCGCTTTGGTCCGATCCTTACTCCTCTCTATCTCCAGACGACATCCGTTACAAGACCTTTATTATACACAGACTCAAAATAGCTATTGATAACAAATGTTTGTTTTGTGGTTGTGACCCAGAGACTCTTGACCATTTATGTTGGGACTGTTCATATGTCGGAAGATTTTGGAGTGAGTAAGAAGATTTTATTTGAAAAGAAACAACTATTAATGTTCATTTGAAAGACTCAAAGATCCAAATTATATGGACCCTGATTTAACTTTCATTGTTAATTTGTTTATTTTTCATGGCAGATTCTTTATCCGTAAAATGAAAAGGGCGGAGAACAAACCCCTCTTCACGTTGTTTAATTAAGATAATTAAGAATATATTTTTTGTTGTTGAAATGATCAGTAAGTGTAAAAACAAATAAGCAATACGTACTATAAACTTTTTGACAAATTGAAAATTGATCTCAATATGTATGTCTGTTAGGAATAGGTACTTTTGTTTGTATATTTCCATTTTTGTATTTGTTTGTTCATAATTACCTGAATTATTTTTGAGAAACTATTCATGGTTGATGGGTCAATCAATGGGTCAACGGGTCAATCAGCTGCTGTCTTCTTTAGTGATGTGGGGGCTGTGCTTTGGCAAAGTGGGTGGGGTTATATCCTGCCCGTTTGGCCCTGTCTGGGGGTATCGTCGGATGGGGCCACAGTGTCTCCCGACCATTCCTGTCTCAGCCTCCAGTATTTATGCTGCAGTAGTTTAAGTGTCGGGGGCTAGGGCCAGTCTGTTATCTGGAGTATTTCTCCTGTCTTGTCCTGTGTGAATTTAAGTATGCTCTCTCTAACTCTCTCTAACTCTTTCTCTCTCTCTCTCTTTCTCTTTCTTTCTCGGAGGACCTGAGCCCTAGGACCATGCCTTAGGACTATCTCACCTGATGACTCCTTGCTGTCCCCAGTCCACCTGGCCGTGCTGCTGCTCCAGTTTCAACTGTTCTGCCTGCGGCTATGGAATCCTGACCATTTCACCTGATGTACTACATGTCCCAGACCTGCTGTTTTCAACTCTCTAGAGACAGCAGGAGCAGTAGATACTCTGAATGATCGGTTATGAAAAGCCAACTGACATTTACTCCTGAGGTGCTGACGTGTTGCACCCTCGACATCCACTGTGATTATTATTATTTGACCCTGCTTCTACACCTGCATTGCTTGCTGTTTGGGGTTTTAGGCTGGGTTTCTGTACAGCACTTTGAGATATCAGCTGATGTACGAAGGGCTTTATAAATACATTTTATTTGAAAATTGGATTCTTTCATTGTAAAGCAAATCTACAACAAACTATAAATAAACTTATATATATATATATATATAAAACAACATTCTATAGGTTGAATGATTACTGTTTGCAGCTGATCACATTCCTCACTTGAATACCATGTAAAGCGATGTGCTCGACAATACACGTCTTTGTCACATCCTGACCTTAGTTCCTTTTTTATGTCTCTGTTTTAGTTTGGTCAGGGCGTGAGTTGGGGTGGGCATTCTATGTTTTGTGTTCTATGTTTTCTATTTCTATGTGTTTGGCCTGGTATGGTTCCCAATCAGAGGCAGCTGGCAATCGTTTTCTCTGATTGAGAACCATACTTAGGTAGCCTGTTCCCACCTGGTGTTTGTGGGTAGTTATTTTCTGTTTAGTGTGTTTTGCCACTGACGGAGCTGTTTTTGGTTGTTGCATTTAGTGTTCAGTTTATTAAAATAATGATGAACACTTCCCACGCTGCATCTTGGTCCTCACCTTCTACCACCAACGGTCGTTACAGAACTACCCACCACAACTGGACCAAGCAGCGTGGTAACCAGGAGCAGAGGGTTCTGGAGTCTATCACTAGGAGAAATTAACATTGGATAACAGAATAAGAAAACAAAAACAAAGCTCAGCTCTCTCAGGGTCTCTCTGGCATGTCCAAACTCAAATGGATAACCTTTGTCACAAGGAAACAGAGATTGTATTAGGTTAATTAATGGGCACATCTCTGCGCAACCTTCAAAAACATGCCACTTTGAGAGTAAATAAACAATGCAATCATGTGGTTATGATTAACTTGAATGATATGAGAACAAGAACAGTCAGATGTTGTAGATATTTTTTAGATTGGTGTTTTTGTTCTGTAGATGTAGCAGTCACTTTGCTATAATTGAAATCAGAGCAAAATCCTTGGGGCAGGGTAAGTGACCCCATTCTTTCTAGAGACACATTTTTGCAACTGTTAAGAGTACACAGATTGGATACAGTGGTATTTCTGGCCTGGCTGTGGCCTGAGGGACAACTTGGACAAAGTCAATGGAAAAATGTATCAGCTATGTATAAGGGGCCTGCCATGCCAAATAATGTTCCCAGGCCAAAAAGTGTACCCCTCTGCGTCACAATGGGATTCAATAAACTGTGTTACCGTCCGTTGCTATATCAACGGTGTGATGACCTAATGATTAGAATTGGAGATCATTACAGCCTAAATTGTTATTTTCATCATCGCTATGCAAACCAGGCTGATTTCCATGACAATTTCGCTGTTTTAACAAGTTTTGTTAAGCTAATAAAATGAAAGCATAACTTCAAACTACTTTTGGGTATCTTGTTAACATTATAACATGAAATCCATGTCTTAAATGTTGCTATGTTTCGGGAAATGACAAAGAATACGTTATCTACTTGACAAACTTGTTACTGACCTTACAGATAAAAGTCAGATAATTTCCACTCCATTCATATGCAAATCCATTTGATTCATACACTGGCTTGTCTGGCTGTCATGTTTTTATTTTAACCTGCCCGTCCCTTATCTACACTGAACTAATATCATTTCAGTAGTCCTCTATTAGGATAAAAAAAAAAAAAAATCTCGTATAGCTCATTAATACACCCTTGTGGTTGAATATATGTGTATCTATTGTAGGTCCCAGGATACAACAATGAATAATTTGGAACAAATAAATACAGTCAAAGGAAACCTTACAATTAACCAACCTGGCAATATTTAATATTTTAATACATAAATGTTTATATTTTTTGGTACAGTTGTGTCAGTAATTTATTTTCAATTTTTTTGTACATTCACATGGCAATCAGACTAAAATACTGAATTCTGGAGTGTGGAATATAGAGGAGGTGGTTGCTGTGTGGGTGGGAGGTCCTGCTGGTCACTTCTCAACAGGCAGCCAGTCTTGGAAGGGGAAATTGAAGAGGGAGACTGCAAAGTCTGGGCACTGCTGCTCACTTTGTTCTGAGTTTTTGCAGTGCTAGTGTTTTTAGTTAATCTTTGCATCTCACATATTACATGCCCAGTATGATAGAGCCAGAAAAATATCAGTGTTAGGGAAACTAAAACTAGCTTCAGGTTATTTTGTGTGCAAATGCAAATAGTTATTAGCTGAAATTGTATATATTCACTTTAACAGATGGTGACCCCAGCTAGGAGTGAAAGAACAGCAAGGTTCCCCAGGTCTCGCCTTCCTTTCGTTCTTCTTCCAAACCAAGTAGTTCGCTTGGATGTCGTAGCACTTGCTCCTGTGCTTGATTCTGCTCTGGTAGCTCTCCTTCTGTTTCTCCTGCGCCTTGTTGATGTTTAGTCCACCTTGACTGATAACAGGAATACATGCAATTATGCTTCATATTACAAATACATTTCTTACATATCTCTTGGAGGACGAGAAAATAAATTAACAGCAATCATTTTAACCTGGTCAAAAACCTCCACATCCTTCTTAGCCTATGCCTGAAGGTGGTCCTCAAAGGCATTCTAAACTGATTTGACAACTTCCACCACATCAGCTGGGGTTTCAAGTGATCTGAAAGTACGTTATACAAAAATAGCAATAGACAAAGAACAACACTCAGTCAATCACAAATTTGAAAGACTATATGCAATACATAAAAAATGTAATTGCATTGTTTACCTCAGTCAACAGCTGCGGCTCCTGTCCGTACTCGGTGGAGGCCTGGATGCTGCTGTTGTGTAAAGAGAATTACCTTCAGGTTGTTTGCCCACCCTTCCTGGTACCAATCAAGGGACTTGCCCATGGCAGTCTTGAGGGTCTGGTTGGTCAATTCACCAAACTTGGAGGAGGGGGTAGGAAAGCAATATCTATTGACAATCTAAGATATTGAAATATGTCCGATTATGTACCATAGGAAAACAAAAATAAATTGTAAATAAATAAAACAAACCATTGTGCTCCCACAGTTGATTTCTTCAAACCAAGCTGCTTACCTATTGCAGATTCAGTCTTCCCAGCCTGGTGCAGGTCTACAATTTTGTTTCTGGTGTCCTTTGACAGCTCTTTGGTCTTGGCCATAGTGGAGTTTGGAGTGTGACTGTTTGAGGTTGTGGACAGGTGTCTTTTATACTGATAACAAGTTCAAACAGGTGCCATTAATACAGGTAACGAGTGGAGGACAGAGGAGTCTCTTAAAGAAGAAGTTACAGGTCTGTGAGAGCCAGAAATCTTGCTTGTTTGTAGGTGACCAAATACGTATTCTCCACCATAATTTGCAAATAAATTCATAAAAAATCCTACAATGTGATTTTCTGGATTTTTTTCCTTCTCATTTTGTCTGTCATAGTTAAAGTGTACCTATGATGAAAATTACAGGCCTCTCATCTTTTTAAGTGGGAGAACTTGCACAATTGGTGGCTGACTAAATATGTTTTTGCCCCACTGTAAGTACAGCAGCCAGCAACGTCAACAGCTTAAATTATTTCTTCCTATTCAACAATATTTTCTTATTTAAAGACAAATATATGGTAAAGAAAGCGTGTTCTCTTTTCGGTCCTCTGAAGCAGCACGTAGTCAGCAGGTTGTCACCGTCAAAAACAGCATTGTTGGAGAGCAATTCTGAGGTAATAATTTTGCGAGGACTGAGCGAGTGTTTATGAAGTGAAATAGAACTGGAACTGCCCTCATACTCCTTCCTTCGTGACCGCTACGAGTAAAAATAGAGCCAACCAGCATAGCAACAGACGCTTTGGTTAATGACATAATCCGGTCAGTGTTTTTTGCTAATTCTAGCAACAGCCCTAGCAACAGAAGCTGGAACTCATCGAATTTCATGAACTGTGCCCTCATCAGGCTGAGTCTAATGAAAAGGAATGTGACATCATGGGGCAGTTTCAGCAGGTAGTTCATCAACATGATGTTTGTGGTCTGATAAGCAGTGTTGCCAACTCATTTTCAGGGTAAATTGCTAGAGGCAGGTTGATTTGTTGCTAAAAGTTGCTAAAAGATGTTGTGATGTCATTGCGTGATAACGTAAAACTGCGCCATCACGTAGAATACACAGTA
The DNA here is from genome assembly GCF_036934945.1 of Oncorhynchus masou masou. NCBI lineage: Eukaryota > Metazoa > Chordata > Actinopteri > Salmoniformes > Salmonidae > Oncorhynchus > Oncorhynchus masou. Next base: position 48,079,645 of record NC_088213.1, read on the forward strand.
AAGTTACTGAAATTGACTGGCCATCTCAGAGAAAATGAGGTTCAGGTACAGACTCCCACTCTTTTCTGTACATCTTTTGATTGATGTCGGGAGTTCTGTTCAAGATCAAAACATTCGTGACCAACTATATTCATTGGTTTTGGCTCGTCGAACCCGTACTACTACTGCTGCAGTCAGCCAACAATGATTTGCAATTTGCTGAAATTGCTGCTGGCCTGCTGTTTCCTGTGCACGAGCTGAGCGCCCTGCTACTGACGTCACTCACAATGCACTTTCGCAGCCAGGCACGTGTGTTGTGACTGAGTGTGTGACAGAGAAAATCGTTTTTGTCATTTTGAGGGAAAATGCGTGCATTTTAGCGTTTGAGTCACTTTTCAAAAGTTGCTAAAAGTTCAAAATAAATTTTTACAAGTTGCTAAAAATGTTGCCAGGGTAGTCTGAAAAGTTTCTAAATCTAGCAACAAAATTGCTAAATTGGCATCACTGCTGAGAAGTCCTCACTGAGCTCTGTTCTCACTTGTATGCGCTCGCAACCACCCACAGAAAATGAAAGGACAAACATCATAGAAGTGTATATAGTACCCAAATGTTCCTTAACGGCAACAAAGCCATTATGGTAAAATATTAAACTCAAGTAAATCTCACAATTGATTTTATATGTTTATTTCATTCACAGAGGTATAATATAAATATAGATATATTGTGCTATTTATTTCAAAACTGGCAAGACATCATTTGTGTTGAACAGTTCAGGTCGTCCTTGACTGGTTAACGCAGTTTTAGCAGACACAAAACAGTCAAGATTGGGGGCAATTACATTTTCAGTCAGTCCTTTTACTGAACACATCAAATTGAAAAGTGCCTATCGTTTTTTCCATTGGGATATTTGATATTTCAATTAATCTCCTGGACAGACCGGTAGTTAAATGGAATTGACCCCAACCATACATACAGTGTCCCCATAAATATGATACTGAAAAAAGAAAACACATCTGCACCAATGCAGAAATTGCATAATAGTCCATATCCAACATAATTATTGTTATTCAAACAAACAAAATAACAAACCGGACAGTTTCACAGTGTATGAATGAACAGAGAGTCATGGTGTGTTAATGTTATTCTTTTTCACATGCTCTTGGGTGGGCTCCTTCAGTGAGAGTCAGAAAGTAAAGTATTGGGCGAACAAGCTCCTTTTGTTCCTCTGATTCGTTTGGTTCCATGGTTGCCTTGTCAGTCTCAGGAAGGCTGCATAAGAAGGTTGAAATGACAGCAGTTACACAATGCCAAACACAACAACAAAAGGTTTCAAAGAGCCAACACAGAGTTTAATGAACACACTCAACATACAGTACATTCCAGAATGCAATGCAGCTACATAAAGAGGCTGCATATAGTCTTCATAACACTAAAAGTGCATTGCCGCAAACCCTTTGGCTCTCTTGATTAAAAATCCGTTACTTCACCTTTCCACAATATTGTCCTTAAGTATTTTCAAAATGTAGTTTCTTATTTCTCAGTGATGGTGCGAATCAAAGCCAGACAGCATTCCTTCTCAACAATAGCTATTAGAGTAGTGATTGAATTCTAAATATGACGTGTGGCACTGCCTTTTCTTTGTGTCCGACATTTTATTTCTATAAAAACTAAAAACATTTTAACAACCCAAAATTCCCATCATGGACATTTTATTATTTGCTTCATTCTGTGTTGTTACAGGATTCAACCTACATAATGCATAGTACATTTAATAAAAATAATAATTGACCTCAAAAGGCACAAATCGCTCAGCACTAATTGAAGCTTTGGTTGTTATATACAGTGCCTTCAGAAAGTATTGAAACCCCTTGACTTTCTCCATATTTTATTGTGTTACTGAATGAAAAAATGCATATAAAAAAATAATTCTTACCCCTCTACACACCAAAGTCAAAACATGTTTTTTGAAAACTTTGCAACGTTACTGAAATTAAAATACAGAAATATCTCATTTATATAAATATTCACACCTAGAATCCCCTTTGGCAGCGATCACAGCTGTGAGTCTTTCTGGGTTAGTCTCTAAGCGCTTTGCACACCTGGATTGTACAATTATTATTTTTTAAATTCTTCAAGCTCTGTCTAGTTGGTTGTTGCTAGACAGCCATTTTAAAGTCAAAACCGTAACGAAGCAACTCAGGAACATTCAATGCCATCTTGGTAATCAATTCCAGTGCATATTTTTCCTTGTGTTTTAGGTAATATTTCTGCTGAAAGATGAATTTGTCTCCCAGTGTCTGGTGGAAAGCAGACAACCTGTTTTTTTGCTCGAATTTTGCCTGTGCTAAGCTCTATTTTCTTTTTATTTAAAAAACCTCCCTAGTTCTTGCCGATGACAAGCATACCCATAACATGATGCAGCCACCACTGTGCTTGAAAATATGGACAACGACCCAACACATTTTTGGACACTGTGTGAACTAACCTCCAGACGAGCTTTAATACCATACAACTCTCCTTCCGTGGCATCCAACTGCTCTTAAATGCAAGTAAAACTAAATGTATGCACATCAATTGATCGCTGCCCACACCCGCCCACCCGTCCAGCATCACTACTCTGGACGGTTCTGACTTAGAATATGTGGACAACTACAAATACCTAGGTGTCTGGTTAGACTGTAAACTCTCCTTCCAGACTCACATTAAGCATCTCTAATCCAAAATTAAATCCAGAATAAGCTTCCTATTTCACAACAAAGCATTCTTCACTCATGCTGCCTAACATACCCTTGTAAAACAGACTATCCTACCGATCCTAGACTTCGGCGATGTCATTTACAAAATAGCCTCCAACACTCTACTCAGCAAATTGGATGCAGTCTATCACAGTGCCATCCGTTTTGTCACCAAAGCCCCATATACTACCCACCTCTGCGACCTGTATGTTCTCGTTGGCTGGTACTCACTTCATATTCATCGCCAAACCCACTGGCTCCAGGTCATCCATAAGTCTTTGCTAGGTAAAGCCCCGCCTTATCTCAGCTCACTGGTCACCATATCAGCACCCACCCGTAGCATGAGCTCCAGCAGGTATATTTCACTGGTCACCCCCAAAGCCAATTCCTCATTTGGCCGCCTTTCTTTCCAGTTCTCTACTGCCAATGAATGGAACGAACTGCAAAATCACTGAAGCTGGAGACTCATATCTCCCTCACTAACTTTAAACACCAGCTGTCAGAGCAGCTCACAGCTCACAGATCACTGCACCTGTACATAGCCCATCTGTAAATAGCCCATCCAATTACCTCATCCCCATATTATTGCACATGCATTATTACACATATTATTACACAAATGCATTATTACACATTTTAGAATAAGACTGTAACGTAACAAAATGTGGAAAAAGTCAAGGGATCTGAATACTTTCCGAAGGCACTGTATGTGCATATATAGATTCCAAGAACACAGGATGAGATGTTACTATCCGTTGTGCAAGCACTTCCAAGAGTTGAACAGTGAACGTGGTGAAATTTGGGGAGCGCATCGTCAGTAGTATACCTTTGGTTCCTAGGGTGTTTCGGCCTTTCACACTATACACCCTCCCCAAAGGCGGCCAGCGACAGGGTGATCAATCCTACGCTTGCGTCCCATTCCCAATTAGTCATAGGAGTTGCCTTGTTGTTGATAGCCAACATCCCATGGGACTATATATTATATAATATATATATATATATTATATATAGTCCCATACAGTGCCTTCGGAAAGTATTCAGATCCCTTGACTTTTTCCACATTTTGTTATGTTACAGTCTTATTCTAAAATGGATTAAATAAATACAAATCCTCAGCAATCTTAGCAATCTACACGCAAAACCCAATAAATACAAAGCGAAAAAAGGTTTTTAGAAATACCTTATTTACACAAGTATTCAGAGACTCTAAATTGAGCTCAGGTGCATTCTGTTTTCATTAATCATCCTGTTTCTAAAACTTGATTGGAGTCCAGCTGTGGTAAATTTGATTAATTGGACATAATTTGGAAAGGCACACACCTGTCTATATAAGGTCCTACATTTGACAGGCCATGTCAGAGCAAAAACCAAGCCATGAGGTTGAAGGAATTGTCCGTAGAGCTCCTAGACAGGATTGTGTCGAGACACAGATCTGGGGATCGGTACCAAAAAATGTCTGCAGCATTGAAGTCAAAGAACGCAGTGGCCTCCATCATTCTTAAATGGAAGAAGTTTGGAACCACCAAGACTCTTCCTAGAGCTGGCCGCCCAGCCAAACTGAGTAATCGGGGGAGAAGGGTATTGGTCAGGGAGGTGACCAAGAACCCAATGGTCACTCTGACAGAGGTCATGAGTTCCTCTGTGGAGATGGGAGAAACTTCCAGGAGGACAACCATCTCTGCAGCACTCCACCAATCAGGCCTTTATGGTACTTGGAGTTTGCAATCAGCCAACTTGGAGATTACCAAAAGGCACCTAAAGACTCTCAGACCATGAGAAACAAGATTCTCAGGTCTGATGAGACCAAGATTAAACTCTTTTGGCCTGGAGGAAACCTGGCACCATCTCTACCGTGAAGCACGGTGGTGGCAGTATCATGCTGGGGGGGGGATGTTTTTCAGCAGCAGGGACTGGGAGACCAGTCAGGATTGAGGGAAAGATGAACGCAGCAAAGTACAGAGAGATCCCTGATTAAAACCTGATCCAGAGCACTCAGGACCCAGACTGGGGTGACGGTTAACCTTCCAACAGGACAACAACCCTAAGCACACAGCCAAGACTATGCAGGAGAGGCTTCGGGACAAGTCTCTCTATGTCATTGAGTGGCCCAGCCAGAGCCCGGATCCAACCTGACAGAGCTTCAGAGGATCTGCAAAGAAGAATGGGAGAAACCCATATACAGGAGTGCCAAGCTTGTTGCATCATATCAAAGAAGACTCGAGGCTATAATTGTTGCCAAAGGTGCTTCAACAAAGTACTTAGTACTTAATAGTGAAGACATCAAAACTATGAAATAACACATTTGGAATAATGTAGTAACCAAAAAAGTGTTAAACGAATCAAAATACACTGCTCAAAAAAATAAAGGGAACACTTAAACATCATAATGTAACTCCAAGTCAATCAAAAGGCCGTAGGAGGTCATTTTGCAGGGCTCTGGCAGTGCTCCTCCTTGCACAAAGGCGGAGGTAGCGGTCCTGCTGTTGGGTTGTTGCCATCCTACGGCCTCCACCACGTCTCCTGATGTACTGGCCTGTCTCCTGGTAGCGCCACCATGCTCTGGACACTACGCTGACAGACACAGCAAACCTTCTTGCCACAGCTCGCATTGATGTTCCATCCTGGATGAGCTGCACTACCTGAGCCACTTGTGTGGGTTGTAGACTCCGTCTCATGCTACCACTAGAGTGAAAGCACCGCCAGCATTCAAAAGTGACCAAAACATCAGCCAGGAAGCATAGGAACTGAGAAGTGGTCTGTGGTCCCCACCTGCAGAACCACTCCTTTATTGGGGGTGTCTTGCTAATTGCCTATAATTTCCACCTGTCGTCTATTCCATTTGCACAACAGCATGTGACATTTATTGTCAATCAGTGTTGCTTCCAAAGTGGACAGTTTGATTTCACAGAAGTGTGATTGACTTGGAGTTACATTGTGTTGTTTAAGTGTTCCTTTTATTTTTTGAGCAGTATATATATATATATATATATATATATATATATATATATATATGATCAAATGACTCTTGTGAAGTAGTGACGGGAACCATCTGCTTAGTTTCCTGGAAGTTATAAAAAAAGATCAGTGGCTGTTATCCTTGCAAGTGGAGGGTGCCGGATTACTGAAAAGGGGTGCCAATAATTTGGACCCCCATCTTTTTGAGAGAACAAAAATAAAAATTCTCTAAGCAATTGTATTAGTACAAAATAATATAATCTAACCCCCCCCTTTTTTATATACATACAATATAGGTATTTTTTGTTCATTTTTATCAAGGGTGCCAATAATTTTGGACATGACTGTATATTATGTACCTATGTACGTTATATTAAATATCAACCTTAAAGCAAAAAAACTTATCAGTTGTGGATCGGTTGTGTACAACAATTTTATGTATGCTTTTTGGTATCCATACCAGTGTCACGCCTTGGTCATTGTATTTTGTGTTTTCGTTATATATTTGGTTAGGCCAGGGTGTGACATGGGTTTATGTATTGTATTTTCGTATTGGGGTTTGTAGTATTTGGGATTGCGGCTGAGTAGGGGTGTTGTATAGGTTTGGCTGCCTGAGGCGGTTCTCAATCAGAGTCAGGTGATTCTCGTTGTCTCTGATTGGGAACCGTATTTAGGTAGCCTGGTTTTCACTTTGTATTTCGTGGGTGATTGTTCCTGTCTCTGTGTAGTGTTCACCAGATAGGCTGTAATAGGTTTCACGTTCCGTTTGTTGTTTTTGTATTTATTTGTTATTTCATGGATAGTTCCGTTATTTGTTTCATTAAAGAACATGAGTAACCAACACGCTGCATTTCGGTCCGACTCTCTTTCGACAAACGAAGAACGTCGTTACAACCAGATTCAATCAGTATATTGTTGATCAGAATATAGGTGATTCTAATTGAATTAGTATAAACTGAGCAGGTGTTCAGTGGATAACTAACCTTGATGAGAGGGTTAATGACTCCAACATTAGGACTGGTGTTGAACACTTTGTTGAAGCCAGTCTCTCTGTTGACCAGCTCCAGCTGATAGAACTTCTTGTCATCCTACAAAAAAACAGGAAAGACTGGTCAGTTCACGTCTGTAACAGAAGGACCACTTTGGAAACAAGTGTTTAAATTACTGCTTTGAAGTAGGGAACCAATGGACATCTTGTTGCATTATTTCATACCCAAATAAATCAAATTCAACATGTGAGTCAGAGTACTGACACTAAGGTCGCAATTTAAGCCAATAAAATAAATGCCAACTGTAGGTTCACTTAGAATATTTCTGCTGTATTTTATGGTAAAGCTGTTCCTCTGGCACAGGATATATTGGATAATGACAGGAATCCATGCCACACCTATCCTTAAAATACAGTGTTAACATCCTCAGTGAGGATTTCCTTTATCTGCAACTGATTGAATTGAGTTGGGGCCCTTAAGTGTTTGCATCAGTACAATGTTTTTTATCATTCACATGGAATAAAACCTTGAAGTTGGAATGTTGGTAAAATCATTAGAAGTTGTAAGAAGGTAAAATACGTCCACTAAAAGGAGGAAATCTTAAGGTAAAGTATATATAAACTTAAAGATAGTTTAATGATTTCAGTGTTCTTTTTTGTTTATTTTATTCCCTTGTGACCATAGCAGGTGCAAACACTTAAAACAATTCCCTCTGATTTGTAGCTAGATGGTAGATATTCAAATTCTAAAACTTTAGTCAAGAAATCATATGGGTATTTTTCTATTTGTTTGATGTGTACATGAAGCATGGAATTCAGACATTACATACATTGAAATAAATCACAAGGGATAATAAAAATCAATGAAATCATGGCATACAATCAAAGAATGTCAGTGCTTGTTCATGGTTTGAAGGTCTCATTATGAGTGTCAGTGAGAGGGCATTTGTTTAGAGAGTGATGGAGCTAGCAGGGGGAATCAAGTTGGAGTCTCTTAGGCTTTTGTGCTATCTGTAGTTGGTTCCCAAAATGTTTCTGGTAGTTTCAGAAACTACCGCTGCAGTCCAATTCTCTCCCTTTCTCAATGAAGTGTGCACCCATTTACTCTCCCTCATGGACTCAATAGCATTGGATAGGTGTGTACATGGGCTATTTTTTTATTTCACCTTTATTTAACCAGGTAGGCTAATTGAGAACATGTTCTCATTTGCAACTGCGACCTGACCTAGATACAGTTGAAGTCAGAAGTTCACATACACCTTTGCCAAATCATTTAAACTCAGTTTTTCACAATTCCTGACATTTAATCAGAGTAAAAATTCCCCGTCTTAGATCAGTTAGCATCACAACTTTATTTGAAGAATGTGAAATGTCAGAATAATAGTAGAGTGAATTAATTTGAGCTTTTTTTCTTTCATCACATTTCCAGTGGGACAGAAGTTTACATACACTCAATTAGTATTTGGTAGCATTGTCATTAAATTGTTGAACTTCGGTCAAACATTTCAGGTAGCCTTCCACAAGCTTCCCACAATAAGTTAGGTAAATTTTGGCCCATTCCTCCTGACAGAGCTGGTGTAACTGAGTCAGGTTTGTAGACCTCCTTACTCACATTCTTTTTCAGTTCTTCCCACATATTTTCTATATGATTGAGGTCAGGGCTTTGTGATGGCCACTCCAATACCTTGACTTGTTGTCCTTAAGCCATTTTGCCACATATTTGGAAGTATGCTTGGGGTCATTGTCCATTTGGAAGACCCATTTACGACCAAGCTTTAACTTCCTGACTGATGTCTTGAGATGTTGCTTCAATACAACCACACAATTTTCCCACCTCATGCCATCAATTTTGTGAAGTGCATCAGTCCCTCCTGCAGCAAAGCACCCCCACAACATTTTGCTGCCACCCCCGTGCTTCACGGTTGGGATGGTGTTCTTCGGCTTGCAAGACTCACCCTTTTTCCTCCAAACATAACGATGGTCATTATGGCCAAACAGTTCTATTTTTGTTATATCAGACCAGAGGACATTTCTCAAAAAAGTACGACCTTTGACCCATGTGCAGTTGCAAACTGTAGTCTGGCTTATTCATGGCGGTTTTGGAGCAGCCTTTCAGGTTATGTCAATATAGGAATCGTTTTTACTGTGGATATAGATACTTTTGTACCTGTTTCTTCCAGCATCTTTACAAGGTCCTTTGCTGTTGTTCTGGGATTGATTTGTGCAAAAGTATGTCCATCTCTAGGAGACAGAACGCATCTCCTTCCTGAGCGTTATGACGGCTGCGTGGTCCATGGTGTTTATACTTGCGTGCTATTGCTTGTACAGATGAACGTGGTACCTTCAGGCATTTGGAAATTACTCCCAGGGATGAAACAGACAATTTTTTCAGTTTTTTTTTCTTCTGATTTCTTTTGATTTTCCCATGGTGTCAAGCAAAGAGGCACTGAGTTCTCGAAGGTAGGCCTTGAAATACATCCACTGGTACACCTACAATTGACTCAAATGATGTCAGAAGCTTCTTAAACCATGACATCATTTTCTGGAATTTTCCAAGCTGTTTGAATGCACAGTAAACTTAGTGTATGTAAACTTCTGACCCACTGGAATTGTGATACAGTGAATTATAAGTTAAATAATCTGTCTGTAAACACATGTTGGATAAATTACTTGTGTCATGCACAAAGTAGATGTCCTAATTGACTTGCAAAAACTATAGTTTGTTAACAAGAAATTTGTGGAGTGGTTGAAAAACGAGTTTTAATGACTCTAACCTAAGTGTATGTAAACATCCGACTTCAACTGTATGTATTTCTTACACCATGCTTTAAATCCATGCGGGGGAGTGAACGAGGGTGAGAACTGCCAAGTAAAGATTTATAAAGATTCTGTTATATACGATTTCAGGACCATTCATGACTACGGACATTTGTTTTTCCAGACCATGTGATCTAACCAGGGACCTAGTTATTGTTATAGTTGACTATTTAAGCAATAAGGCATGGGGGGGTGTGGTATATGGCCAATATACCACGACTAGGGGCTGTTCTTAAGCATGACGCAATGCAGAGTGCCTGGATACAGGCCTTAACCGTGGTATATTGGCCAAAAACCACACACCCCGAGGTGCCTTACTGCGATTATAAACTGGTTATCAACATAAGTAGAGCAGTAAAAATCTATGTTTTGTCATACCCGTGGTATACGGTCCGACATACCACGGCTGTCAGCCAATCAAATCAGCATTCAGGGCTCGAACCACCTTGTATATACTGTTTATGAAACAGTATTGTAGCGACCCGCACAGACAGCTGTGTGTTATGTGTTAGGCTAGGAGGTGGTTGTGTTGTACTGACCAGTACCCGGTGTTCGCGGGGTCCGACATGTCAATCAACCTGCTATCTGCCAATCACGGGAATGCCTGGAATGTTCTGATGCCGGGCATCCTGGTGGTTGGCGGAGTGGCGTGGAGGGGGGGTGGAGCATTGGAAGTTAAGACCAGGTTCAGCTTTTTGTTCTCTCTCTCTTACGTCTGGGCTTCTCACGATTGGCTTGTGGGTTATCTGTTATCTTTTTTGGCGTGTGCTACGGCCCAAACAGTAGCCTGTGTAAAGTTGGTTTAATAAAACGTCAATTCGCAAACTCAAGCCTCTGTCTGGACAATTGCTCATTTATGATCTAGTCAGGTCATTACAGTATATACAACTCAGGACATATTTCATTGTGGACAATTAGGTAATATTTGGTTGAGACCTTGATCAATGAGATATCCACCCACTCAAGTAAACAGGGAAAAGTTTGTGCTTAATCCTATTCTTTAACTTCAATTTTTGGTTGAGTTAGAGATGTGAATCCAACACATTATTTATTGACCTGTCGTCAAGTTAGTATTCACTGTATTGCAAAAGTTATACTGAATTGTTTGGTTGTCAACAAACCACATATCAACATTTGAAAGAGATGTACTGTATCTACTGATTGGATAGTTCAATCTATGCCACCCACGTGGTCCTATTCTTTAACCTTCGAGTTTTGGTTGAGTTGGAGACATGAATCCAACATGTTAATTGTTAACTGCTATTTAGGCCGGGACTCAATCTGATATGCATTATAGTGCCCTTGACATTTAAAGGTAATTTCCATTGCATTTACTGTGAATGAGATCTCCATGAATGTCAGGGAAAATGCCTTTAAAATCCGAATTGTCGACTGTACAACACGCTGTGCTATGAATTAAATTGTGGCTTTACTCTATTGCAAAAGTGATATCGAATTGTTTTTGGTTGTCAATAAAACTAAATATTAACATTTGAAGGAGATGTATCTACTACTTGGACAGTTTCATCTATGCCACTGGTTTAGTGCTATTCTTTATCCGTTTCCAACTTCTAGGAATATTTTAATCCACTTAACCCCAATATTTCACCATCATTGAAAAGCCCTAGTTCTTTGTTGCTTTGGGAAAGTAAATTCTGAAGATTTTTACTTAATTTAATGTGATTCTTAATTAATTTACATTTGTCACTCAAGTTTAGATGTAATCCGTAGTAAGGGGAATCAGTGCCACTGGCCGCCATAGTTGTTTTTGTTGCAGAGCTGAGGAGCGTCACCCAGCATGGTAAAATTAATTGCAGTCCATATCTTCTCTTCTATCGCGGGGGATTCAATGATGTCCGAGGGGGGAAAAAACGCGTTTGTTGCTGTAATATCGCAAACGGATGTGGCAATTTCACCGTTAAGGGTAAGGGGATACCGAGCCAGTTCCATAACTGTATCCATTCAACTGAAATGTGTCTTCTGCATTTAACTCAACCCCTCTGAATTAGAGAGGTGCGGGGGGCTGCATTAATCGCCGTCCAGGTCATCGGTGCCCGTGGAGCAGTTTTTGTAGGGGTTAACTGCCTTGCTCAAGGGCAGAATGGCAAGTTTAACACCTTGCCGGCTCAGGGATTCTAATAAGCAACCTTTTGGTTACTGTCACAGCGCTCTAACCACTGGGATTCCAGCTTTAAGGTCAACCCTGTAACGTGAACTCTCGTATTCCTTTAAAATCTTTTTTTTTTGTCGAAACAAACATTGATCATCTAATAGCTGAATCAAGATGTAAAAGCAGTTGAGCTGGTTCTAATCTTTTTGCCATTTTCTGGTGTTTTGTGGTGGAAAACTGGGCCCATCGAGCATAACACGTCAACGCTGTTGCCCATACATAGATAAGCTGGAAATGTTTTAACAATTTCAACAACAAAGGGCATACAGCAACTTTCTATTTCCTTTGTCACAAGGGGAGATAAAATCTAAGATAAAAATCGTCAACCCTGTCAGTTTAAGTCACTTTTTAAAATGTATTTTTTATTTTACCTCTTGAGTTGGAAAAATATGTTTGTTATGAAGTTGAACATGTGCTCTTTGTGACAGAATGAGGTGAAATTGTTATATTTGACTAAATTAAAGGACCCAGAAGTTACTTGTGGAATAACACAATAATGTAAAAATAATGTCCAGGGAACATACTTCCACAACTGCGCCCAACCAAATGGTAATTACTTTATGTTCCGTGAAGGTTTCTTGTTAGTTGACCAACCACCACCCATTCCCTGAGAATTACTTTTCTATTGAATTCTACTGTGTCAGGGGCAGATCTCAAAAATGGACATGGGTAATGGCATACAACTATAATAGGATTAATTGGATGGTAGAAATGTCAATGTATCCCCTCATCAAATTTATTTAAAGTCACCAGTGAATTTGCTGTTTATTTTCCCCCCAATGTTCAAGTGAAACCTACGCCCTTGAGTTGACCACCCACCACCAGTTTCTTGACAAGGGCCTCTCGCTCTGTCACCATGTCCTTGAGCTCAGCAATGACCTGTAGGTCCTCATGACGACTCTCTCTGTTCCGAAACTTATCTTCTGTCCCCTCCAATCTAGACCAGGGTGACACATCAAAACATAAAATATGCATTAGATAACCATAAAAGTATCAAATTGCCAAGTAGATGCCACACAGTACCTTGTATGGCATCTAGATGGTGCACACATTGAAAGTTATCCAAATCAAATGTATTTATATAGCCCTTCTTACATCAGCTGATATCTTAAAGTGCTGTACAGAAACCCAGCCTAAAACCACAAACAGCAAGCAATGCAGGTGTAGAAGCACTCAGGTGTGCAGGTGTAGAAGCATCTAAATTAGGTCACCATAGATGGCATTAAGTATGTAAGCAGAACAAAGTGTATCTGTGTATCAACATTTCAACAGTGGCCTAACATTCTAGCACATCGGATAAAAATAACATTTGAGGTGAGATCCCTGGCTTTTGATTGCTCTCTCACACACTCACACATACACACACTGTGCCCTTACAGTATCTGGAGGGCAGAGATCTTGTCCTTCAGTAGCTCCTGGGCTTTGTTGAAGTCTGAGAGCATGATCTGAGTCTCTCTATGGTGTACAGCACTCAGCTCCCCCAGCTCTCTCTCATGTCTCTTTGTCAGGTCCTGTTCATGAGCCCTGAGGCACAGAGAGAGAGACAGAGGTCAGTCACATATCCCCAGTGGCTGAATGTAAACAAAGCTTTGCAGCCAAACTATGTTAAAATGAGTCTCTGTACACTCTCCAGTCAATAATGATGAGTAAATAATTAAAGCAAGCTAAAAATAACAATAATGCATTTATATAACAGGCACTCACTCCTGTGAGATTTTTACCTCTCTTCACATATCTAATCATGGAATTCATCCAAACACAACACTACTTTCCCCCAAAAACAAACTGCAATACAGTCTCTGCTTAACTGGTTGTGGATGTTGTAGAATTCAAGTGGAATAAAAGAGGGATGTGAATGTCAGTCACCTCCAAAAGATACACCTGCCATGTCCTGAGAAATGGGACTTTATTTATATCTTGAGAGTCTCTGTAGGACACGTCATACTGTAGGATGGCCACAATCACGTCAATCATTCTAGCCACAGACCACAGCATTATGCCAGAGATAGAGATCTTCACTTATCTCCGGGTACATATAGTGCATTCGGAAAGTATTCAATCCCTTTCCCTTTTCCACATTTTGTTACGTTACAGCCTAAAAATGATTAAATTATTTTTTCCCCTAATCAATCTACACACAATGCCCCATAATGACAAAGCAAAAACAGGTTTTTAGAATGTTTAAAAACAATGTAACTGTATTGCCTAATGTGAAAACTGTGTAATCTACTGCAATTTACAGTACTGTAGCATAATACTTTCAGCACATCTAAGGGTTATTTGAAACACGTATCTTGCATTGTTTGCTATTGGATTAACTGGTAGTTAAAATGACTAAATTGAAAAGATATCATTGTGTTGTGTTTTGGTGATTAAACCAATGTTCTCATTACATTACACAATAAACATATTTCGAATCAATGGTTGTGTGGTGAGAGATGTTTACTATTCAAATTAACGCACAATGACAGGCTTTTAATGAAAGACTGGCTGTGCTACAAGTGTGACCAGTTTAGAGTTTTGTGCAAAGGAAAATGTACCACATATTGAAAATAGTACCAAAGCCATGATCCCTTATTGAAGTCATCTGTTAAATCCACTTCAATCAGTGTAGATGAAGGGGAGGAGACTGGTTAAAGGAGGACTTTTAAGCCTTGAGACAACTGAGACATGGATTGTGTATGTGTGCCATTCAGAGGGTGAATGGGCAAGACAACACATTGAAGTGCCTTTGAACGGGGTATGGTAGTAGGTGCCAGGTGCACCGGTTTGAGTGTGTCTGAAGAACTGCAACGTTGCTGGGTTTTTCACGCTCAACAGTTTCCCGTGTGTATTAACAATGGTCCACCACCCAAAGGACATCTAGCCAACTTGACACAACAGTAGGAAGCATTGGAGTCACCATGGGCCAGCATCCCTGTGGAATGCTTTTGACACCTTGTAGAGTCCATGTCTTACAAATTGAGACTGTTCTGAGGGCAAAAGGGGTGCAACTCAATATTAGGAAGGTGTTCCTAATGTTTTGTACACTGCGTGTACGTTAACTCGACACTACATAATTTTGGTTCAGTAGTTATCAGTTTTGAGCAGTTTGATAAAGTCACAGTTAACAGTATTGTTGACAAATGACAAGAAAATCATATCAAAAGTAAAGTGAATATTGCATTTTGAAAAAAGCAGATCCAAATTGAAATCGTGATTTGGTACAGTGAACAAGTTACTTTGTGAATTTGTTTGTTGTACTCACTCAATTGAAATGTGCTTAGAATTGTGAATTATGAGCCATTTTGATTATCTGTTTAGATTTTTGTGCTTAGAGTTTTAAAAATATACCACTTAAGCACCAAAGTGATTGGGGAAAAAAACTGTAAATCACACCTCACATGATAATGTGGGCTCTTGACAAATATAATACTATTTTTCATGTCAATCTAGCATTTCTAAAACCATGAGGGTCCACATATACTGAGAGGTATGGAAGACCTGGGTACTCCCTCGCTCCCTTAGGGGTTACTATAAATAGACCCCAGTTAATGGGTCCCAGTACCTGATCTGCTGGTTGGCCTCGCTGCGGACTCGGAGAACCTCTTTGCCCTTGAGCTCCAGCTCTCTGGTGAGGGTGCTGATGGTCTCATTGAGGGAGTGGATCTCGTGGTCCAGGTCTGTGATACGGTGGGTTCTGCAGGACACCTCCTGCTGCAGGTCTGATATATTACCCAGCAGGTCCTCCTCCTGGTTCCAAGTCAGACAAGATAATGAAGACGATCATAATTGCTGAGGTGACAATTCCAATCTAATTCAGTCAATTCAGAACAAGAATTGAAATTCCAATTCAAGAATGAAAAATCCCACATTTTCAGGTACTTTTTTAGGATCCCAACTCTAGGGATAGCTATCAAAGCGAATTAATCCTATTGGTACAGAGCTTAGTACGCCTGCTCTAAAAACATAGGGGGGCTGGTTTGATTCCATCCATAAATAGTTCCACAACTTTGCTACAGCCAATTCAATAGTAATTGCCAGTGTGTAAATTTAGGGTTGCACCAAGAAACAAACTTGTTTCCTCTCTTTCCCTCATTGATGTGAGTTTGTGACACCCAGGTATTATTCAAAACAATATGGTTACAACAATACTTCAACATTTCTAAAGCGGTTTACAGACTGTGTGTCCCAATATAGAAATATTTGATTTGGGACCCTATATCTAATTAGTTTAATTTGTAAGAGATATTGTAGAAGCTGCTTGGAAGAGGCATGGGTAGATGTCAGCCCTAAGGCGCAGTCTACATTTTTAAGTGGGTCATGTTAAAAGATGTAGCACTGCAATGAACTGAAATGAGTTGTCCTTGTATTTCTGATAAATAAAAAGAGAGCAAGGGAAGGAAAGAGAGAGAGACAGGGAAAGAGAGAGTGTGGTCCAACATAGGAAAATTATGCAACCGAAGTGCTCAGAAACATATATAGAAATGTGTACACACATGGAACCTTTCAGATTCTTTGTTGTTCTTATACTTATGTATTATGATTCACCCTAAAGATTAAAGCACAGACTATGAGAAAATGGGTAATCTTGGACCTCTGGGCAGTTTGCTTATCTATACGACTTAGGATCATCCTACCATATTATGTTTGTGTTACTGCATACCCCAGTTTGCCAATGCAAAAAGCAACACCAAAAGCAGCATTTATTTTTCAAAACGCTCTCTCAGCCTGTATTTGAGATGCACACGATGTGATCGCAAGCTGTTGTATTTCAAATATAATTATAATATTGTTTTGGCTACATCACAGATGCTTGGCAAACAGTGAGCTTCTGCTCCCAAGGGATGAGTCCCAAATAACAATTTATAAAAAATAAAAAAATAAGCACAAACACACCCTAAAAGTCCTCCTCTGGTCCTTTCTAGCCACTGATAGCAAGTCAGGGGCCATGTGTATCAAGCATCTCAGAGTAAGAGTACTAATCTAGGATCAGGCAAAATTTATCCTAGATCAGAACTCCTACTATGAGACGTGTAATACATACACCCCTAGATATAATTTCACCCCACCCCCAAATTGTTATGGGTATGATTAAGAGTGTGGTTAGGGGCAACTTCTACCTCAAGCAGCAAAAAGTGTCAACTACGGACTGACCTGTTGCTGACTCTGTTCCAGAGCACCCTGTAGCTCCAGTTTGGCAGCAGTGTTATCCTTCAGGTGGATCTGGCGCAGATGCTCTATGGCTGTTGCATGGAGGTGGTTCAGCTCAGAGCGCAGGGAGGCTACAGGGGAGGAAGAGGAGGAGGGGTACATTAAAGTCCTGTGAGGCTCAATTGGTAGAGCATGGCTTTGAAAATACATATTTTACTTTGAAACAACATCTTTTTTGGTAATCATTTCGATGGCTAAATTTCAACCGTACATACAGTTGAAGTCGGAAGTCTACATACACCTTAGCCAAATACATTTAAACTCAGTTTTTCACAATTCCTGACATTTAATCAGAGTAAAAATTCCATGTCTTAGGTCAGTTAGGATCACAACTTTATTTAAAAAATATGAAATGTCAGAATAATAGTAGAGAGAATGATTTATTTCAGCACATTCCCAGTAGGACAGAAGTTTACATACAATCAATTAGTATTTTGTAGCATTGCCTTTAAATTGTTTAACTTTGGTCAAACATTTTGGGTAGCCTTCCACAAGCTTACCACAATAAGTTGGGTGAATTTTGGCCCATTCCTCCTGACAGATCTGGTGTAACTGGGTCAGGTGTGTAGGCCTCCTTGCTCTCACACGCTTTTTCAGTTCTGCCCACACATTTTCTATAGGATTGAGGTCAGGGCTTTGTGATGGCCACTCCAGTACCTTGACTTTGTTGTCCTTAAGCCATTTGAGAAGCATTTGATAGCATTCAATAGTGGCTGTACTAGAGAATTTAAAACCTTTTTTTGTAAGAACACAGTACAGTCGTGGCCAAAAGTTTTGAGAATGACACAAATATTAATCTGCCTCAGTTTGTATGATGGCAATTTGCATATACTCCAGAATGTTATGAAGAGTGATCAGATGAATTGCAATTAATTGCAAAGTCCCTCTTTGCCATGCAAATGAACTGAATCCCCCAAAAACATTTCCACTGCATTTCAGCCCTGCCACAAAAGGACCAGCTGTCATGTCAGTGATTCTCTCGTTAACACGTGTGTGAGTGTTGACGAGGACAAAGCTGAAGATCACTCTGTCATGCTGATTGACCACCATGGTTACCGGCAAGGAAACAGGTGTCGTCATCATTGCTTTGCACAAAAAGGGCTTCTTGCTGCCAGTAAGATTGCACCTAAATCAACCATTTATCGGATCATCAAGAACTTCAAGGAGAGTGGTTCAATTTTTGTGAAGAAGGCTTCAGGGTGCCCAAGAAAGTCCAGCAAGCCCCAGGACTGTCTCCTAAAGTTGATTCAGCTGCGGGATCGGGGCAACACCAGTACAGAGCTTACTCAGGAATGCCAGCAGGCAGGTGTGAGTGCATCTGCACGCAGACTTTTTTTTTAGGATGGCCTGGTGTCAAGAAGGGCAGCAAAGAAGCCACTTCTCTCCAGGAAAAACATCAGGGACAGACTGATATTCTGCAAAAGGTACAGGGATTGGACTGCTTAGGAACTGGAGAAAAGTAATTTTCTCTGATGAATCCCCTTTCCAATTGTTTGGGATATCTGGAAAAAAGCTTGTCCGGAGAAGACAAGGTGAGCGCTACCATCAGTCCTGTGTCATGCCCACAATAAAGCATGTGTGGGGTTGCTTCTCAGCCAAGGAAGTGGGCTCACTCACAAATTTGCCTAAGAACACAGCCATGAATAAAGAATGGTACCAACACATCCTCTGAGAGAAACTTCTCCCAACCAGCCATTTCCAGCATTATGGAGCACCTTGCCATAAGGCAAAAGTGATAACTAAATGGCTCGGGGTGCAAAACAAAGATATTTTGGGTCCATGGCCAGGAAACTCCCCAGATCTTAATCCCATTGAGAACTTGTGGTCAATCCCCAAGAGGCGGGTGGACAAACAAAAACCCACAAAGGTGAATTCACCAATTTGTAAGTCGCTCTGGATAAGAGCGTCTGCTAAATGACTTAAATGTAATGTAAATGTAAATGTAAATTCTGACAAACTCCAAGCATTGATTATGCAAGAATGGGCTGCCATCAGTCAGGATGTGGCCCAGAATTTAATTGACAGCATGCCAGGGCAGATTGCTTAGGTCTTGAAAAAGAAGGGTCAACACTGCAAATATTGGCTCTTTGCATCAACTTCATGTAACTGTCAATAAAAGCCTTCGACACTTATGAAATTCTTGTAATTTTACTTCAGTATTCCATAGTAACATCTGCCAAAAATATCTAAAGACACTGAAGCAGCAAACTTTGTGGAAATTAATATTTGTGCCACTCTCAAAACTTTTGGCCACGACTGTACATGGGACTGATTTTAAGAAATTTTGCTTAATTGATTTGATTAATATTATGGTGTTTCTATTCCAAGAAAATTGAAAAACCCTTTCTGTTAGGATGGGTCTCCGTTAGGATGGAATGGAAATTATGGCGCTGTAAAAGGGGACGGTCGGGAGTAGGCTACAGTACTTGGCTATTTAGCTAAATAATCTCTGTGTTGTGCGGGCACGCAGGAGACCGGGGTTCAATTCACTGATGGGGAGGAAGGAGAAGGCTGTCCTTGTAAATAAGAATTAGTTCTTAACTGACTTGCCTAGTTATATAAAGGTTACACTAAGAGCATAACATTTCTACACCATAATTATAGTCTAACCAATACCCAAACGGAGTTTCAGTCAAAATGACAATCTCATTGATTTATCAAGACCAGTCCCCATGCTTGTCTCAGAGCAGCGAGAAACGGTGCTAAAATGGTTGTAGGCTATTGCTTCAAATCCGATTGCTTTTTTAAATAAATAAGACCTACACCACTTAACAGTACATTACTCAACACTTTTGAGACTCATGTCGCCTACGGTACACCTACAGTATATCGAAAAATATGACGTGACTCTCCGCCAATAATTACATATTGGAGGATATTTCTGTAATTCAGTGATATTTATTCCCATAGTAATTCATTATGGATCCATAACTAAATAAACATTGGCATGTTGAAAGAGTATTTTTATCATTATTTTATTAACGAAAGCATAAAGATGACATTATTAGTTACATTGTTTAAGTTTGAACGTGCAGATTGGCACTAAGAACAGCGGGAACGTTCCCCCTTAAAGTGTT
The DNA here is from genome assembly GCF_036934945.1 of Oncorhynchus masou masou. Taxonomy (NCBI): domain Eukaryota; kingdom Metazoa; phylum Chordata; class Actinopteri; order Salmoniformes; family Salmonidae; genus Oncorhynchus; species Oncorhynchus masou. Next base: position 48,099,559 of record NC_088213.1, read on the forward strand.
GCCCTGTGCTACCCAGTGTGGCAGGGTGGGGGTCAACCCCCCCTCTCCCTTCCCCATGGGCTAGGTCCATCTTCTGTGCACTGCTCTGCGGACTCCATGCCCTCGTGCCCCATGCCCTCGTGCTTTGCACCTCACATGCTTTCAGTGGATACAGCTGGAGAACTGTAAGGCAATCCCATTGTGCGCCATGACCAATATACTGTCCTGCTAATATAACAGGGTTAATTAATATATCTGAGAATATCCAAGAGGCCTTTATATAATTCTAAATGAATAATAATCGCTTTGTTTATAAAATAACAACATATTGATAATTATTTAATTTTTAAATAACGTAAAATGAGTGAGAAAAAGACTATTCTTGAACACGGACAGAGACCTTGTTGCTAATTTGTAAATTAAGCCAGTTTGTAATTTAGAATTATATATTTATGTTTTTAGACAGAGGGAAACCAAAAACCTACAGTCATCTCATGGGTCTCCCAGTCGAGGACAGCACAGGTATTGAACCAGCATCTGTAGCAACACAGCTTGCATTACTATGCAGTGTCTTAGACCGTTGCGACACTCAGGCGCTGTACAACATGACCGGTCGGGAGTGGGCTACACTACTAGTCAGAGCAAAATAATCCTAACAAAATAAAATAATAAAAACCTTACTGTAACAACAGTTTTAGTAAGTAAATACTGAAGTCGTGCAAAATGATCAGTTTCTATTTATGTTTATGTCGCCCATTCATTGTCAGAGAAACAGTAGGACCCAAAAGCATAATCAGTGCTCTAACTCCCCCTTGCTCTGGTCTGGAGCAATGAAGTGGTGACACAGGGTACCGTACTACACCACAAATTACCTTTAAGTACCGCAGCATAATCACAAAACTTTTAGTGGAGCAACCACTGTATGTTTGGGCCAAATCGATGCTGGTCCAGACATCTGTGGACGTTGAAATCAAGGCTGGTCTGGACCAAATCTGAACCAAACATAGACCTATAATTGGTTCAGATTTGGTCCGGATACGATAATATATAACTATATTTATTAAATTATTTGAGAAGAAATATCTTAAATTAAAGTCATTACTAGCTGCATTCCTAGTGTTTTTATTTGTCCAACATAAATTGTGCAAATAAAATCACTTGTGAGCCTAATTGAGCCCCCTGTTGCTGACACCTGATTATTGATAGGTAGTGCACCACTACATTGATAATAAACTGTTAGAAATTTACAATGAGGTATCTCTCACTAGTCATTCATTATCACTTTGAAAATGATGCCTTGGTTCATTAAAAAGAGCTTTGGAGAGTGTGTGTGTGTGTGTGTGTGTGGGGGGGGGGGTTCTTTCAAAGGTGGCTTTTGTGATCGAATAGTCCAGCATGGTGGCTTAGGGTTGTCTTTCGGTTTAAGCTGTTGCCTCTGGATCACATATACCACTGCCGCATGGGTTCTACCTTTACCTCCATCCTATCCAATAAACAAAAAATATATGGAGAGTGGTACTACCCCAGTTCTTTAAAAAATTGTCCAGTGTGTGAGGCTCTTACCCAGCATGGCCTTGCCTTCGTCCTCCAATTCAAAGCGCAACGTCTGCAGCTCCTGTTCTGACTGCTGTCTGAGGATGTCCAGTGTGCGTCTGTGGGCATCCTTCAGGGCCAGCACCTCCTCCCTCTGCTCCTGCTTCAAACGCTCCTCCAAAGCCTAGACCCCTCCCCACCACACACACACACACACACACACACACACACACACACACACACACACACACACACACACACACACACACACACACACACACACACACACACACACACAGTGTTTAATCATTAAAAAAATCATTGTACAAATGGTAGCAACATATACAGTACATCAGCTAAAATGACATAATATATTTTCAAACATATGTAAATGCATATATGCGCACACACAGCAATAATGTTTTCTAGAATGTGCATAATATCTAACAAGCAGAGCAAGGGGAGGAAAAACATGAAAAGCTTATGCGCGTTCTGACTCAGTGTCAGCAAACTCATCTGCCTGCAAGTTTTGAGAACAAACACACAAGTCCACTGCTGCTGCTGATCTGCAGCTTCATCTGCAGGGAGATGATTATGTATTGCCATCCTCTATTTAGGCATTTTAAAACACTTCTGTTATTCTGATTATGAGTATTATCTGATCCGACTAATAACTGTCAATTTACAGATTCTATTATGAATATGGTCAGATGGGCACACCCCTAATAGGCACACATACACACTAGGGTTGGGTGATATTTGGGGAGTGTGGTGGAATTATTGTTATCAAAAGGAGAGACTTGTAGATGTCTTCAAAACAATCAAACTTTATTATTTAATTACTGCAGTAATGGAGCTGGTTGGTAATCACCCCTGGAGGTGATCACTGAGAACTCGAGCTGTTTTGAGCCACAGCATTTTATAGCAAAGTCCGCCCTCCTTCAGTCTACATGACAAACAACAGATGTATGAAACAGGTCACAAGGTTAAGATTTGTATGAAAGATACTATCTGCTGTGAATTAGAAGTATCTCATTGTGTAGAGACCAGGGTCTGGCCCTGGAGTCATCTCTCCTGGGTACCTTACAGAACAGAAACATTAACTCATGCTCTGGAATGCAGTATCACCCAAAGACATCGTAAATCTTCCAGTGGCCCATCCTCAGTAGAAGATACACAGATGAGCGTTCTAACAACCCTTATTCTGTTGCATAAAACAACCATTTGATGCAATAACAGCATTATAACATCTTGTAATTTCTGTTCTGACAGGAGACCTGTTCTATGATATGCTTCTCCAAATATTGTGATATCCAATATAATCCTTTTTGCGCCATTAAAGACTACATCATTCCAGATTGTGCCATTTTATGTGCTTGTTTATAATATTATTGTCATATTCTCATTAAATAATCTTAGCATGGCAAAAAAATAAGCCTGCCGGAACGGCAGGGTGGCCTAGTGGTTAGAGGGTTGAACTAGTACCCAAAAGGCTGCAAGTTCAAATCCTCGAGCTGACAAGGGACACATTTGTCGTTCTGCCCCTGAACAGACAGTTAACCCACTGTCCCTAGGCAGAATTTAAAATAAGAATTTGTTCTTAACTGACTTGTCTAGTTAAAAAAAAAAATTGGGACTTAAATGTCAACATATTGAGTTCTAAGCCTAACTGAGAAAACTTCAGTCTCTTAAATGATAGTCTTGCACATCACAATGTTAAGTATTGTCACGCACTTGAAAACATATCATTGATGTCAAATATCACAATAAGATGTGACAAAGGCTGATATTACAGATGGATGAGCTGATGGACAGAGCAGCCCACTACCATGAGATAAACAACTGTCCACCATTTTAGTGTCTCAAATTATACTGAACAAAAATATAAGCTCAACATGCAACAATTTCAAAGATTTAATGAGTTACAGTTCATATCAAATCAAATTTTGTTGGTCACACACATGTTTAGCAGATGTTAATGCTAGTGTAGCAAAATGCTTGTGCTTCTAGTTCTTACAGTGCAGTAATATCTAAGTAATCTAACAAATTCACAATGACTACCTTACCCACACAAATGTAAAGGGATGAATAAGAATATGTACATATACATATATGGATGAGCGATGGCCGTGCGGCATAGGCAAGATGCAGTAGGTGGTATAGAATACAGTATATACATATGAGATGAGTAATGTAGGATCTGTAGACCTTATTAAAGTGTCGTTATTTAAAGTGACTAGTGATACCTTTTTTAAATAAATGTATTAAAGTGGCAAGAGATTTGAGTCTGTATATTGGCAGCAGCCTCTATGTTAGTGATGGCTGTTTAACAGTCTGATGGCCTTGAGATAGAAGCTGTTTTTCAGTCTCTCTGTCCCAGCTTTGATACACCTGTACTGACCTCGCCTTCTGGGTGATAGCGGGGTGAACAGGCAATGGCTCGGGTGGTTGTTGTCCTTGATGATATTTTTGTCCTTCCTGTGACATCGGGTGCTGTAGGAGTCCTGGATGGCTGGTAGTTTGCCTCCGGTGAAGCATTGTGCTCCCTCTGCTGTTTCCTGAAGTCCATGATCATCTTCATTGTTTTGTTGACGTTGAGTGAGAGGTTATTTCCTGACACCAGACACCCTGAGGGCCTTCACCTCCTCCCTGTAGGCCGTCTCGTTGTTGTTGTTAATCAAGCCTACCACTGTGGTGTCGTCTGAAAACTTGATGATTGAGTTGATTGAAAACTCGATGATTGATATGACTGCGTGGCATGACCACGCAGTCATATAAGGAAATCAGTCAATTTAAATAAATTCATTCGGCCCTAATCTATGGATTTCACATGACTGGGAATACAGATGTGCATCTATTGGTCACAGAAACAGTACCTTTAAAAATAAGGTAGGGGTGTGGATCAGAAACCAGTCGGTACCTGGTGTGACAACCATTTGCCTCTTGCAGTGCAACACATCAGGCTGTTGATTGTGGCCTGTGGAATGTTGCCCCATTCCTCTTCAATAACTGTGCGAAGTTTCTGGATATTGGCATCCAGAAGACCCTGTTGAGGATAACGAGCATGACGTAATGCCAAATTCTCTAAAATGACATTGGAAGCGGCTTATGGTAGAGAAACTAACATTACATTCTATGGCAACAGCTCTGGTGGACATACCTAGAGTCAGCATGCCAACTGCACGCTCCCTCAAAACTTGAGACATCTGTGGCATTGTGTTGTGTGACAAAACTGCACATTTTAGAGTGGCCTATTATTGTCCCCAGCACACGATGCACCTATGCAATGATCACGTTGTTTAATCACCTTGTTGATTTGCCATACCTGTCATTGTGGATGGATTATCTTGGCAAAGAAGAAATGCTCACCAACAGGGATATAAACAAATTATTGCCCCAAAATAAGCTTTTTGTGCATATGGAAAATTTGTTGAGTTTATATTTTTGTTCAGTGAAATATGTGCTGTTTTTTATGACCAAGCGCTGCACTGTGACTATGAAGAACAAACTTTTTTTTTCTCCAGATACATTTTAATATAAAAGCAGCTGCCTGTTGTTTTTAAAAACATTTTCTGTTAATTCTTATGGAACAGTAACTTAAAGAGGTATAGCTTTCAAGGGCCCAGCATGGGTGTGAGGCAAATATAGAGCCTGTTAGCCTCTGTATACCGTTTTTTCTACATCAAAGATTTTCTACTGGGTTCAATCTAATTTAACTGGAGGTTAGTCCTGATAACACTGCTCTATTACAACAGCGACCTACCCTCTTTACAATTGAAACAAATTTGATCCTTCGGAAACAGGTGCTGGTCGATACGGTATATTGCACTGTATTCACAAATGAAATGGATTGATATGTTAGGTAAGAGGCCAGTAGAGTTATTAAGGTCCCAATTCAATCAAAGTTAGCAACTGGGTTTCCGACAAAAACAATATCCTTACTGCACAAACACAGAATATTATCTGAATTATTATGCAGACTAACTTCCTTTTGTTTCACACTACAATATAAATACTGCTTTGATGCATAGTTGAAATCCAATTACTATACCTGCAACTCCATGATTTTTCTTTAGAGCCTGAAGTCTTTCATGAAGAAGCCCACATTCTTGTAACAGGCAACAATTCAGCAGTGGTTTTCAATTGGGATTAATTGCCATTACATCAGCAGGTCTGGTAGCAGCAGCATTGCAGTTTTTCCAACTCACTGCTCTGTGGTTTGGTGACTGAGGCTTAAGGTCAGAGGACACATCCAGATGGTGACATGGACACAAGGGTGGGAATGGGAATGAATCCAACTGGACATGGACTAATGGAGAGAGGGAGTGAGGAAGGGGGCTGAGTGGAAGAAAGGAAAGGGAGCAGGGGTATAGATACATTAGGAGAAGAGAGGGGAAGAAAAAGAGAGAGAAGGAGCCAGCTGGAGGAAATGGAGAGGTATAAGAAAGAGAAGAGAAATACACTCAGTGTTTTGGTTTATTAGGTACACCCATCTAGAACAGGGTTAGACCCTACTTTGCCTCCAGAACAGCCTGAATTCTCAGGAGCAAAGTTTCTACAAGGTGCGGCATTCAAACGTTGCTCAAATGGTATCAAGGGACCTAACATTCCCCACACCATTATACCACCGCCACCAGCCTGTACCGTTGACACCAGGCAGGACGGGGCCTGTGGACTCCTGCTGCTTTCTCCAAATGCTGACTCTTTCATCAAGCATGACGCAACAGGAACCGGGATTTTTCAGGCAATGTTTTTCCAGTCCTCAATTGTCCAGTGTTGGTGGTCACTGGACCTCTCTCATCAATGAGCTGTTTTCGCCCACAGGACTGCCGCTGACGGGATGTTTCTTTGTACACCCTAGACACTGTCATGCATGAAAGGCCCAGGAGGCCGGCCGTTTCTGAGATACTGAAACAGGCGCGCCTGGCACTCACGATCATACCAAGCTCAAAGTCCCCTAGGTCCCTCGTTTTGCCTATTCCAACATTCAATCGAACAGTAACTGAATGCCTCGATGCCTGTCTGTCTGTTTTATATAGCGGTCCCGTGACTCACTGTCTGTAGGACCAAAGCATTTTCATGAACGGGGTGGTGTACCTAATAAACTGGCTAAAAGTGCATTTACTGTAGGTACTAGAGAGGCAGATAAAAAGGGAGGGGAGAGAGTGAGGGAGGGAGATAGAGGGAGAGTGAGACACAGTGACTATTTCAGATGAGTGACACTGACAATGTATATCTCCTGTGTAGCTCAGTTGGTAGAGCATGGCGCTTGCAATGCCAGGGTTGTGGGTTTGATTCCCATGGGGGACCAGTACAACAAAAAAAGGATAAAAATGAACGTGCTCACTACTCTCTGGAGTGTCTACTAAATTACTAAAATGTAAAACATTTAAGTATCTGATAGGATATGGAGACACAGAGTAGGGGATGGTTAACAGTACATGCAGTTAACTACAAAAACTATTGGAGAAACAATGGTCAATGAGTGAGGTGTATGGAGCATGTGTATGGGTACAAAGTATTTACTATGCCTTCAGAAAGTATACACACCCCTTAACAAAAACATTTACCAATTAATTAAACATGAAAATCTGAAATGTCTTTTGTCAATAAGTATTCAACCCATTTGTTATGGAAAGCCTAAATTAGTTCTGGAGTAAAAATGTGCTTATGAAGTCATATATTAAGTTGCATGTACCCCAAACATACAAATGTCTTTAAGGTCCCTAAATCGAGCAGTGAATTTCAAACACAGATTCCACCACAAAGACCAGGGAGGTTTTTCACTGCCTCTCAAAGAACGGCACCTACTGGTAGATGGGAAACAAATGTAAAAAGCTGACATTGAAATTCCCTTTGAGCTTGGGGAAGTTATTAATTACACTTTGGATGGTGTATCAAATCCAACACAACACATCACTGAGTACCACTCTTCATATTTTCAAGCATGGTGGTGGCTGCATCATGTTATGGGTATGCTTGTCATCAGCAAGGACTAGGGATTTTTTTTAGGATAAAAAGAAACGGAACAGAGCTAAACACAGGCAAAATCATAGTGGAAAATCTGGTTTAGTCTGCTTCCAACAAACACTGGGAGATAAATTCACATTTCAGAAGAACAATGACCTAATGCACGAGACCAAATATACACTGGAGTTGCTTACCAAGACAACATTGATGTTCCTGAGTGGTCTAGTTACAGTTTTGACTTCAATCAGCTTGAAAATCAATGGCAAGACTTGAAAATGGCTGTCTAGCAATGCTCAACAACCAACTTGACAAAATAATTTCAAAAAGAAGAATGTGCAAATGTTGTACAGTCCAGGTGTGCAAAGCTCTTACAGACTTATTCAAGAACTCACAGCTGTATTCGCTGCCAAAGGTGATTCTAACATGTATTGACTCAGGGGTATGAATACTCAGGGGTATGAGATATTAATGCATTTCATTTTCAATAAATAGCAATAAAAAAAATCACTGTGTTTTCATTTTGTCATGATGGTGTAATATGTGTAAAATGTTGAGATACAATTTTCATCAATTTTGAATTCAGGCTGTAACACAATTTTTGTTGGAATAAGTCAAGGGGTATGAATACCTTCTGATTGCACAATATATACGAGGGGTGTGTGTGTGTGTATTATTCTCTCACCCTGAGCTGGTGCTGGCGGGCGTCTTCCAGTGTGCCATGGGCGCAGCGTTGAGCCTCCTGCAGCCGGTGCTCTCTGCGCTGGTGCTCCAGCTGCAGCTCCTGGAGTTGCTGGCTCAGGTGCTCTCTCTCCTGGCTGAACTGGGCCTGCAGCTGCTGCAGTGCGCCCTGTGACTGGGAGAGCTGTAGCTCCAGACTCTGCTTCAGCAGGGAGATCTGGAGAGAAAGGGATAAGAGGGAGTGGTGTGTTATATGCTATGTGTCCCTAATGGCACGCTATTCCCTGTATTGCATTACTTTGGGCCCTGGTCAGACAGTGCACTATATAGGAAAGAGGGTGACATTTGGGACACATCCATGAATGTGCAATTCGTCTTCATTTTTCCCCTGTAGTGTATTAATTTTAAAAAATAACACAAAAACAATATATACAATTATTATTATATTTGTATATTATAGCGCTTTTCATTACAAAGTCATCTTAACACTCTACCTAGGGGGGGAATAAAATATACAGTTCAAGTCAGAAGTTTACATACACTTTAGTCAAATACATTTAAACTCAGTTTTTCACAATTCCTGACATTTAATCTGAGTAAAAATTCCCTGTCTTAGGGCAGTTAAGATCACCACTTTATTTTAAGAAGGTGAAATGTCAGAATAATAGACGAGAGAATGATTTATTTAAGCTTTTATTTCTTTCATCACATTCCCAGTGGGTAAGAAGTATACATACACTCAATTAAGATTCGGTAGCATTGCCTTTAAATTAATTCACTTGGGTCAAACATTTTGGGTAGCCTTCCACAAGCTTCCCACAATAAGTTGGGTGAATTTTGGCCCATTCCTCCTGACAGAGCTGGTGTAACTGAGTCAGGTTTTAAGGCCTCCTTGCTCGCACACTTTTTCAGTTCTGCTACAAATTTTCTATAGGATTGAGATCAGGGCTTTGTGATGGCCACTCCAATACCTTGACTTTTTTGCCCTTAAGCCATTTTGCCACAACTTTGGAAGTATGCTTGGGGTCATTGTCCATTTGGAAGACCCATTTGCGACCAAACTTTACTTCTTGACTGATGTCTTGAGATGTTGCTTCAATATATCCACATAATTTTCCTTCGTCATGGTGCCATCTATTTTGTGAAGTGCACCAGTCCCTCCTGCAGCAAAGCACCCCCACAACACGATGCTGCCACCCCTGTGCTTCACGGTTGGTATGGTGTTCTTCGGCTTGCAAGACTCCCACTTTTTCCTCCAAACATAACAATGGTCATTATGGCCAAACAGTTCTGTATTTGTTTCAACAGACCAGAGAACATTTCCCCAAAAATAATGATATTTTTCCCCATGTGCAGTTGCAAACCATAGTCCGGCATATTTATGGCAGTTTTGGAGCAGTGGCTCTTTCCTTGCTGAGTGGCCTTTCAGGTTATGTCAATATAAGACTTGTTTAACTGTGGATATAGACAGCATAAACAGTATAAACAGTACCTGTGTACTCCAGCATCTTTACAAGGTCCTTTGCTGTTGTTCTGGGATTGATTTGCACATTTCGCACAAAAGTACGTTCATCTCTAAGATGAGCGGTGTGATGGCTACGTGGTCCCATGGTGTTTTTATACTTGCGTACTATTGTTTGTACAAAATAAATACATCTCAACCATTGAAGCATAATACCCCATAATGATAAAGTGAAAACATGTTTTTATACATTTTTGCTAATTGATTGAAAATGAAATACAGAAATATCTAATACACATAAGTATTCACACCCCTGAGTCAATACTTTGTAGATGCACCTTTGGCAGCGATTACAGCTGAGCGAGTCTTACTAGGTAAGTCTCTAAGAGCATTCCACACCTGGATTGTGCAACATTTGCCCATTATTCTCTTCAAAAACCTTCAGGCTCTGTAAAATTGGTTGCTTATCATTGGTACACAACCATTTTCAGATCAAGCCAAAGATTTTCAAGCAGATTTAAAACTGTAACTTGGCCACTCAGGAACATCCACTGTCTTCTTGGTAAGCACCTCCAGTGTAGATTTGGCCTTGAGTTTTAGGTTATTGTCCTGCTGAAAGGTGAATACATCTCCCAGTCTCTGGTGGAAAGCATACTGAAGCAGGTTTTTCTCTAGGATTTTGCCTTTGCTTAACTCCTTTGCATTTCTTTTCTATCCTGAACCCCCCCCCAGTCTTTAACAATTACAAGCATAACCATAACATGATGAAACCCCCACTATGCTTGAAAATATGGAGAGTGGTACTCAATAATGGGTTTTATTGGATTTCCCCCAAACGTAACACTTTGTATTCAGGACAGAAAGTTCATTGCTTTGCCAATTATTTTGCAGTATTTTTTGCCTTGTTGCAAACAGGATGCATGTGTTGAAATATTTTTATTCTGTACAGGATTCCCCCCCCCCACTCAGTCAATTAAGTTATTATTGTGGAGTAAATATAATGTTGTTAATCCATCCTCAGTTCTCTCCAATCACAGCCATTAAACTATGTAACTCTTTTAAAGTGACCATTGGCCTCAAGGTGAAATCACTGAGCGGAAGGATGCCTGTATCTTTGTAGTGACTGGGTGGATTGATGCATCATCCAAAGTGTAATTAATAACATCAAAGGGATATTCAATGTCTGCTTTCTTTTTTTTTTACCAATCTACCAATAGGTAGTCTTTGTGGTTGAATCTGTATTGGAATTTCATTGCTCGACTGAGGAACCTTACAGATAATTGTAGGTGTGGGATACAGAGATGAGGCAGTCAATAAAAAAATATTGTCACAGAGTGAGTACATGCAACCTATTATGTGACTTGTTAAGCAAGTCTTTACTCCTGAACTTTTTAAGCTTGCCATAACAAAGGGGTTGAATACTTATTGACTCAAGACATTTCAGCCTTTCATTTTTTATTCATTTGTAGCTAGCTTAGTTAGCGGTGAGCGCTAAATAGCGTTTCAATCAGTGACGTCAATTGCTCTGAGACCTTGAAGTAGTGGTTCCCCTAGTGGTTTCCCTCTGCAAGGGCTGTGGCTTTTGTGGAGCGATGGGTAACGATGCTTCGTGGGTGTCAGTTGTTGATGTGTGCAGAGGGTCCCTGGTTTGCGCCCGGGTATGGGCGAGTGGACGGGCTAAAGTTATACTGTTACACATGTCTTGTGGGATATGCATGGGTGTCCGATCTGTGTGCTAGTATTCTAAACAGACAGCTTGTCAACACCTCTTACAAAAACCAGTACTGAGGAAGTCAATCTCTATTCCAATTTGAGCCATGAGAGATTGACATGCATGTCATTAATGTTAGCTCTCTGTGTACTTTTAAGGGCCAGCCGTGCTGCACCGTTTCTGAGCCAACTGCAATTTGCCCAAGTCCCTCTGTGCTGCACCTGACCACACAACTGAATAGTAGTCTAGTTGCGACAAAACCAGGGCCGGTAGGACCTTTCTTGTTGATAGTGTTGTTAAGATGGCAGAGTAGCGCTTTATTATGGACAGACTTCTCAATATTGTATCAATATGTTTTGACCATGACAGTTTTACAATCCAGGGCTACTCCAAGCAGTTTAGTCACCTCAACTTGCTCAATTTCCACATTATTCATTATGAGGTGTAGTTGAGGTTTATGGGTAGTGAATGATTTGTCCCAAATGCAATGCTTTTAGTTTGGAAATACTTAGGACTAACTTATTCCTTGCTACTCATTCTGAAACTAACTGCAGCTCTTTGTTAAGTGCTTCAGTCATTTCAGTTGGTGTAGTAGCTGACGTGTATAGTCATCCGCATACATGGCCTTACTCAAAGCCAGAATTCCTGTTTCTACCTGTATTATGTTTGAGAGGCTTCCATTAACTTCTATGGGATCAGGCTTCCATTAACTTCTATGGGATCAGTGTCCACCAGCGGGACGGTTGTGCTAACATAGGCTAATGTGATTAGCATGAGGTTGTAAGTAACAAGAACATTTCCCAGGACATTGACATATCTGATATGGGCAGAAAACTTAAATTATTGTTAATCTAACTGCATTGTCCAATTTACAGTAGCTATTACAGTGAAATAATACCAAGCTATTGTTTGAGGAGAGTGCACATTTATGAACTTTGAAATGTATTAATAAACAAATTAGGCACATTTGGGTAGTCTTGATACAACAGTTTGAGCAGAAATGCAATGGTTCATTGAATCAGTCTAAAACTTTGCACATACACTGCTGCCATCTAGTGACCGAAATCTAAATTGCACATAACCTGGGAATGGTACACTATGGCCTTTCACTTGCATTTCAAAGATGATTAAAACATGTTTATCTTTTACCAGATGTAAATTGTTATAATCCCCTACATTAATTTCACATTTCCACAAACTTCAAAGTGTTTCCTTTTTAAATGGTATCAACAATATACATATCCTTGCTTCAGGTCCTGAACTACAGGTTCAGGTTAGATTTGGGTATGTCATTTAGGAGAAAATTGGAAAAAAGGGGTCCGATCCTTAAGAGGTTTTAAAGAACAGCCTCTGTGTTCTATTAGACAAGTAACTCTTTATTCACATTATAGCAGGGGGTGAAAAGCCATAACACATACAGTATGTTTTTCCAGCAGCAGACTATGATTGATAATGTCAAAAGCTGCACTGAAGTCTAACAAGCCAGCCCCCACAATAATTTTATCATCAATTTCTCTCAGCCAATCATCATTCATTTGTGTAAGTGCAGTGCTTGTTGAGTGTCCTTCCCTATATGCATGCTGAAAGTCCGTGGTCAATTTGTTTACTGTGAAATAACAATGTATCTTTACAAACACTATTTTTTCCATAAGTTAACTAGGGGTTGGTAACAGACTGATTGGTCGGCTATTTGAGCCAGTAAAGGTGTTTTTAATATTCTTGGGTAGCGGAATGACTTTAGCTTCCCTCCAGGCCTGAGGGCACACACTTTCTAGTGGGCTTAAATTGAAGATGTGGCAAATAGGAGTGGCAATATCATCCGCTATTATCCTCAGTAATTTTCCATCCAGATTGTCAGACCCCGGTGGCTTGTCATTGTTGAATCGACAACCATACTTTTTTCACCTCTTCCACACTGACTTTACGGAATTTAAAAGTTCAATTTCTTGTCTTTCATAATTTGGTCAAATATACTTGGATGTGTAGTGTCAGCGTTTGTTGCTGGCATGTCATCTCTAAGTGTGTTTATCTTTCCAATGAAAAAGTAATTCAAGTAGTTGGCAATATCAGTGGGTTTTGTGATAAATGAGCCATCTGAATCAATAATAATGGAGCCAAGTTGGCTTTTCCCCCAAAAATTTCATTTAAGGTGCTCCAAAGCCTTTTATTATCATGCTTTATATAGTTTATCTTTGTTTCCTAGTAAAGTTAAATTTTATTTAGCTTAGTCACATGATTTTTTACTTTGCAGTACACTGCCAATCAGTTGGGCTGCCAGACTTAATTGACATACCTTTTACCTTATCCCTCTCAACCAAACAATTTCTCAATTACTCATCAAACCACAGGGATTTAACAGTTTTTACAGTCATTTTCTTAATGGGTGCGTGCTTATTAGTAACTGGAATAAGCAATTTCATAAATGTGTCAAGTGTCTGGTTGCTTCTCATTATACACCTAAGACCAGCAAATATTCTTCACATCATCAAGATATGAATCACTACAAAACGTATTGTATGACCTCTAATAGACTATATTAGGCCCAGCCTTGGGAACTTTGGTTTTCCTAGATATGGCTATTATACTGTGATCATTACATCTATTTGGATACTGCTTTCAAGCAAATGTATGCAGCATTAGTAAAGATGTGATCAATACATGTTGATGATTTCATTCCTGTGCTGTTTGTAAATACCCTGGCAGGTTGACTGACAACATGAACCAGGTTGCAGGCACTGCTTAAAGTTTGAAGTTTTTTCTTGAGTGGGCAGCTTGATGAGAGCCAGTCAATATTTAAAATCACACAGAAAATATACCTCTCTATTGATATCACATACATTATCAAGCATTTCACACACAATGTGTAAATACTGATTGTTAGCACATGGCGGTATATAGCAGCTTCCCACAAGAATGTGCTTTAGGTGAGGCAGATGAACCTGTAGCCCGAAACATTTGACCCAAGTTAAACAATTTAAAGGCAATGCTACCAAATACTAATTGAGTGTATGTGGTAAACTTCTGACCAATTGGGGAAAGAAATAAAATCTGAAATAAATCACTCTCTCTACTATTATTCTGACATTTCACATTCTTAAAAAAAAGTGGTGATCCTAACTGACTTAAAACAGGGATTTTTTTTTACCAGGATTAAATGTTAGGAATTGTGAAAAACAGAGTTTAAATGTATTTGGCTAAGACGTATGTAAACCTCCGACTTCAACTGTATATACACACACACACAGTACCAGTCAAAAGATTGTACACACCTACTCATTCCAGGATTTTTCTTTATTTGTACAATTTTCTACATTGTAGAATAATAGTGAATACATGAAAACTATGAAATAACACATATGGAGTCATATAGTAACCACAAAAAGTTTTAAATGAAAATATATTTTATATTTGAGGTTCTTCAAAGTACTCACCCTTTGCTTTGATGACAGCTCTGTACACTCTTGGCATTCTCTCAACCAGCTACATTAGGTTGTCATGTATTTCAATTACCAGGTGTGCCTTGTTAAAAGTTAATTTGTGCAATGTATTTTTTTCTTAATGCGTTTGAGCCAATCAGTTCAGTTGTGACAAGGTAGGGGTGGTATTATACAGAAGATAGCCCTATTTGGTAAAAGTCCATATTATGGCAAGAACAGCTCAAATCGGCAAGGAGAAATGACAGTGCATCATTACTTGAAGACATGGTCAGTCAATACACAAAATGCAAGAACGGAGGATGGCCCAGAGGAGGAAAAGAAGACCCAGAGTGAGTGCTGCATCGGATGACCTGGCCTCCACAAATCACCCGACTTTAACCTAATTGAGATGGTGTGGGATGAGTTGGACTGCAGAGAGAAGGAAAAGCAGCCAACAACTGCTCAGCATATGTCGGAACTCCTTCAAGACGGTTGGAAAAGCATTCCAGGTGAAGCTGGTTGAGAGAATGTCAAGAGTGTGCAAAGCTGTCATCAAGGCAAAAGGTGGCTACCCTGAAGAATCTAAATGATTCAATATATTTGGATTTTTTCCCCCACTTTTTTGTTTACTATATGATTCCATATGTGTTACTTCATCGTTTTGATGTCTTCACTATTATTCGACAATGTAGAAAATAGTAAAAAAAATAACAAAAAACTGTGAATGAGTAGGTGTCCAAACTTTTGACTGGTACTGTAGATATATCAAAAGCATTTGATAAAATATAGATTTTGGCCTTCACAACTAAAGCCCATAGAAATGCATTGAATAACAAATTCATAAATGGGAAAACAGAGGTTTTGAACTGTCTGTCCTAAATCTAGGATGTATAAATGTTATTTTAACACATATTTAACCCCTTTTTTTAAGCACAAAACTACCTTCATACTTCTATTAGTTAAAAAAAAAAATTGGTACCAGTTACCTTCAGATGAGTCCCGTGACACTTGTGAGGGTCCTAGAGCAAAATGCACCCTTGAGAATCTCCCCTTTCCAAAGTGGGGTCCCATTAGTTTGTAACCAAAATGGTTTGGGCGCTACCAAACAGAAGTTGGCACATCGACAGTACTTCAGACAAGTCTTTATGACACTTGTGGGGGTTGTGAGAGTCTCCCCTTTCCAAAGAGTGGTCACGGATTTTGCTGGGTATTTTTTTGTTATTTCCTAGTTGCTAAAACTCTAATAGTTTGCCTATTTTCAGTGTTATTTTAATTACACAACTTTCCTAGGCCTTTATATCCTATAACTGCAGAGACCTTATATCCTAGGGGTGGCAGTGTAGCCTAGTGGTTAGATCATTGGTTGCAAGTTCAAATCCCCGAGCTGACAAGGTACAAAATCTGCCGTTCTGCCCCTGAACAGGCAGTTAACCCACTGTTCCTAGGCCGTCATTGAAAATAAGAATTTGTTCTTAACTGACTTGCCTAGTAAAATAAAGGTAAAACAAATAAATAAATAACACAGAAAAGTACATGTTTTGTAATAACTGCACTGTGATTTTATTTAAGTGAAGAAAAAATATATATACACATTGTCTTTCGGATATGGATTTTTCTTAACATTAAGGATCCCAACTTAGTTTAAACGTTTTAACATTTAAACGTTCACAACCCTACTCTATATAATAATGTACGTTTTCTTGAATTTGTTCTGGATTTGAGGACTGTGAAATGTGGCATGTCTGGTGGGGTAAGTGTGTGTGTTATTAGTTTGCTGTGTATAAGTTGACTATGCAAACCATTTGGAATGAAGTGATGCATTCAGTCTCTCCTCTAGTTTTAGCCAGAGAGACCGTCATGCATACTTTAGCCCTCTGAAGAGCAAGACTGTTCTGGGCCAGCTGAAGTGTTTCTATGTCCTTCTTTGCAGCACCAGACCATATGACTGGGCAATAATCAAGATACGATAAAACTGGCATGTCTAGGCTGGACACATTGCCATTCAGGTGTCCACCGAGTGTGGCTAACACCTCATGTTCCTTTTATTCAACAGTCGGTAGAGAAAGCAACTTGAGTGTTCCGAGATAAATCACAAGTTCTTCCGACTGGCATGGAAGTGGCTAGAATATTATGAAGTGTAAGGATAATTAGGAGTCAAACTAGGGTATTTGGTGCAGTGTGAGTGTGTGACGTGTTCAACAGGCTGTAGTGTTGTTACAATCCCAGTATCCTGATGATATGATACTACATTTGCCATGGCAAAAAAAGAAAACAAGACTCAGACTAAACTCTATGGTAATTTACAAACCTGATTCAAGTAAAATGGTGAGCTACACCTTGAAAAATTAACAAATGTGACAACATAAATCCACATTTTAAAATTAAAATAATTTTACTCAGGAAATCCAGTCTGCTTCATGTTTTCTTTCCTTACTTACTCAAAAGTACTGTGATACTGAAAATCGTGACAATGCGAAAGAGAGTGTGTTACACTACCTGTTCCAGCAGGTCCTCCACTTTCCTCTGCCAGCCTTCTCTGGCCGCCATCAACTCCAGCTCCTTCTGCTGAGACAGCTGGGACAAGGAGGCTTGTCTGTCAGCCTCATATTCCTCCGTCAATTCCTCCTTCAGCAACCTCAACTCCTCCCTATAGTGGGTAAGGGTAAGGAATGGGTAGAGAGAGAGAAAGAGAGACTTTGATGATCCTGAAGCCTGAAACACTACATCTCAGATTCTGGGTTGCACAGCCATACTGGGTAATCTCATTCACCAGACACTTCAGCCCAATGCTTGAAAGGTCTACGAGATCAACAAGTCAAACATAGCCTTTGTAAACCCAATAGAAAGAGTGGGTAAAAGTCCTGATCCAGTAGAAAAATAACCAATCTATAAATGTATTCCACCGAAATGTGTCTTGCACATTTAACCCAACCCCTCTGATGAAAGAGGTGCAGGGGGCTGCCTTAATCGATGTCATCATGCCTGGGGAGCAGTTGTTGTTGTGGGTAAACTGCATTGCAGGCTCAAGGATTCGAACCAGCGACCTTTCAGGTTACTGGCCCAACGCTATGAACTGTGCTTCTACACCTGCATTGCTTGCTGTTTGGCGATTAAGGCCGGGTTTCTGTACAGCACTTTGTGACATCAGCTGATGTAAGAAGGGCATCATAAATACATTTGATTGATTTGATTGAACCGCTAGGCTACCTGCTGTAGCCATTACCATTATCTCTAATCAATCACCTCCCTCCCACTTGGCTTTAACTCTAATAAATAATCTCCCTCCGAACCTCATAACCCATTCCCCTATCTTGTGTATCTCTGATTCGGAGCCACGCCTTGCAGTCATGTGATTTGCTAAAATCAAATTCTGCCAAACAATTTTAATTTATTTAGTCACTACCACATAGGCCATATTTGAGTTGTTATTCCAGGCTTATCTGCACTATCCACCATAGCTGGCTGACATAAAGGCCTACCTCAGAGCATAAGTCCATTTTTGGTCCAGGTCTTCAGCCATTTTGTCAATTTTCTGCTTCTCCTCTGTCCTTATGGACATTACCCTGGCTTCATGCTGCTGTTTCTGGGTCTCAATCTCCTCCTGGACACGTGGACAAACCAGAGACAAGTTCAGGGAAGTTGAGGCACAATACAATATAAGTTATGAGTACAGAAAAGGGAAATGTAGTTAAACATTTGGTTAAAAAAATTACTAATTTCTTCTCAATGAGGAGAATCTGCAGTTTAGACTGACACCAAAAGCAAGATTATATTGATAAATGTTCCACTTTGTTTCTCTTTGGATATACTCTGTAATTACAATTCAACCCAAGCTATTAACCAGGGACAGGTTTGCCAAAAGCATCTTAAGGCATCTTAAAGCATCTTAAGTTCATGGTTAGAATCTCCGTAGAAGCATCGCAAAGTTTCAGAGCTGTTTCCCAAAACTATTGTAACTAATGTTGCACTTGAAAACGCTTGTAAGCTAACGACTGCCTCAGACCACTCAGAACAACTAAGTGTGTCATTACTTTACACATAGAAGATATCCACAAAAAAACAGAATCAAAATGTTCGTCTCTCTGTGTCCAAAAATGACTTTGTTGAATACGGGAACTTGCTCTGCAATTTCCTGTTTACTCAAATTTGAATAGTTTGCTGAACTCCAGTTTATAGGACAAAACAAGCAATGTATAGTGTAGAGAATCATTCCACCATTTAAACCGTTGTAAAATATATTTTTAATAACCCCCAAAATTGTGTTTTTAGCTGTTTGAAACTGGTGTACAAAACCAAAAGTAAAAGACGCAAAAACAAAACTTATGAACGGGAGGCATAGAAAGAGCGAGCATAGAACAGATCTATCGCTTCTTAGAATTGCTTTCAATGGGAATGACAGGTCTATAACTTACATTTCTACGTGAAATTGGTTGGGTCTCCCAAAGAATGACATATTGCAGCGTTAATCAATTAAGTTATTTTGCCAAACTGTAGGCTACTGTGATGTGTACAACATGTGCACAATGATGTACCAACTGTGATTTTTGTCAATTATTTTAAGCCAAACTGCCTAAATAATTGAAGCCATACACTCTTAGAAAAATGGATTCCTAAAGGGTTATTTGCAGAGGGATAGGGTTTTACCATGAACTGTTTTTCTTTTAAGATAGTGGCCAAACCTTAAAAAGGTCTCCAGTTTTGGAGATACCCCTACCTGAGCTAGAACAAAACACAACCATGTCTCTTATGTATCCCATATTTTAAAAGTATGGTTGTATAAAAATATTTTATGGCAAATTTAAATGTATAGATATTGTGACACGCCCCCTAAATTCAAAAAGTACAGAATATGCCAGGCTGGAGGGTGAATCGGCCACATAAGCTCATGTAACCCAATATTTTTTACATTTGTAATACCAGTAGTCAGTTGTCTGCACCACGTACACAAAGAAACAGCATTAGCGTATTTGCTCTCATTCAATGCTGTATGGTCCTGCCTGACAGAAATATAGTTAAACAAAAATTTTATGTTTTGGCTATTGTAATCTAAATCGGCTCTAAGGAAAACAAATTTGTCAGTTATTCAGCACTGTGGCACACTCAGACGAGAGTGCGCTGAAATCAGAGGAGACAGCCAGAGCAAATTTACCAGCTACGTCTATCGACAGTTGTTGCAGGGACATTCTATTGACATGGTTACTTGCATAGTAGTCTTTTGTTAAGACATGTAGCCAGCTAGGTAAACAATTGAACCATAATCTCAACTCATGACGTTACTACCCTGCAAAACTCTGCAGGTAGCTAACCAACCAGGTTCAATAAAGAGCAAAGCAAATGGCTCTGAGATACGAATAATAAGATCATACACGTAATTTTAGCTAGTGAGCCAGCCAGCTAACGTTAGCTAGCTAGCTTACAGTACAGGGTAGCCTAGTGGTTAGAGTGTTGGACCAGTAACCGGAAGGTTGCGAGTTCAAACCCCCCGAGCTGACAAGGTACAAATCTGTTGTTCTGCCCCTGAACAGGCAGTTAACCCACTGTTCCCAGGCCGTCATTGAAAATAAGAATTTGTTCTTAACTGACTTGCCTGGTTAAATAAAGGTAAAATAAAAAAAAACCATGTTAACTCGAAATGAAAACGACTGTCAAAATTAGAAATGTGTAATATCTGAAAATGTAGCTAGCTAGACTCTCTTACCCTTATACATCATGGGTGGACGCCTGTCACGGATGCCATGGTTACCCTTGATGTATATAAAAGTTGAGTTAGACAGGATTACCTACACATGCTGACCAGCTCTAATAGACAGAAGCATGCTATATGGCAGACCAATCCAAACTCATCTCTTGGCATGTCCCGCCTACTCATTATCGTGGGAAAGTTGGTGTATTTTTATGTGGCTAAACCAACTAGGCTCGTAATTGAACCATTTTATTCGTATTTACAGATGGCATACAAGTTTATTATTAAGGCACATGAAAGTTCACATTGTTCCAGAAGTCATTTCTGCCAAAAAACGCATTTTGATAAAACATTTTAAAAAGTTCACATTCAAATGTGAAGGAGTGACCCGCAACATATGCCTAGTTTCCTGAAAGAGTCACAAGAACATAAGGCAGCTGTTCACTATAATGAACCAACACAACCTGACACTCATTGACAAGAAATTCCATCGACTTAGTGGACCTTCACATGTGATAGGAATTGCAGCTCTCTAATGTCAATGCCATCCTGAATCCCAGTCTGAATGTATGATTTTTATTTTATCGCCGATGGCGACAGCTAGTCTTCCTGGGGTACCACGCAGCAAAAAGACATAAAAGACTAAAATACTTAAATCTTTGACATACATTTAAACATTAACATAAACATTACAGACTGACAGTGCATTCACAAAGTATTCATACCCCTTGACTTATTCCACATTTTGTTATGTTACATCCTGGATTCATAATTGATTAAACAGATTTTTCTTCTCAGATGTCACCCATCTACACACAATACCCCATAATGACAAAGTGAAAACATGTTTTTTTAAATGTTTGGAGAATTTATTGGAAATTAAATACAGAAATATTTAAATGTACCTATTTACAAAAAGCCTCCAACACTCTACTCAGCAAAGTGGATGAAGTCTATCGCAGTGCCATCCGTTTTGTCACCAAAGCCCCATATACCACCAACCACTGCGACCTGTATGCTCTCGTCGGCTGGCCCTCGCTACATATTCGTCGCCAGACCCACTGGCTCCAGGTCATCTATGAGTCTTTGATAGGTAAAGCTCCGTCTTATCTCAGCTCACTGGTCACGATAACAACACCCACCCGTAGCACGTGCTCCAGCAGGTATATCTCATGGTCATCCCCAAAGTCAACACCTCTTTTGGCCGCCTTTTCTTCCAGTTTTCTGCTGCCAATGACTGGAACGAATTGCAAAAATCGCTGAAGTTGGAGACTTATATCTCCCTCACTAACTTTAAACATCAGCTATCTGAGCAGCTTACAGATTGCTGCAGCTGTAAATAGCCCATCCAATCTACTTACCTCATCCCCATATTGTTTTTATTTTGTTTTTTGTTCTTTTGCACACCAGTGTTTCTACTTGCACATCATCATCTGCACACCTATCACTCCAGTGTTAATTTGCTAAATTGTAATTACTTCGCTACTATGGCCTATTTATTGCCTTATCAAATCAAATCAAATGTTATTTGTCACATACACATGGTTAGCAGATGTTAATGCGAGTGTAGCGAAATGCTTCTGCTTCTAGTTCCGACAATGCAGTAATAACCAACAAGTAATCTAACTAACAATTCCAAAACTACTGTCTTATACACACAAGTGTAGGGGGATAAAGAATATGTACATAAAGATAAATGAATGAGTGATGGTACAAAGCGGCATAGGCAAGATACAGAAGATGGTATCGAGTACAGTATATACATATGAGATGAGTATGTAAACAAAGTGGCATAGTTAAAGTGGCTAGTGATACATGTATTACATAAAGATGCAGTAGATGATATAGAGCACAGTATATACATATGCATATGAGATGAATAATGTAGGGTATGTAAACATTATATTAGGTAGCATTGTTTAAAGTGGCTAGTGATATATTTTACATCATTTCCCATCAATTCCCATTATTAAAGTGGCTGGAGTTGAGTCAGTGTGTTGGCAGCAGCCACTCAATATTAGTGGTGGCTGTTTAACAGTCTGATGGCCTTGAGATAGAAGCTGTTTTTCAGTCTCTTGGTCCCAGCTTTGATGCACCTTTACTGACCTCGTGCACCTGTACTGACCTTACCACCTCACGCCATTTGCATACATTGTATATAGACTTTTTTCTATTGTGTACGTTTGTTTATTCCATGTGTAACTCTGTGTTGTTGTTCGTGTTATTAACTCTGTGTTGTTGTTTGTGTCTTATTTTTGGCCAGGTCGCAGTTGTAAATGTTCTCAGCTGGCCTACCTGGTTAAATAAAGGTGAAATAAAACAAATTTAAAAAATCTTGAGCATCAGCCTTTGTGGGTTTGTTACAGGCTCAAAATGGCCAGCAACAAAGACGTTTCTAATGAAACTCGTCAGTCTATTCTTGTTCTGAGAAATGAAGGCTATTCTCCATGCGAGAAATTGCCAATAAACTGAAGATCTCGTACAACGCTGTGTACTACTCCATTCACAGAACTGCGCAAACTGGCTCTAACCAGTATAGAAAGAGGAGTGGGAGGCCCCGGTGCCCAACTGAACAAGAGGACAAGTACATTAGTGTCCAGTTTGATAAACAGACACCTCACAAGTCCTCAACTGGGAGCTTCATTAAATAGTACCTGCAAAACACCAGTCTCAACGTCAACAGTGAAGAGGCAACTCCGGGATGCTGGCCTTCTAGGCAGAGTTCCTCTGTCCAGTGTCTGTGTTCTTTTGCCCATCTTAATCTTTTATTTTTATTGGCCAGTCTGAGATATGGATTTTTCTTTGCAACTCTGCCTCTTCAGCATCCCGGGGTCGCCACTTCACTGTTCATCTGTGGAGATGGGAGAACCTTCCAGAAGGAAAACCATCTCTGCAGCAGTCCACCAATCAGGCCTTTATGGTAGAGTGGCCAGACGAAACCCTCTCTTTAGTAGAAGGCACATGACAGCCTGCTTGGAGTTTTCCTAAAGGCACCTAAAGGACTCTCAGACCATGGGAAACAAGATTATCTGGTCTGATGAAACCAAGATAGAACTCTTTGGCTTGAATGCCAAGCGTCACGTCTAGAGGAAACCAGTCACAATTCATCACCTGGCTTCTAAACAGCTTCTACTCCTGAACATCTAATCAAATGGCTACCCAGAATATTTGCATTGCCCTCCCCCCTCTTTTACACCACTGCTACTCTCTATTGTTATCATCTATGCATAGTCACTTTAATAACTCTACCTACATGTACATATTACCACAACTAACCAGTGCCCCCACACATCGACTCTGTACCAGTACCCCCTGCATATAGTCTCGCTATAGTTATTTTCTGCTGCTCTTTAATTAATTGCTACTTTTATTTCTTATTCTTATCTGTATTTTTTTAAACTGCATTGTTGGTCAGGGGCTCGTAAGTAAGCATTTAACCGCATGTGACGAATACGATATTGTTAGATTTTTGATACCATCCCTACAGTGAAGCATGGTGGTGGCAGCATCATGCTGTGGGATGTTTTTCAGCGGCAGGGACTGGGAGACTAGTCAGCATCGAGGGAAAGATGAACGGAGCAAAGCACAGAGAGATCCTTGATGAAAACCTGCTCCAGAACATTCAGGACCTCAGACTGGGGCGAAAGTTTTCCTTCTAACAGGACAATAACCATGAGCACACAACCAAAACAATGCAGGAGTGGATTCGGGACAAGTCTCTTAATGTACTTGATTGGCCCAATCAGAGCCCGGACATCTCTGGAGAGTCCTGAAAATAGCTGTGCAGTGATGCTCTCCATACAACCTGAAAGAGCTTGAGAGGATCTGCAGAGCAGAATAGGACAAACTCTCCAAATACAGGTGTGCCAAGCTTGTAGCGTCATAACCAAGAAGAAGCAAGGCTGTAATCGCTGCCAAAGGTGAATCAATAACTTAGCAAAAATGTCTAAAAATCTGTTTTTGCTTTGTCATTATGGGGTTTTGTGTGTAGATTGAGGAAAAACTTAACATTTTGAAAAAATGAAGGGGTCTGAATATTTTCCAAATGGACTGTAAATATTAACAAACATTGAAAAGCTACTTGGCTTCACGTATTCAAAAACAGAGGCATGGCAGTGCCACTCGTAGTCCGAAATACAGTGAGGCAAAAAGGTATTTAGTCAGCCACCAATTGTGCAAGTTCTCCAACTTAAAAAGATGATACGATGAAAATTACAAGCCGAGGTACACTTCAGCTGTCCAGAACATGTCAACAACCTCAAACAGTCACACTCCAAACTCCACTATGGCCAAGACCAAAGAGCTGTCAAAGGACACCAGAAACAAAATTGTAGACATGCACCAGGCTGGGAAGACTCTGCAATAGGTAAGCAGCTTGGTTTGAACAAATCAACTGTGGGAGCAATTATTAGGAAATGGAAGACATACAAGACCACTGATAATCTCCCTTGATCTGGGGCTCCACGCAAGATCTCACCCCGTGGGGTCAAAATGATCACAAGAACGGTGAGCAAAAATCACAGATCCACATGGGGGGACCTAGTGAATGACCTGCAGAGAGCTGGGACCAAAATAACAAAGCCTACCATCAGTAACACACTACGCCGCCAGACGTGTCCCCCTGCCAGTACATGCCCAGGCCTGTCTGAAGTTTGCTAGAGAGCATTTGGATGATCCAAACAAAGATTGGGAGAATATCATATGGTCAGATGAAACCAAAATATAACTTTTTGGTAAAAACTCAACTCGTCGTGTTTGGAGGACAAAGAATGCTGAGTTGCATCCAAAGAACACCATACCTACTGTGAAGCTTGGGGGTGAAAACATCATGCTTTGGTTTTTCTGCAAAGGGACCAGGACGACTGATCCGTGTAAAGGAAAGAATGAATGGGGCCATGTATCGTGAGATTTTGAGTGAAAACCTCCTTCCATCAGCAAGGGCATTGAAGATGAAACGTGGCTGGGTCTTTCAGCATGACAATGATCCCAAACACACTGCCCGGGCAATGAAGGAGTGGCTTCGTAAGAATCATTTCAAGATCCTGGAGTGGACTAGTCAGTCTCCAGATCTTAACCCCATAGAAAATCTTTGGAGGGAGTTGAAAGTCTGTGTTGCCCAGCAACAGCCCCAAAACATCACTGCTCTAGAGGAGATATGCATGGAGGAATGGGCCAAAATACCAGCAACAGTGTGTGAAAACCTTGTGAAGACTTACAGAAAATGTTTGACCTCTGTCATGAGAGTTGAACACAATCCTGAAAAAATGCCTCATTTATACATATTTACACATTATTTAACCGCCATCAAATGGTATTATGGCGGCCATACGGGATCTGGATACCATATTAGATTTGAGACAAAAATCGATGGTGGCTCCAAAGATCATCTGTGGTGGCTCCCGACTTAATTTCAAGAGTAGCATCTAAAAATAAAAAATCCATCAAAGGATCCTTGGACCTCAAATCAAATTCCAATGTCTGAATCCACTTGTTTTCCTCAGAGCAGATTATGCTAGGCATAACACACACAAAAACATGTGGAACTATATGTATTTTGTCAGGCAGAATTTGACTTGGAAAGTTGTCTATTAACCTTTTGTGAGTAGGGGCAGTATTTTCATTTTTGGAAAAATAACATTCCCGTTGTAAACGGGATATTTTGTCAGGACAAGATGCTAGAATATGCATATAATTGACAGCTTAGGATAGAAAACACTCAAAAGTTTCCAAAACTGTAAAAATATTGTCTGTGAGTATAACAGAACTGATTTGTAGGCGAAAGCCTGAGAAAAATCCAATCAGGAAGTGCCTCATGTTTTGAAAGGGCTGCGTTCCAATGCGTCCCTATTGAGCAGTGAATGGGCTATCAACCAGATTACTTTTTCTCCGTATTCCCCAAGGTGTCTACAGCATTGTGACGTAGTTTTACGCATTTATGTTGAAGAATAGCCGTAAGCGACTACATTGCGCAAGTGGTCACCTGATGCTCTCAGAGTGATTCTCGCATAAAATAAAGGAGGTAGCCATTATTTCAATCGGTCCTACTGAAAAACCAATTGTCCCGGTGGATATATTATCGAATAGATATTTGAAAAACAACTAGAGGATTGATTATAAACAACGTTTGCCATGTTTCTGTCGATATTATGGAGTTAATTTGGAATATTTTCCAGCGTTTTCGTGACTGCAATTTCCGCGCGATTTCTCAGCCAAACGTGAAGAACAAACGGATCTATTTCGTCTACAAAAATATTATTTTTGGAAAAAAGGAACATTGGCTATCTAACTGGGAGTCTCGTGAGTGAAAACATCCGAAGCTCATCAAAGGTAAACGATTTAATTTGATTGCTTGTCTGACTTCCGTGACCAAGTTATCTGCTGCTAGCTGTACAAAATGCTATGCTAGGCTATCGATAAACTTAAACAAATGCTTGTCCAGCTTTGGCTGTAAAGCATATTTTGAAAATCACATGTGATTTTCATGAATAGGAATATTTTTTAGTAATATTTATGTCTGTTGCGTTATGCTAATTAGTGTCAGTCGATGATTACGCTCCCTCATGCGGGATGGGGAGTCACTAGAGGTTTTAAATCAGCTACCAGAAAGTAAAGCTTACATTCATCATAAATATTAATAGTTGACATTTCCGCCTATGGTATATCTGTGTTAACTTCTTGGATATAGGGGGCGCCATTTCAATTTCTGGATGAAAAAACGTTCCCGTTTTAAACAAGATATTTTGTCACGAAAAGATGCTCGACCATGCATATAATAGACAGCTTTGGAAAGAAAACACTCTGACGTTTCCAAAACTGCAAAGATATTGTCTGTGAGTGCCACAGAACTGATGTTTACAGGCGAAACCCAGATAAAAATCCAATCAGGAAGTGCCGCATTTTTTGAAACAGCCTCATGCCAATGACTCCTTATATGGCTGTGAATGGGCCACGAATGATCTTAAGATTTCTGTTGCTTCCCCAAGGTGTCAACAGCATTGTGACGTATTTGTAGGCATATCATTGGAAGATTGACCATAAGAGACTACATCTACCAGGTGGTCGCTTGGTGTCCTCCGTTGCAATTATTGCATAATCTCCAGCTGCAGTATTTTTCCGTTCGCTTCTGATGAGAAACCAACTGTCACGACTGATATATTATCGAATAGATATGTGCAAAACACCTTGAGGATTGATTCTAAACGACGTTTGCCATGTTTCTGTCGATATTATGGAGCTAATTTGGAAAAAAGTTCAGCGTTGTAGTGACTGCATTTCCCGGTCTCTTTCTTAGCCAAACGTGATGAACAAAACGGAGCTATTTCGCCAACACAAATAATCTTTTTGGGAAAAATGAACATTTTCTATCTAACTGAGAGTCTCGTCATTGAAATCATCCGAAGTTCTTCAATGGTAAATGATTTTATTTGAATGCTTTTCTTGTTTTTGTGAAAATGTTGCCTGCTGAATGCTAGGCTTAATGCTATGCTAGGCTATCAATACTCTTACACAAATGCTTGTGTAGCTTTGGTTGAAAAGCATATTTTGAAAATCTGAGATGACAGTTTTGTTAACAAAAGGCTAAGCTTGTGTTTGAATATATTTATTTAATTTCATTTGCGATTTTCATGAGTAGGAAACGTTGCGTTATGGTAATGTGCTTGAGGCTATGATTACGCTCCCGGATACGGGATTGCTCGTCGCTAGAGGTTACCAGTTCTATATTTCCAAGATGCATTAAGATTTCCTAATGCTGTTTGTTTGTGTATGTAGGGCAGACGACTGACTACTTGTATTCCACATTTTTGTCCATCCCCCTTCCAACCAGGCATTATTCTGTACTTTTTGAGTTTAGGGTGCGTGTCACAATATCTATAAATGTAACCACTTTTGCAGTAAAATATCTTTATACAGCCATCCATTTCATATACAAATAGCCCTTAAACAGCATGGAGGTGTATTTCGTCATTGTCCTGTTGAAAAACACTTGATAGTGGGAATAAGCACTGCCATGACGTTGGCCTGGGGGTAGGTTTATGACAGTCATAAATACCTCTTCCCCCCTCTTTCCTCTCTCTACCCGACTGATGTGAAATTTGAAAACCCCTTGGTTAACATAGAGATTCTGGGAACATCAGAAGGTGGGGGGAAAATGAACTATATTCTGGTAATCCGACCAATTGAACATATGCGGTGGTACTTAATGAATATGATGTCAGTTTGGTTGTCATCTGGGACATTCTCATCAATGATAGGATGACATAAACTCTACAGTGGGAAGTCTGCACATTGTAGTTATCGGAGACACATGGAATTGTTGTTCAATTGAAATTTTTGAATCTAAAATTATTGGTCAAGAGATTACATGTAATTTTAGCTTCCAAATGAGAGATTTGGGTTTTCATAAGGTTAGGGCTCTGCTCAATCAGTGGCCCACCCCTGTGTAGAGACATGGGTTATAAAACTTTTCAAACACACCCTTCTCGCTCCACTATATAAAGCCTTGACAAAAATGTAACCTCCTGTTCCAAGTACGTGAGGCCTGCAGCCTCTGTGTTAAAAGGACTAACATGTCAACTACAGAACTAAGCCAACCTCAGCGTGAGCTTTGGTTGCGAACGGTATGAACTTTGAACTCTTATTCACTACAGAAGTGATACCTCTAAGCCGTTGAGTTAGCAACAGCAGCTGCAAACGCGGGCTAGGATAGAACAGACAGAGTATCCTGTCTACCACACAACGACGTTACTACAACGTATTCAATTGACCACCAGAGACATTCTTCAAAGGACAAAGGACTCGGTTTGGCAACGCGGCATTCCATCTACCACCAACCTACCGAAGCGCAGCTCAGAGTAAATATTTATTGCATTTTCCTTTTCCAAATGGGTGATAATTTAGAATGAATAAGATACTGTATTTACGATAGCACAGCTTCTCCCTTTGTCTCTCAGTCTTCCCGCAAAACCAGCCCCTTTTCTTTTGTGTAACCAGCTGTCACATCTGTTCTGCCCAAGAGTGACGTTTTCTTTTATGACGTAATTTGTAATCAAGGAATAATTCATTCTGTGTATGTGTAATTCTGTGTGATTAGTTAGATATTTAGTAAATAAATAATTAAACCCAATTTTGTATTGCTGATTCAACTTGTTAGCCAAGAGTATACTCCGTAATCTAAGAATTTAACATAGTCTATGATGTGAAAACGGTCTGAACATAAACATAATTGGTGCTCCCGTATCTAAAATAGAATGAGGCTTTCATTTTGATTCAGCCTGTATAAAATTGAAAAACAGATTACATAATATACCAAGTTTATTGTACAAATTTTTGGAGTGATAGAGATAAGCATTATTGTGTGTGTGTGTGTGTTGAGGATTCCCCGCCTCCATGTTGTTCTCTGATGTAGTCAGTGGGTAACTTAAGCGAATACATTTCTGTATGAGGGCTGACAAAGCTAATTATAGAAATCTGAGAAATAGAGTGTTTGGCCAAACGCAGGGCTATTTCTGCCTCCTGCGTTTCAGACGCAGGTAGGCTCTGTCATTATTCATTTCTCCAGCGAGGACAAAGAGCCAGCCGATTGAAATTCAGGAGATATAAGCTTGACCAGTGATAGATAGATATAGATAGATAGAGATATAGATATATATATATATATATATATATATATATATATATATATATATATATATATATATATATATATATATATATATATATATATATATATATACACTCGCATTTCATCGCGAGTAGACCACGGTGCATTTCGTTTGTCGCGTGTTCCAGTTACAACATCGACAAAAAACACATAAAAGGGTTTGAACATAATACGTTATAAGTAAAACCTTCCCCTTACCAAAGGAATCCTATGTGCTGCATTTTCAGGCACAAAGTAGGGTTAGCTTGCACGTGATGCTAAAGCTAACAAAGGGAAAAATCGCAATTTTGTTTTCTTGTGCCACGTTGAAATTCCTTCACCTTGCGGAACAGAAGTCCCGCCCGAGTACTTCCGTTTGATTTCAGCGTGTGCAATCATCTGACCGCTGAAGTGTGCCCTAGCATATTCTTTCATGAAGAATTATTCAGGTCACAGTCATTACTTATGATATCCAGATGGATATCAATGTCTTATTCAAAGAGAAATAATAAATTAAATTGCCAGACTTACATTCAAATAGATCTTTTCAATAATATCCAAATTGAGGAGTTTTCTAAATAAGACATTGTAAACTTTTTCCAAACTAACCTAGATGAAGCAACTTCTCAGGTTAATTAAAGTTTAATTCCCAAATAGCCTATACAGGTCTGATTTATCATTACATTGATCAATCAATAAAATTAGTTTTTTGCAAAACCATTCAGTAATCCAGTACTGACAGAAGTCCCGCCCCAGCGGGATGTGGCATCGGCCTTAGGGAGAAGTGTACCACAGTGTTGAATGTTCCCAACATTTGATCTGCTGTTTACACTTATGATATCCAATCAATGGAGATTGTAAGGATTATCGTCTCATTCTATTTAATAAGTAAAAATTTTGAACATACCTTAATGTTCTTCCAATCAAATGAGACCATTTTAAACTTCTCATATTAACCTGGATGAAGCAACATCTCAGGTTAATTAAAATGTAAAACCCAGATAGCCTACCCAGGTAGGATTAATCATTGGCATTGATTAATTCATTCAATTTGCTTATGCAAATTCATTCACGTCCAACTTCCACATTACTGGTACGGTACTGATGGTTCATCAACATCTATAAATAGATTATACTTGTCTTTGCAGCTTCCAATGAATTCCAAACCCAAACTTTGAAAAAAAAAGGAAAATTCTTCTTCTAAATTTTTCTAATAAAGTGCAAGCTATCAAAGGTGGTCACCACTCCTCTGCTAATTAGTGAACCTCTACACATAAAAGGATTGATCTCTCACCTCAGCAGCGATACCAACCCTAATTATGCCATTAGCGAAATTGTGAACGCTCTCCAAAATCACCCATCAAACACAGGCGTTGTGACGGTTCTCCCCACCATAAAAATGTTGCATCGGTCCAATAGCACCAAGTGCACAGCTGAAGCACGTGCCAGACATGGCTAACATGAGGGGACAGGTGGAGAGAGCTGAGCAAATATTGACAAAAGCAGGAAATAAAAACATTCTGCTCGTCGAGGAACTGCGTTTGAAAGTAATTTGCAATCTAAGTAATTGCAGATTCAGGTGCAGCTGGGAACTTTATCGAACGTTCCTTTGCTATGAGATTAGGGATCCCTATTGTGTCTGTTGATGTTCCCTTCCATATACATGCCTCAGACAGTCGTCTTTTGGGGTCGGGGCTAATTAGGGAGGTCACAGCTCCCCTCACTATGATAACACTGGAGAGTCATAGGGAGCTAATTAGTCTCTTCCTAATCGACTCTCCTGCGTTCCCTGTTGTGTTGGGGATTCCCTGGTTGGCTTCGCATGATCCCACTATTTCGTGGCAACAGAAGGCTCTCAAGGGATGGTCCCGTCAGTGCTCGGGGAGGTGTGTAGGTGTTTCCTTAGATGCCACTACGGGGGAAAGTTCAAACCAGGTCTCCACCATGCACATTCCCCCCGAATATGCCGATTTGGCTCAATTACCACCCCATCGACAGTGGGATTGTGCGATAGATCTGTTGGTAGAAGCTGCACTTCCCAGGAGTCACGTGTATTCTCTGTCACAGGAGGAGACAGCAGCTATGGAGACATATGTCACAGAATCTCTGGGACAGGGATACATTCGGCCTTCCATCTGACCTGTCTCCTCGAGTTTCTTTTTTGTGAAGAAGGATGGAGGTTTGCGCCCGTGTATTGATTATCGAAGTTTAAATAAGATCACGGTAAAATACAGTAACCCGCTACCGCTCATAGCCAGTATGACCGAGTCACTACACGGGGTGCGTTTCTTCACAAAATTGGACCTCAGGAGCACTTACAACCTGGTGCGTATCCGGGCGGGAGATGAGTGGAAGACAGCATTTAGCACCACTTCTGGGCATTAGGAGTACCTCGTCATGCCGTACGTGTTAATGAATGCTCCATCAGTCTTCCAATCCTTTATAGATGAGATTTTCAGGGACCTGCACGGGCAGGGTGTAGTGGTGTATATTAGAATGTCATCTATATACCATGTGTCCCTGGTACGCAGGGTTCTTGGTCGACTGTTAGAACATGACCTGTATGTCAAGGCTGAGAAATGCCTGTTCTTCCAACAGTCCATCTCCTTCCTAGGGTACCGCTTTTCCGCGTCAGGGGTAGAGATGGAGAATGACCGCATTTCAGCCGTGCGTAATTGGCCGACTCCAACCATGGTAAAGGAGGTGCAGCGGTTTTTAGGGTTTGCCAACTACTACCGGAGGTTTATTCGGGGTTTTGGTCAGGTAGCGGCTCCCATTACCTCACTGCTTAAAGGGGGACCGGTGCGACTGCAGTGGTCAGCTGGGGCGGACAGGGCTTTTGGTCACCTGAAGGCTTTGTTTACCTCGGCTCCTGTGCTGGCTCATCCTGATCCCTCCATTAGCGTTGATAGTTGAGGTGGACACATCCGTGGCAGGGATAGGGGCTGTGCTCAGAGGAGTGGTACGCAGATCCCGCTCCCATTATTCCAGCTTCTTGCCTGGTGGCACCAGTGGTGTGGGAGGTGGATGCGGCATCACGTTCAGATCCCAATCCTACCCAGTGTCCGGTTGGGCGTAAGTATGTTCCGTTCGATGTCCGCGATCGTTTGATCTGTTGGGCCCACACTTCACCCTCCTCTGGTCATCCTGGCATCGGTCGGACAGTGCGCTGTCTTGCTGGGAAGTACTGGTGGCCCACGTTAGCCAAGGACGTGAGGGTTTATGTGTCCTCCTGTTCAGTGTGCGCACAGTGCAAGGCACCTAGACACCTGCCCAGAGGGAAATTACAACCCCTTCCCGTTCCACAACGACCGTGGACGCACCTCTGTGGATTTCTTGATGGTCTTTTACCCTCGCGGGGTAACACCATGATCCTAGTCGTGGATCGGTTTTATAAGTCCTGCCGTCTCCTTCCTTTGACCGGTCTCCCTACGGCCCTAGAGACCTCGGAGGCCCTATTCACGTATTCCGGCACTACTACCTGAGGATATAGTTCCGGATTGGGGTCCCCAATTCACGTCTAAAGTCTGGAGGGCATTTATGGAGCGCCTGGGGGTCTGAGACGTTCCTAGCTGACATAGAGGACGCATTGGATGGCTACCCGAACGCTACGGGTTCTGACAGGGTTTACCTGTTGAAGCGAACGTCGAATAGACACGTGACAATAGACACGTCGAATAGACACGTTACCATTTAAACAAATGTTCCTGTCAAACATGTATCCTACCTTCATTACCTACTTGGGCCCTGCCGCCCACGTTGGCTTGACTATCTTACAACTCAGAGAGCTTGCAAGCACAGCTTTTGAGGCATTTGAGGGTGCATTATCAGGTATTGGAGCGTTAAGAGATGACGCACAACAACAGTTTCTACCACGAAACCATGATTCCAATAACCTCAGCGGTCAAAATAACTGTAAAGTACTTCGCCATCAAAACGACTACTGCTACAATCGACCTGTTCACTACGTTCCTGCACCCAACCCACAAAAAGTGTCAGAGCACAAGGTAACAAAGGGTTGAAGGATGATCAAAACGTAGACCAATGTTCTCCAGAAGCTCCACTACATTAAGAACTAAAACGAGAAACATTTGAGCAAAGGGTAAAAGATAAGTCACAAGGACTAGACGGGGAATTACCGGACACCAGGTCCGCAGGAATTAACACCCATAGTAAGGATGTTAAAATTCAAATCTCTCGCGCTCTCACTCGAGACCCTATCCAGGGACCGCTTGATCAAGAAACAAGCCCACGGGCTTTGTCTATAGACTCTGATACAAAGGTTGCGAAGAAAAACGGAGGGCAAACGCTTAGTCAAAGCCAAGCCCACTCATATCGGAAAAGTCGATCTGCTTCCACCTTCCACCAATTGACACATCCAGTCGTTGCGAACGACCACTCCACTTTGTGGGGAATATGTCCACTAAACACAAATCGAAACGACCATACTGGAGGACTGCTTAACTTGTCATGCGCTAATTGATTCGGGTGCGACAATATCACTCATCTCTCAAACATTGTTTGATGATCTAGAAAGGGCTTTGAAGCCAACTAAACGTTGGTTAGAAGTGGAACGATGCGACACTATACTTCGAGGGGTCACTCAGACTACCTCGCCTCTCACATTGAGAGTCATGCTGAAACTACACTTCCAGGAAGTCTTGCTCGTTCACCCTGTGTATGTTACCAGCCTCGAAACTGTACCCCTGCTACTTGGAGCAGACTTGATGGATCGGTAACTCCCATTGATGGATTGGAAAACCAACCAGGTATGGTCACAGGCTACAGTGCCTTCTCCACCGACCACACTGTCTTCCCCTAACACTAACTGCAATGCAGTCATTCACAAGGGGTATCTGTCAAAAGCACCCCTTTGGAAAAAGACATTTAGAAACCTCTTGGGGCAGAATCCGATCTAAGGAGATATTACGATATCTCGACACATTCCATCAGCCAATCTGATTGTCCATTCTTGTCATGATTTCCAGCCAGCTGTCTCTGTGAATGAGCAACTTCCCTCCTCCTTGCAGTCATGCAATACGGTAGTTGAGATGAACTTCTCTTGCCCTTCGCACACTTCTGCATGCACTGTGGCCGTCTCAGCAAAAAAAAACATTGATGCGCAGAGTATACTCTGCTTCCGATGATGCACCTTCCGCTTTGTGGGGGACTGTCAACCCTTACAATGATACTAAAAGCGTCAGTCCAGCAACTGACCCGATGACTCCCACTTTGCAATATCACAGACAGATATCCTCGTCTCAGTTTGCAGGTACTGAAGAGTTTGCCACACGCAGAGGTGACTGATAGACCTTGACTGCCACTGAGGGTGTTGAAGCACAAACACCAGGAGATTTGGTTGAAAGGTTACACCCACTCTCATAACGCGGTCACTGACAACTCGTACATAGGGTCTGAACTTTTCGTTTGCACCTCAGATACCAACACCACCCGCTGGTGGGGGGGTCCCGAGACACAAAGGGGGGGAATAGTAGCCCAGACCCATGATGAGTCTTATCGAGGCCGGTGGGGGGTCGAGACTACGGACAACACCGTACAAGGCCGCCAGAGCATAAATCAAATCTAGTTGTAAACTCGCCTTTAAGAACAGTGAGGAGCAGACAGGCCCCTAGACAGGGATTATCTTAGAACACATCTAAGATAGTACTGAGGTGTACCACACTGGTCGTAAAGGAAGTCCAGTGGACTTGTCCACCTCCAAAATAAATGGTAACAAGAATCATTCCTTGCCATGTGTAGTATCCACTACAAGACAACTAGTAAAATGCTCTAATCATGTATTCCGGTAGGATAACATTTCAAAATAATTCGGTAGGACAACTGGACTCCTTGAGTACCAGTACCAATACGACAGTCAGTCCAGCAACACTCAGTAAGAGGATTAGTAACCTCACAAGTTAAATTGCTTTTGATAATAGCGACATAGGAGTCACTCAGAGTGCAACACGGGGAAGGGAATCTTCATTGCACTCCGTCCAGGAGAAAAGTTATTAGAAGTCATGAACCATGAACACACCACGTACGACTGGTCTAATACTTAGAGTACTTTCGTCATGAGGTTAGCTTCTCCGTGGATAACATAGCTATGAAGTAGACTTCTTCATACCTACCACCACTACAATAGTGGAAGACAGTGACTGGTAGTAAAACCACTACAGACTCCCTCAACACCATTTCTGACTGACCTCCATGCATTGACCTGAAAATTACCTGACTACTTCAGACTCAATCTGAACAAGTTGTAATCTGCCAGGATACTTGGTATCCTTCCCTTGACATGTGCGCTTGCGTAAGCAGAAACACACATGCACAACGGAACATCCAATTAGGATTTATGCTAGGATCACTTAAGGGTCCGAGCAAAATACCAGCCTTACTAAAGTTGAACAATTATATTGAGTCCTTTAACTCTACAGCTACAGAACTCACCCGTTTTCTTCTCAGAAGTCCATAGGTCATCCCTGTAGACTGCCCAAAACTAGTGCCTTATAGCTGTAGACGTATCATATAGTTATCAATTTAGGATAGTACCCTAAGCAACACTCCGCAAATTAGGAGAGCCCTAGATATGACATTAGACAATGCCATGATAGGGTCATTTTGCCAAAACCATGGACGTAGATGGAATACAGTCCAATTAGATGATTAAGGGGAGATAATTATATTTTGTTTTGTTTATGCTTTCATTCATTTTGTTTCATTTTCTTCGTCACGTAGAAAGTGATAGAGCCATAAACAACTTCCCCATACAACCATCAGTTAGTGGCACAACGCAGCTCATTTGGGAGGAAATGTAATGATATATTTCATGAGTGTGTGTGCATTGTTAACATCTTCCTAAGTTACTGCCCAGATCTTCTAGTCTGGGGTCCGGAACGGCGATCCCAATCCGGACATCCGCTGCTCAGCCATGGAGCGGACTTCTTAATTTGCAGACACCCTACCTGGGTCGACCACCAGAGGGGGGACTGCAACGGCGATCCCAATCTGGACCTCTGCTGTCGAGCCATGGAGCGAACTTCTTCATTTGCAGACACCCTACCCGGGTCGACCACCAAATGGGGACCACAACGATGGTCAACAACCAGGACAACCCACGGTCATTTTTATGTTGGTTTGCAACATGCAGGTTAATTGCAAGATTGAACCCAACATGGGGGGACTGTCATGACGTTGGCCTGGGGATAGGTTTATGACCGTCATAAATACCTCTTCCCCCCCTTTTCCTCTCTCTACCCTACTGATGTGAAATTTGAAAACCCCTTGGTTAACATAGAGATTCTGGGAACATCAGAAGGTGGGGGGGAAAATGAACTATATTCTGGTAATCCGACCAATTGAACATATGCGGTGGTACTTAATGAATATGATGTCAGTTTGGTTGTCATCTGGGACATTCTTATCAATGATATGATGACATAAACTCAACAGTGGGAAGTCTGCACACTGTAGTTATCGGAGTCACATGGAATTGTTGTTCAATTTAAATTTTTGAATATAAAATTATTGGTCAAGAGATTACATGTAATTTTAGCTTCCAAATGAGAGATTTGGGTTTTCATAAGGTTAGGGTTCTGCTCAATCAGTGGCCCGCCCCTGTGAAGAGACCTGGGTTATAAAACTTTTCAAACATACCCTTCTCGCTCCACTATATAAAGCCTTGATGAAAATGTAACCTCCTGTTCCAAGTATGTGAGGTCTGCAGCCTCTGCGTTAAAAGGACTAACATGTCAACTACAGAACTAAGCCAACCTCAGAGTGAGCTTTTGAGAATGGTATGAACTTTGAACTCTTATTCACTACAGAAGTGATACCTCCTAGCCGTTGAGTTAGCAACAGCAGCTGCAAACGTGGGCTAGGAAAGAACATACAGAGTATCCCGTCTACCACTGTCGTGTCTTTGGCTATGCCGTGTGATATGACATGCTATTCTATAAAATAATTTCTCCACAATTAATATCACCTGATTGAGCTAATCATGTAAATGTAATTAACTAGAGAGTCGGGCACCACAAAATAATATTTATAGAGCTGTAATATTCCGAATAAACTCTTAAAGACCTAGTAATATTTTACATCAATAGCAGTCAATATTAATCGTCACCTTAATTCAGTCTCATCTGAAAGTTGTAAATTCTTGGTTATCTTCACGAACCCTGGCTAACAAGTTGAATCAGCAATACAAAATTGGGTTTAATTATTTATTTACTAAATACCTAACTAATCACACAGAATTACACATACACACAATTAAGGACTTGGTTTGGCAACACGGCCTTCCATCTACCACCAATCTACCGAAGCGCAGCTCAGAGTAAATATTTATTGCATTTTCCTTTTCCAAATGGGCGGTAATTTAGAATGCATAAGATACTGTATTTACGATAGCACAGCTTCTCCCCTCAGTCTTCCCACTCTTTCACTCAAACCCCTTTCTTTTGTGCAACCAGCTGTCATATCTGTTCCGCCCAACAGGAACATTTTCCTTTATGACGTAATTTGTAATCAAGGTATAATTCATTCTGTGTATATGTAATTCTGTGTGATTAGTTAGGTATTTAGTAAATAAATAATTAAACCCAATTTTGTATTGCTGATTCAACTTGTTAGCCAGGGTTCGTGAAGATAACCAAGAATTTACAACTTTCAGATGAGACTGAATTAAGGTGACGATTAATATTGACTGCTATTGATGTAAAATATTACTAGGTCTTTAAGAGTTTATTCGGAAGATAACAGCTCTATAAATATTATTTTGTGGTGCCCCGACTCTCTAGTTAATTACATTTACATGATAAGCTCAATCAGGTAATATTAAGTATGGAGAAAGGATTTTATAGAATAGCATGTCATATCACTTAATCCGGCATAGCCAAAGATACGACAGCGCAAACCAGATGGGATGGGTTATTGCTGAAGAATGCTGTGGTAGCAATGCTGGTTATGTGTGCCTTGAATTCTAAATAAATCACTGACAGTGTCACCAGCAAAGCACCTCCACATCATCACACCTCCTTCTCCATGCTTCATGGTGGGAACCACACATGCAGAGATCATCCGGCCACCTACTCTGCGTCTCACAAAGACACAGAGGTTGTAACCAAAAATCTCAAATTTGGACTCATCTGACCAAAGGACAGATTTCTTGAGTTTCTTGGCCCAAGCAAGTATCTTCTTCTTATTGGTGTGCTTTAGTAGTGGTTTGTTTGCAGCAATTCCACAATGAAGGCCTGATTCACGTAGTCTCCTCTAAACAGTTGATGTTGAGATGTGTCTGTTACTTGAACTCTGTGAAGCATTTATTTGGGATGCAATTTATGAGGCTGGGAACTCTAATGAACTTATCCTCTGCAGCAGAGGTAACTCTTTCCAGTGGCGGTCCTCATGAGAGCCAATTACATCATTGCGCTTGATTGTTATATGCAACTGCAATTTTCCGGATTGACTAACCTTCATGTCTTAAAATAATGATGGACTGTCGTTTCTCTTTGCATATTTGTGCTGCTGTTGCCATAATATGGACTTGGCCTATTACCAAATATGGCTATCTTCTGTATACCCCTCTTACCTTGTCACAACACAACTGATTGGTTCAAACGCATTAAGGAGGAAATTAATTCCAGAATTTAAATTTTAACAAGTAACACCTGGTAATTGAAATTCATTCCAGGTGACTACCTCATGAAGCTGTTTGAGAGAATGCCAAGAGTGTGCAAAGCTGTCATCAAGGCAAAGGGTGGTTAAATTGAAGAATCTCAAATATAAAATAGATTTTGATTTGTTTAACACTTTTGTGGTTACTACATGATTACATACTGTATGTGTTATTTCATAGTTGTGATGTCTTCACTATTATTCTACAATGTAAAGAATAGTAAAAATAAAGAAAAATCCAGGAATGAGTAGGTGTGTCCAAACCTTTGACTGGTACTGTATATAGGAATATCTGTGCATGTATCTGGTATTCCCTTAATCATTTTACATATACAGTAGTGACATATTTGAGATCTTGCCAAGATTTCTGTATTTCAATTATTACATTTTTTTTAGAGCAGAGAATAAGAGTGTTTAAGAGTTTTTATTTTCAGTGTACTAGGGTTGATTTAGGAATTAAATTAACTGGAAGTAAATTAAGTAAGACATTTTGTAATATAATTTGATGGTATGCACAAAATAGTGCGTGAGGACTTGGTGAGGCAAGCTGATCCTAGATCTGAGCATAAAGCACATCTTCTCAAAAGTCTTACCTGCAGATCAGTGAGCAGGTTGCTGGTCTCTCTTACTCTGGCTCTGGTGGTGTCCAGTTCAATGCATAGTTTCTCCTGGGTGTCCTTCAGACTGGAGATGTGGCTGTGTGCAGAGCCAAGGTTTTGCTCCCCTTCCTTCACCAACTCCTGAAGGTGAGACACCTGCAGTGGACGGGAAATGAGGTCAGATGTCATGCAACTCAAGGACCAAATCAGGTAGTAGTGGCAGAGAGGAACGGCCATGCCTAAGGTTGCAAAAGGGTAGAGTATATTACTGTAAATGTTCTAAGTTTACCAGAAAACTACCAGAATGTTGGTATCTTTTAAGGATTTTATGTAATCTATCAAAGGACATTTAGTGGCTGTTTTGGGTACTTCAGATTATCACAGTTGTCTGTAATTCAAATCAAATGTTATTTGTCACATGAGCCGAATACAACAGCTGTAGACGTTACCGTGAAATGCTTACTAGCAAGCCCTCAACAAACAATGCAGTTCAAGAAATAGAGTTGAAAGTATTTACCAAATTAACAAATAACAATAACGAGGCTATATACAGGGGGTACCAAGTCAATGTCCGGGGGTACAGGTTAGTCGAGGTAATTTGTACATGTAGGTAAGGATAAAGTGACTATGCATAGATAATAAACAGTGAAAAGCAGCAGTGTAAAAACAAAAGGGGGGGCATTCCAATGTAAATAGTCTGGGTGGCCATTTGATTAATTGTTCAGCAGTCCTATGGCTTGGGGGTGGAAGCTGTTAAGGAGCCTGTTGGACCTTGGTGCTCTGGTACCGCTTGCCGTGTGGGAGCAGAGAGAACAGTCTATGACTTGGGTGACTGGAGTCTTTCACAATGTTTTGGGGCTTCCTCTGACACTGCCTCGTGTATAGGTTCTGGATGGCAGGACGCTTGGCCTCCCGTGATGCACTGGGCTGTACGCAGTACCATCTGTAGCGCCTTACGATCAGATGCCGAGCAGTTGCCATACCAGGCAGTGATGCAACCGGTGAGGATGCTCTCAACTTTGAGGATCTGGGGACCCAAGCCAAATCTTTTCAGTCTCCTGAGGGGGAAAAGGCATTGTTATGCCCTCTTCACAACTTTCTTGGTGTGTTTGGAGCATGAAAGTTTGTTGGTGATGTGGACAGCAAGGAACTTGAAACTCTTGAACTGCTCCACTACAGCCCCATCAATGTCAATGGGAGCGTGGTCGGCCCTCCTTTTTCCTGTAGTCCACGATCAGCTCATTAGTCTTGCTCAATTTGAGGGAGAGGTTGTTGTCCTGGCACCACGCTGCTAGGTCTCTGACTACCTCCCTATAGGCTTTCTCATCATTGCCGGTGATCAGGCCCACCACCGTCGTGTCAGCAAACTTAATGACGGTTTTGTAGTTGTACTTGGCCACGCAGTCATGGGTGAACAGGGAGTACAGGAGAGGATGAAGCACGCAACCCTAAGGGGCCCCCATGTTGAGGATCAGCGTGGTGGATGTGTTGTTACCTACCCTTACCACCTGGGGGCGGACCGTCAATGAAATCCAGGATCCAGTTGCAGAAGGAGGTGTTTAGTCCCAGGGTCCTTAGTTTAGGAATGAGCTTTGAGGGCACTATGGTGTTGAACGCTGAGCTGTAGTCAATGAACAGCATTCTCACATAGGTGTTCCTTTTGACCAGGTGGGAAAGGGCAGTGTGGAGTGCGATCGAAATCTGTTGGAACGTTATGCAAATTGAAGTGGTTCTAGGGTCTTTGGGATGATGGTGTTGACATGAGCCATGACCAGCCTTTCAAAGCACTTCATGGTTACCGACGTGAGTGCTATGGGGCGGTAGTCATTTAGGCAGGTTAGCATCGCTTTCATGGGCACAGGGGCAATGGTGGTCTGCTTGAAACATGTTGGCATTACAGACTCGGTCAGCGAGAATTTGAAAATGTCCGTGAAGACACTAGCCAGTTGGTCCGCGCATGCTCTGAGTACACGTCCTGATAATCTGTCTGGCCCCACAGCCTTGTGAATGTTGACCTGTTTAAAAGGTCTTGCTCACATCGGCTATGGAGCGCGTGATCAACAACGTAATTATCTCTGGCCCCCTGTGTGGCCTCATCACAAAATATATTACATTATTAAATAAGATGACTTAAAAACAATAATAAATAGAATGACAAAGCTGTAAAACATTATCCTAAATATAAACCATCAACTAACTTTGTGGATACCATTGGTGTTTAATATGAGGGTTTCATATTAAACATATTAACTTTTCGAACTCTACCTACTGTAACGATTCTCGTCCTCGTCTGATGAGGAATATGAAGGATCGGACCAAAATGGAGCATGGCACATGTCCATGTTAACTTTATTAATCTGAACACAAAATAACAAAGGTGAAACAGCGAAAAAACGAAACAGTCCTATCAGGTGACAAAACAGGAAACAACTACCCACACACACAGGCTACCTAAGTATGGTTCTCAATCAGAGACAACCTCTGATTGGGAACCATACCAGGCCAAACACAGAAATACAAAACATAGAATGCCCACCCCAACTCACGCCCTGACCAAACCAAAATAGAGACATAAAAAAGGAACTACGGTCAGGACGTGACACCTACATGTACATATTACCTCGACTAACCGGTGCCCGAGCACACGGACTCTGTACCAGTACCCCCTGTATATAGCCTCGCTATTGTTATTTTACCGCTGCTCTTTAATTATTTGTAACTTTTATTTCTTATTTTTTATGTTTTAGTTTTAAACTGCATTGATGGTTAGGGCTTGTAAGTAAGCATTTCACTGTAAGGTCTACGCCGGTTGTATTCGGAGCATGTGACAAATTAGATTTGATTAAATGTATTTTTCTATGTCAATATATATTTGTTGTCAATGTTTTTGCGTCAAACTATTGGCAGTTGTGAAAAAAGTCAACACTTGGGACGAGTTGCAGAGGCAATTAAAAATAATGGCATTGTTGTTTTGACGCTTTTTTCATTAATTAGGCTATTTTCTCTTGAACCAAAACTCATGGACACAGATATAAAGAATTAATATTATATATGTACATGTTTTAAAAGTTATTAAAAAGTATAAGTTACCAACGTTCCAATAATTAACAGAAAACCTATGGCAATCTACCAAAATTCTATTGGGCCATTGGTGTTGGATTTTTCAGAATGTCTATTTGACAGAAGCAGGTAAAATTTTGCATTAAGCAAATTCTAAGATGCAGATGCTCAAGCTAGTTTCCAATCCATGTACTACGGCTGCACTGAGTACAGTAACAGAGAACACAATGGGATACGATACCATGAATCAGTTAAGTTTGCTGTAATGAAGATAAAAATGAATTAAACTGCTAATAAGGACTTTTAAAGTAATCAGCCATCAATTTGTGGA
This sequence comes from Oncorhynchus masou masou, assembly GCF_036934945.1. NCBI lineage: Eukaryota > Metazoa > Chordata > Actinopteri > Salmoniformes > Salmonidae > Oncorhynchus > Oncorhynchus masou. The sequence continues at coordinate 48,143,296 of NC_088213.1, forward strand.
ACGATTTCCAAGATTTTAGTTTGCACAAATTAATATGCACATTTTACTAGCAGCAGTGCATTTCCATCAAACTGGCTTCTTGCAAATCAAAGGCTGCGTACAGAAAAATCAATTTGTCATGTAACTTTTCATTCACAGAATTGAAACTGAAATTCTATGCGTTTCCATCCCACTTTTAACTCTATTGATGGTTTTGGTGCAAAAAGTCTGTGATAATGCAACAAATTGCAGCGGGAACTATTTCAAACGTGCTAACTCTGGTCTTGACATGTGCTTTAGCCAACAGCTTGCAGATACAGGGCAGAGGGAGGCCTACATAAGAACAAGATAATTAGTATTTGTCAATTGGCAGGCAAGCATCGATCATAATGTCACCAGCTTACCAATTAACACTCGATCTACTGGTGTACTTTCACCACCCTGTGAAGTTCATCATAACTTATTTTATCTGAAGCCTACTAAACTGTGCATGCTTCTTCAAGTCGAGGCAGTGGGAGGACCACATAACATAGCATTGTATGACTGCAAATTTAACTCAATATGGTGGTAATTATATCAGCAATTGCCCAAGAAATAGTTCCCACTGCAATTTGTCGCATTATCTAACCACTGACAAAAAAAAATGATTGGCCCTTCTCTAGCCATTTTTGTTTGGTCGACGTTTAGGAAATGTACTGCCAATTTGAGAGTTGTAATCTGGCCTGTCATGAATTTTTTTTATCTGACAGGTACGTTAATTGCATAATTGGATGGAAACCTGGTTTATGTCAAAGACTTTCCTTACCTCTTGATTGGCTATATTGAGCTTGGCAGAAAGCTCCTTCTTCAGGTTGTCCAGTTGCTGTTGGAGACAGTTCTTCTGCTCCTCCAATGAGAGTCGCCGAATCTCAAACTCCTGCCCCATTTCCTAAAGTGACGGTCAATAACAAGATGAGTTTGAGATGCAACAAAGAAGCTGAACTTCGCATTGTGCACTGGTTTTCTTAAAGGGATACTGGAGGGAGATTAAATGCATCGTCGTGCTAAAATAAACTTGATTGCAATGCAAAACCCACAAGAACAAACCAGTGATTTAGCTGATCTCACATTGATAACGGACAGCTGCAACTTTCTTCGTCTAGGTTTTCTATTCCCGCCCCCAATGAAATAACGATCTATCAAGAGCACTGGAAATCATAATGCTGATGAATGTAAAATAATTCAAGAATATAGGACTAGTAGGTCTATATTTCATTAAAACCTTTCATGAAAAATGGCAAACTAACATAATATGTGCAATTTTAAATAATAACTAATTAAGACTACATTTTCATTTAATAAAAATTATAGATTATATAACTCAATCACGCACTGAGACTGATGTTTAAAGAACACTTTAAATTTGCCTGACAGTCATTGACATTTCTGTGCTTAACTTGAGGGACAGGTCGCAGTGGTGGGTAGTATATGGGGCTTTGGTGACAAAACAGATGGCACTGTGATAGACAGCATCCAATTTGTTGAGTAAAGTGTTGGAGGCTATTTTGTAAATGACATCACAGAAGTCGAGGTTCGGTAGGATGGTCAGTTTTACGAAGGAAGGATGCTTTGTTGCGAAATAGGACGCCGATTCTAGATTTACTTTTGGATTGGAGATGCTTAATGTGAGTCTGGAAGGAAAGTTTACAGTCTCACCAGACACCTAGGTATTTGTAGTTGTCCACATATTCTAAGTCAAAACCGTCCAGAGTAGTGATGCTGGCTAAACAAGTATTCCACTAGGATTGTGCTTGTGCTTAGCTCCATTATCCAGAAAAACTTCCTAGTAATAAATGATTACAAGCATACCCATAACATGATGCAGCCACCACTATGCTTGAAAATATGGAGAGTGGTACTCAGTAATGTGTTGTATTGGATTTGCCCCAATCAAAACACTTTGTATTCAGGACAAAAAGTGAATTGCTTTGCCACATTTTTTGCAGTATTACTTTAGTGCTTTGTTGCAAATAGGATGCATGTCTTGGACTATAACATAATGTTATTACTATAATTACTGTTCCCCGGAGGGAATCGAGGTACAAGATACTATGGGGAATCGCACTCTCCCGACTTAGGTTGAAGGACCTCACACATGACAAGGCCAATAAAATCCACCCCTCGCTGGATGCTCCTGCCTTCCACAGGTGATAAGCGTGAGGCTTGGATTAATTCCTTAAATTAAATACCCCTCTTCACCGAGCCCAGGAACCTGTGGGGCCAAATGTTACGTTCGCTTTCAGTCAGTCAACAAGCCGACCCCAACAGATACTAAATGAAATGGCCCATGGCAGACCACCCAGACCTGACCACTCCAGATGCGGTAGTCTGGATATTGCACACACAGTGCACTGCCTAGTGACTTACTTCTGTACCAGCTGTAAGAATACTGTGTGCTATACTGGGAGCAGTGTCATCCAAATGATTAACCTCACAAAAGTGTGTGGTGATGCCCAACTCTCCGCAGCACAAATATCTCCTATAGTAAATCCTTTAAACAATGCCCAAGATGCTGCCAGACCCCTGGTGGAGTGGGCGCGAACACTGCTAGGTAACCCTTGCTGCTAAATGTCAGAGAGAGAGCCTCCACAATCCAGGGGGAAAGACGCTGCTTAAAGAGTGCCCTGCAACGAGCAGGATTAGCAAAACAGGCAAAAAGTTGGTCACATAAACAGATATCCCGGCTCCGCTCAATGTATGTGTGAAAAGCTTGCACCGGACACAGGGCATGTAACCTCTGTTGCTTTTCAGAAGCAAAAGGAGACGACAAAAAGGGAAATTGCTCAAAAGCTAAGGACCTGTAGGACATACCCATGACTTTCGGGGCAAAGGCCACATTTGAACGCAATAGTCGCCCAGGTCAAACTGAGAACAGGAAGGATGTATGGATAACGCATGGAGGTCCCCAACACATTTCGCAGAGGCCAAAGCCATGAGCAGGGAGGTTTTGTAGGAGAAGATCTTCAGATCTACTAACTCCAGAGGCTTAAAGGGAGCTGCACACAGTGCCTCCAAAACCAGCACCAAGTCCCATGTGGGTGCAATAGGTTAAGGACCGCCCCCGGTGAGGTTCCGTCAATTCCAACCAGACAGCGGCAATGTACACTTTTAAAATGAAGAACACTTGAAAAGCTCCTGTAGGACCACAGAGCACTGAAAAGGAACAGGAGCTATATCTTGGCACCAGAGCTCAAACGTTTGCCACTTATACGCATAAAACCCTCTCACGGAGGACGCCCTTGCAGACTGAATTGTAGCAATAACATAAGGCAGTAAACCTCTAGCCATCAGGCACATAGGAATCAAATCTCTCATCTGACTTGCCAAACTTGCCCATGTGCCTGGGACAACAGGTTCCTGCGCAATGGGAGTATCCACAGGTCCCCGCCCAATAGGTGAATGTTCTCTGTGAACCAAGGCTGCCTGGGCCAACGGGGGGCCATAAGAATCAATGGTAAGTCCTCCTGGCGCACCCCCTCCAATATACCTGCTTAAAGGTTCTGAGTTGAGGCAACCGGGGACGTGTCACCCAAAGTGAAAGCGAGCCAAGGTTAGGAGGGAGAGAGAGGGTGAGTCTCTCCCTATCTGTTGATGCACGGCACCACTGACATAGTCGGTTATGACTAGAACAAACGGTCCAACAAAAACAGGGGGAACCTCAAGATAATGTGGTTAATAGACATGCAGGGTGTGCCACACCAGTATCCATACCGGCCAAATAGGGCTGCCTTCGTACAGCGTCTGTCGTGATCACCTTGCGGGACACAACTCAGCCCCTGACAATAGCAGAGAATCTCACCACTGGGCATTGGCCCGTAGGCCTGACAGGGACACCCAAAGCGACAGGCTTAGGCTGCAGTACGTGTCCAGGGCTGTATGAACAATAGCCCCAAGGGAACAACTTGGTAGACGTAGGCACTGGCGAAAATACAGTACGTGACCCAGCCAAAATGTGGCAAAGCCGGAACCCGGGCACCCTCTGTTGGGATAGAAAAGCGTGATACATGAATGAGTCTAGCTCGAGACCCAGAAACGGAATGCGCTGAGCTGGAGTCAGACAGCTCTTTTTCTGGTTTCTTATGAAGCCTAGAGAGATTAAATAGAAGACAGCATGGATGTGTGTAACACTTGGTTCTTCTTCCATTTCCACCAGTCTTGACAACTGTGTTTCTGAACATGGAGAAGGAACACTTTTCATCAAACTCACGTATGGCAGACAACACTTTTAACACCCGTGAACACTGTGGAAATCGGTTTACAGTATGTGCCAGTATGTGCTAAGGTTTGCCTATCGTCACCAGAAGCCCCAGTCAGTTTAGTGGTAAGATGAGTTCCGGAAACCAGCTGACACCCAGCGCTGGACCGCACCCAATCCCTAAGTGGTTTCCTTCCTGTCCAGCAACTGAGTTAGGAAAGACGCCTGTATCTTTGTAATGACTGGGTATATTGATACACATCCAAAGTGTATTAATAACTTCACCATGCTCAAAGGGATATTCAATGTCGACATAACCACTTATAATTCACTGTATCACAATTCCAGTGGGTCAAAAGTTTACATAAACTAAGTTGACTGTGCCTTTAAACAGCTTGGACAATTCCCGAAAATGATGTCATGGCTTTAGAAGCTTCTGACTGGCTAATTGGCACAATTTGAGTCAATTGCAGGTGTACCTGTGGATGTACTGAAAGGCCTACCTTCAAACTCAGTGCCTTTTTGCTTGACCACATGGGAAAATCAAAAGAAATCAGCCAAGATAAAAAATTGTAGACCTCAACAAGTCTGGTTCATCCCTGGGAGCAATTTCCAAACGCCTGAAGGTACCACGTTCATCTGTACAAACAATAGTACGCAAGTATAAACACCATGGGACCACTCAGCTGTCATACCGCTCAGGAAGGAGACGCATTCTGTCTCCTGGAGACTAACGTACTTTGGTGCAAAGAGTGCAACTCAATCCCAGAACAACAGCAAAGGACCTTGTAAAGATGTTGGAGGAAACAGGTACAAAAGTATGTATATCCACAGTAAACCGAGTCCTATTTCGACATAACCTGAAAGGCCACTCAGCAAGGAAGAAGACACTGCTCAAAAAACGCCATAAAAATGCAACATCTCAAGACATCAGTCAGGAAGTTAAAGCTTGGTCGCAAATGGGTCTTCCAAGTGGACAATGACCCCAAACATACTTCCAAAGTTGTGGCAAAATTGCTTCAGGACAACAAAGTCAAGGTATTGGAGTGGCCATCACAAAGCCCTGACCTCAATCCTATAGAAAATGTGTGGGCAGAACTGAAAAATCGTGTGCGAGCAAGGAGGCCTACAAACCTGACACAGTTACACCTGCTTTGTCAGGAGGAATGGGCCAAAATTCACCCAACTTATTGTGGGAAGCTTGTGGAAGGCTACTCTAAACATTTGACCCAATTTAAACAATTTAAAGGCAATGTTACCAAATACTAATTTAGCGTACGTAAACTTCTGACCCATTGGGAATGTGATGAAAGAAATAAAAGCTGAAATAAATCATTCTCTCTACTATTATTCCGCCATTTCACATTCTAAAAATAAAGTGGTGATCCTAGCTGACCTAAGACAGGGAATTTTTACTCTGATTAAATGTCAGGAACTGTAAAAAACTGAGTTTACATGTATTTGGCAAAGGTGTATGTAAACTTCCGACTTCAACTGTATATCCGCATGATAAGAAATGTTATGAGAACAAGTACAACCTTGAGCACAAATGTTCAGGGGGTGAGCAGGCTCTACCACTATGAGGGAATTTAGTTGGAGCAACGTACGACAGTCTCGTTTTCCAATTGTTTGTTTTAGTAGCGTGAATCGTTCCCGTTCACATCAAGGTAAAGAGGGGAATAATTGAAGGAATGAATCCATGCCTCATGCCTATCACCTGTGGAAGGCGGGGTTTCCAGCGAGGTGCGGATTTCATTGGCCTTGTCATTAGTGATTGTAGATCCTTCAACCAGAGTGTACGACTCCCCATACTATGTTGTACAGAATTTGACTGACTGAAAGTGAACTACAAAGTCATTAATCCATCCTCAGCTCTCTTCTACTATAGCCATTTAACTGTTTCTAAGTCACCATTTGTCTCATGGTGAAATCCCTAAGTGGTTTCCTTCCTGTCTGGCAACTGAGTTAGGAAAGACGCCTGTATCTTTGTAATGACTGGGTGTATTGATACACATCCAAAGTGTAATTAATAACTTCACCATGCTCAAAGGGATATTCAATGTCTGCTTTTTTTTACCCATCTACCAGTAAGGGCATCTTATATGCGAGGCATTGGAAAACCTCCCTGGTCTTTGTGGTTGAATCTGTGTTGGAAATTCACTGCTCGACTGAGGGACGACCTTACAGATAATTGTATGTGTGGTGTACAGACATGAGGTAGTCATTCAAAAATGTTAAACATTATTATTGCACACAGAATGAATCTATGCAACTTATGTGACTTGTATAGCAAGTTTTTGCTCCTGAACTTATTTAGGCTTGCCGTAACAAACGGGTTGACGACTTAGACTCAAAGCATTTCAGCTTTTCATTTTTAATACATTTGTAAACATTTTGAAAAACATAATTTCACTTTGACATTATGGGTTATTGTGTGTAGGCCAGTGACAAAAAAAACTAAATTTATTCCATTTTAAATTCAGACTAACACTTTGGAAAAAGTCAAGGTTTGTGAATACTTTCTGAAGGCACTGTATGTAGGCTTGGGGGTGTGTACCAAGTTCATTGTTTATGAATATATGTATAGATACTGGGCTTGAGTGTGGCTGTGTGTGTGTGCACAGAGTGTAGCATAAATAGAGTGTATTAAATAGTGTGTAAACATCAGTGTGTAGGGCAGTGTGTGTGCATGATACTCACAGCCATCAATAGATTATTCTCCTTCTCTGCAGCGTTCTGTGCACTCTCCTGCGTCGCCCTGTGTTTCTCCGACAGCTCCTCTAGTGCCTGTGCCTGGGCCTCTTTGAATCTCACACCCTCCTCTTCGTATTTGCCCCTCAGCCTCGCTAGCTCCTTCTCATAGCCCTGCCTCTCCTCGCGAAGGGACTTGGGAAGGGAGGGGGGGGGATTGGCAAGATTTATTTCACACCCTGGCAGATCCGAAGGGCCATAGATACATGAAGCATTTACACGTGATGGCTGTAATGAAACAAACCACAGCTGAAATCTAATAGATGAATGTACCCTCCCCATAGAGAGCAGATGGGCTACTTTCATCTTAGAACAGCAGTTTCTGCAGTGTTACTAATGGAACCCAATGGTTCTTAAAATCAATATGTTGATGTTTTAAAATCCGCTAAAGAAATGATAAACTATGTATACTACATGACCAAACGTATGTGGACACCTGCACTAGGCAGTCCACTTCTGTAAGCTTGTGTGGCCTACCACTTTGCGGCTGAGCCATTGTTTCTCCTTGCACTTACAGTTGACCGGGAAGTTCTAGAAGGGTAGAAATTTGACAAACTGACTTGTTGCCATATTGAAAGTCACTGAGCTCTTCAGTAAGGCCTTTCTACTGCCAATGTTTGTCTATGGAGTTGGCATGGCTGTGTGCTTTATTTTATACACCTGTCAGCAACGGCTGAGGTGTAGCCGAAATAGCTGAATCCACTCATTTGAAGGGGTGTTCACATACATTTGCATATATACGAAGCTATATGGAAGGTTATACCAAGGATAATTTTGTATAACATTTTAGCTATTTGGTTTTACATTTTAAGACCCCTTGAAGTATAATAAAAATACCAAAAACAATGTTACATTTGGTCTTATTGCTATAAGCCCATACAAACGCATTGAATCAGATCGGCTGTACCAACTTCAGACCACGCTTGTGGTGGTCATACAGCAAAACAGAAAACATGATTGTGTTTGTGAGAGTCTCATCTTTCCATATAGGGGTCATAAATAGGCCAAACCGTTCGGACACGACAAACGATTTTGTGAGAAGACCGATATTCAGGATGTCTGATGGTCTGACTAACACTGCTCTAGCTCTGTCACCTTTAAACGCAGATGCGTAAGTGCGGCATTGGTGGATGCAGAGGATTGAGACACATCCAATGCAAAACTGATATCTGTAGCTTAAACTGAAAAAAAGTGTATTATGTTAATTCGATTTCCATGGGGCCGCAGAAATCGACTATGGGGATTTAAACACAAGATAGAAGGGCTAAGCTTCTTCACTAAACTTCTCCCGTTGTTTGGATCTACTGTGAAGCTTGAGATGTTTCAGTGTATTTGGCCCAGCATCAATATCTACAATGAGTATTACATAATAAGAGAAGGGTTGAGATACAGAACTCTTCTGTTTTGTACCAGCTCCCTGGCGGGTACCTGCCTGAGGGAACAGCTAACCTAGAAAGCATGCATACGTTCTGAAAACATTGGCATCATCGAAAACAGTTATATAAACAGTTATATAAATATTGGCAGCTAACAACCTTTTACAATGCCATGCCAATCAATATACAGTACCAGTCAAAATTTGACACAAAAACTAATTCAAGGGTTTTTCCTTATTTTCAACATTGTAGAATAATAGTGAAGACATCAACACTATGAAATAACACATTTGGAATCATGTAGTAACCAAAGAAAGTGTTAAACAAATCAAAATATATTTATATTTGCGATTCTTCAATGTAGCCACCCTTTGCCTTGATGACAGCTTTGCACATTCTTGGCATTCCCTCAACCAGCTTCATGAGTTAGTCACCTGGAATGCATTTCAATTAACAGGTGTGCCTTGTTAAAAGTTCATTTGTGGAATTTATTTCCTTCTTAATGCGTTTCAGCCAATAAATTGTGTTGTGACAAGGTAGGGGTCGTATACAGAAGATAGCCCTATTTGGTTAAAGACCAAGTCCATATTATGGCAAGAACCGCTCAAATAAGCAAAGAGAAACAGTTCATCATTACTTTAAAACATGAAGATCAGTCAATCCGTTAAATATCAAGAACTTTTCAAGTTCAAGTTTTGACTGGTACTGTACATAATGTTTTTTGCCAAATATGTTGGCCAAACAAATGCTTGCTATCTGTGAAACTTCCCACTTTCCCAGTGTCTGGATCTACTAAACACTGAGACACTAGGAGAAGTGAAATATAATATTCAGCACATCTTACAAACTGAGAGAAGTTGAATACCTGCTCCAGTGAGAGGACCTGATGTTTGTGCTGCTCGTCGGTGGCCTGGCTCTGGTTGAGCACCCTCTCCCTCTCCTCCTCCAGCCTGAGGATCTTCTCCCTCAGGCGGCTCTGCTCCAAGTCCAGGTCCCTGATAGTGGCCTCGTGGCTCATATGGGTGGCCTGTAGAGAGCCTATCTGACCTGGAGGCACACATGCAAAACAAGCAGATGGTGAGTGTGTGAAGGGCAATGGCAGAAAGGCAAGTTAAATGGGCAATGCTTTCATATCAGACACTGAACATCTGTTCTGTCAGAATATTCAAGTGGGATGAACACTCAAAAGTCCATGAAGTGTCCTTGTGGTTAAAATCTCACTGTAAAGTGCTAAGTTAGCTTAAAAGTAAAATAAAACAATGCGTTTTTTCCAACAATATCTTACTGAATTTAATGCATGAGTTATTCATAGAACTGCAAAGGGAAGTACAAAATAAGAAAGGACTTGGCACTGAGGGAGAATATAAAAGGATGATGAAACTAGTCTCGAATAACCCTCAATCTGCAAAACAAATTTTTCTCAAAAAGTAAAAGCATATAGCCCTACTTCAATAACAAACAAAAAAATGTATTTAAAAAACATACATAGGCCTACTTCTCTTTGGTAAAAAAAATATATACAGTGCCTTGCGAAAGTATTCGGCCCCCTTGAACTTTGCAACCTTTTGCCACATTTCAGGCTTCAAACATAAAGATATAAAACTGTATTTTTTTTAGAAGAATCAACAACAAGTGGGACACAATCATGAAGTGGAACGACATTTATTGGATATTTCAAACTTTTTTAACAAATCAAAAACTGAAAAATTGGGCGTGCAAAATTATTCAGCCCCTTTACTTTCAGTGCAGCAAACTCTCTCCAGAAGTTCAGTGAGGATCTCTGAATGATCCAATGTTGACATAAATGACTAATGATGATAAATACAATCCACCTGTGTGTAATCAAGTCTCCGTATAAATGCACCTGCACTGTGATAGTCTCAGAGGTCCATTAAAAGTGCAGAGAGCATCATGAAGAACAAGGAACACACCAGGCAGGTCCGAGATACTGTTGTGAAGAAGTTTAAAGCCGGATTTGGATACAAAAAGATTTCCCAAGCTTTAAACATCCCAAGGAGCACTGTGCAAGCGATAACATTGAAATGGAAGGAGTATCAGACCACTGCAAATCTACCAAGACCTGGCCGTCCCTCTAAACTTTCAGCTCATACAAGGAGAAGACTGATCAGAGATGCAGCCAAGAGGCCCATGATCACTCTGGATGAACTGCAGAGATCTACAGCTGAGGTGGGAGACTCTGTCCATAGGACAACAATCAGTCGTATATTGCACAAATCTGGCCTTTATGGAAGAGAGGCAAGAAGAAAGCCATTTTTTAAAGATATCCATAAAAAGTGTTGTTTAAAGTTCGCCACAAGCCACCTGGGAGACACACCAAACATGTGGAAGAAGGTGCTCTGGTCAGATGAAACCAAAATTGAACTTTTTGGCAACAATGCAAAACGTTATCTTTGGCGTAAAAGCAACACAGCTCATCACCCTGAACACACCATCCCCACTGTCAAACATGGTGGTGGCAACATCATGGTTTGGGCCTGCTTTTCTTCAGCAGGGACAGGGAAGATGGTTAAAATTGATGGGAAGATGGATGGAGCCAAATACAGGACCATTCTGGAAGAAAACCTGATGGAGTCTGCAAAAGACCTGAGACTGGGACGGAGATTTGTCTTCCAACAAGACAATGATCCAAAACATAAAGCAAAATCTACAATGGAATGGTTCAAAAATAAACATATCCAGGTGTTAGAATGGCCAAGTCAAAGTCCAGACCTGAATCCAATCGAGAATCTGTGGAAAGAACTGAAAACTGCTGTTCACAAATGCTCTCCATCCAACCTCACTGAGCTCGAGCTGTTTTGCAAGGAGGAATGGGAAAAAATGTCAGTGTCTCGATGTGCAAAACTGATAGAGACATACCCCAAGCGACTTACAGCTGTAATTGCAGCAAAAGGTGGCGCTACAAAGTATTAACTTAAGGGGGCTGAATAATTTTGCACGCCCAATTTTTCAGTTTTTGATTTGTTAAAAAAGTTTGAAATATCCAATAAATGTCGTTCCACTTCATGATTGTGTCCCACTTGTTGTTGATTCTTCACAAAAAAATACAGTTTTATATCTTTATGTTTGAAGCCTGAAATGTGGCAAAAGGTCGCAAAGTTCAAGGGGGCCGAATACTTTCGCAAGGCACTGTATATGTTCTCTTATTTGACCAGACAAGCTTAGCCCTATTTGCAGGAGATTAGTTTAATGGGGGAGATGGGTGTAGGTAATTATGTACACGAGCACAAATCACCACATCCGTAACTTAAGTCCCATCTGAATCTGCCATGTCGGTCATTTTTACATAGCAGGAGAGTAATAATTCCAGACGGAAAAAACTCCAAGGTCCTCTAAAACTGATTAAATTGTTTTTTTCCCTCATCAATCTCCACACAATACCCCATCAAGACAAAAAGAACAGGCATTTAGAATTTTTTGCAAATGTATTAAAAATAAAAAACTGGAAAAAAAGCACATTTACATAAGTATGCAGACTTTATTCAGTACGTTTTGGGTTTCTCCCATTCTTCTCTGCAGATCCTCTGAAGCTCTATCAGATTGGATGGGGAGCGTCGCAGCAAAGCTATTTCACGGTCTCTCAAAAGATGTTAGATCGGGTTCAAGTCCGGGCTCTGGCTGGGCTATTCAAGGATATTTAAAGACTTGTCCCAAAGCCACTCCTGCATTGTCTTGGCTGTGTGCTTAGGGTCGTTGTCCTGTTGGAAGGTGAACCATTGGCCCAGTCTGAGGTCCAGAGTGCTCTGTAGCAGGTTTTCATCAAGGATCTCCCTGTACTTTGCTCCGTTCATCTTTCCGTCGATCCTGACAAGTCTCCCAGTCCCTGAAAAACATCCCCACAGCATAATACTGCCACCACCTTGCTTCACCGTAGGGATGATTCCAGGTTTCCTCCAGACGTGACGCTTGGCATTCAGGCCTAAAAGTTCAAACTTGGTTTCATCAGACCAGACATTCTTGTTTCACATGGTCTGACAGTGCTTTTAGGTGCCGTTTGGCAAACTCCAAGCGGGCTGTCATGTGCGTTTTACTGAGGAGTGGCTTCCGTCTGGCCACTCTACCATAAAAACCTGATCGATGGAGGGCTGCAGAGAAGGGAGAACCTTCCAGATGGGCAACCATCTCCACAGAGGAACTCTGGTCACTCTGATAGAGCTCCATCGGGTTCTTGGTCACCTCCCTGACCAAGACCCTTCTCCCACGATTGCTCAGTTTGGCTAGGTGGCCAGCTCAAGAAAGAGTCTTGCTGGTTCCAAACTTCTTCCATTTAAGAATGATGGAGGCCACTGTGTTCTTGGTGTCCTTCAATACCCTACCGCAGAATCTGTGCCTCCACACAATCCTGTCTCGGAGCTCTATGGACAATTCTTTGACCTCATGGTTTGTGCCCCTATTTAGTGCAACACTTGCTGTTAATAGATTGCAAAGCAGCATTCCAACTGTGCTAAACTTAAATAACAAGTTCAAGTTCTCATCCATAGCCTAAAAACACATCTTTAGTGACCCAAGTTATATACTGTTCTCTCTGCTGCCGCACGGCAAATGGTACCGGAGCGCCAAGTCTAGGTCCAAAAGGCTCCTTAACAGCTTCTACCCCCAAGTAATAAGACTGCTGAACAATTAATCAAATGACCACCCAGACTATTTACATTGACCCCCCCCCTCTTTTTGTTTTTACACTGCTGCTACTAGCTGTTTATTATCCATGCATAGTCACTTTACCCCCACCTACATGTAAAAATGACCTTGACTAACCTGTACCCCCGCACATTGACTCGGTACCGGTACCCCCTGTACATAGCCTCATTATTGTTATTATGTTACTTTTTATTTTAAAAATTACTTTCATTTATTTGGTAAATATTTTCTTAACTCTTCTTGAACTGCACTGTTGGTTAAGGGCTTGTAAACGGTAAGGTTGTATTGTATTTGGCGCATGTGACAAATACAATTTGATTTGAAGTGCAAGTGCTCTGTTTAGCTCACATCTGCAGGCTGGGGGTCAATTAGGATGTCTACCTCGGATCGCTGAAATAATGATTATGATCACACTTCCTCAATTCAAATAGACAAAGATGGTTTTGTATGGTTTAGAAACTTGGAAGCCAATCTTGAGTTATCAGTGTAGACTGTTATCACCAGGACATGTTGAAATATCTTCACACCTGGAATAAAAAAACCTCCAGGCAATTTATTGAAAAAAAATATAGAATTACAAAGGGGCAGTTTGGAAAAAAATGAATCCCGTACAAATCGTCCTCTGGAATAACAGACATTCTGGAGTAATAATTACATAACCAATGTTCTGTAGTAATACTCGTCCTGTGCGAATATGGAAGTAAATTAGCACACAAAAAAACAGTGTTTTTTTTTCTTTAATAGGCCTAACCTTCTTTCATCAAAAAATAACATGTTTTCTTATCTGGCCAGACAACCTTATATTTCACTCTCACCCCATATACCAGGAAAACGTACAGTTATCCCGCCAATCACCAATACATTTTGAACATATTTAAAACAATTCAAAATACCAGAGATTAGTATTCTCTATCCAAACTCTCAAGATAAATGGAGGTTTAATATCTCACTGGCTTTGTGGAGGATCTCAGTAGCCTGCTGCTGCACTCGATCTCGGCTCCCCTCCAGTTCATACTCCGTGTCTTTCAACTGCATCACCCAGATCTCCCCATCTTGGATGGCTTCCTCCAGCTGCTTGTGCAAGTTCTGAGATATCAGGTCAAGGAACAGAAACAACGCATTAAAACTGTAGTTTAGTTTGTAGTACTATAGTTTAGTTAGTAGCCCCTTTTTTCAAATCTCAACTTTGAGGTCAAAGGTATTGCTGATTTTCATCCTTCCCATATAAATCAGTGATTATTTCACAGCTGGTAAATTGAAGATCTGGCCAATCAGTGACATGAATCAATCAACAAACTACCAGGGATAAAAGAGAACCATCAGTCATCATTGCGGCACAATCTGCATTTTTCATGCTGCAGGCAGGAGTTGATGTCAAACCAATCTAAACTCATTATTCGATGCTTGAAGTTCAGTACCCTACTCTCCTCTCCTAGTCGGGCATGCGAGATCAAATGTGCCTATATGTGTGGTCTCAATTAAATAGAGTAGACTATATGCATGGCCGGAGAAGCACAGGGCAGTTTAGTTAATTCCAAGTAAATTAACCTCTTAAATATGAGTTGGCTATAGTTTATTACATTGTCTGGAAATAAATATTGATAACCCAAGTACAATGAAACATACCGGAAACATACACAAACAGGGTTGCTGACACAAAACGGCACACGTGAATATGCATGAGAATTTTACCTTAATGGTGCCCTCTGCATTGGTGAGGGAAGCCTGCAGCCTGTTGGTCTTGTCCCTGCTTTCTCTTGCCTCCTCCTGCGCCCTCTGCAGCTCAGCCCGGAGCTTTCCCAGTGTCCTCTGCAGCACTGCCTCCTGCACCTGGAACTCCTTCCTCAGCTCCACCTCCGTCCTCTTCCAGGCAAGCAGTTTCTCGGCAGTCAGCTGCTGTGTGCGCCTCATGGCTTCCAGTTCGCGTTCATAGTAGCCCTGAGCCTTGGTGAGCTTGGCTTCGTATTCCTCCACCAGATGTACTTTGCCCTTGGTCAGCTCCTCCACTCGCTCCATGAGGGCCTCCACCTCAGCCCTGTGCAGCTCAGCCAGCTTCTCCTGATCCACGGTGGAATTGGCGCTCTGGTTCTGCTGGCTGTGGAGCAGCTCCTGGACCTCTTGCCGGTGGGTGGTGCGAAGTTCGTCAATTGCCCTCCGCTTGTCCTGCTCGAACTGGGCCTGTGCCTGGCCAAAGGAGCGCAGCTTCTCCTCAAAGTCGCGGCGCATCTCCTCCACCTCGCGTGACATGGAGACCACGCGCTGAGTGTGTTGCGCCTCAGTACACAGCTGCGAGTCCTCCATGCGCTGGCGGTACATCTCAAATTCAGCCAGTGCCTGCCGCTTCATGTGCTCGTGCAGCTCCACAGACTCCTCCAACGATTGCAGATGGCGCTTCAGGTCAACCTCGTCGACCATCTTGCTCTTATACTGCATGATCTTGTCATGTGTCTCCGTCACAATGTGCTGCACTTCGTCCTCGTGGGCCTCCCGCAGTGACTCCATCTCGTCCTCATGCTCGTCGTTCTTCGTGTTGAGGGCGTAGATAACCTAGAGCAAAAAGACAAGGAAAAGGAAAATTATGAGGATTGAGAAGATTAGTGAGGATATAGTTAAGGATCCTCACAGCATCAAAAAGATAATCAGTTAGTAAATCATAGATGACACATAACTAACACATTAGGAAATTGTTCATTAAAAACAAAAGCTTTAGATACATTAGGTAGTTGTTGTGGAAATTGAATTGTTAGATTATATGTGTGATATTGCTGCACTGTTGGAACAAGAAGCACAAGCATTTTGCTACACTCGCAATAACATCTGCATGTGACCAATAAAATTTGATTTACAACAATGAACACACCCGTGTCTCTGCCTGTTTACCTTGTCTAAGATTTTGCTGGTGTGTCCAACATTCCTCACATGCACAGAAAAACTTGACACTAGTTTTACCAGACATACTCTACATGACCAAAAGTATTTCGACACCTGATCGTCGAACATCTCATTCCAAAATCATGGGCATGAATAGGAAGTTGGTCACCCCTTTGCTGCTATACCGGCCTCCAATATTCTGTGAAGGCTTTCCACTAGATGTTGGAACATGCTGTGGGGACTTGCTTCCATTCAGCCACAAGAGCATTGGTGAGGTCGGACGCTGATGTTGGGTGATTAGGCCTGGCTCTCAGTCGACATTCCAATTCATCCCAAAGGTGTTCGATTGGGTTGAGGAACCCAACCTCACCAACATCAGTACCCAACCTCACTAATGCTCTTGTGGCTGAATGGAAGCAAGTATTGATTACCGTCACCGGGGCGGTATTTACAACTCACCAAAGAAAAGAAAATGTACGGAAAATGGGAGGGACTACATGAACTTGTCCTTATTTCAAAACGTTTTCTGTTACAAAATGGTTTGTTGTGCACTAATGAATATGACCATGCCCTTCATCTATACAACCACAGGATGGCATGTAACGTGTACCCCACTGGCACTGGTTGAATAGCATCAGAACAATTGTCCTCATGGTGCATTTAGAGAATTCGATCAGTAAAGATTTAGAGGATATGAAATTATATATTGTTACATAAATGTTTGCTTTAGTTGAATGCTTAGTCAAATGCTACACAACATTATCTTAACAATGAAACAACAGAAAACAGCCATGATAGCTGGTGTCAACTTGCCAAAGTCAGTCATCGGCTGTCATTACATATGGGTGGGTATGAGGATGTGCGGAGGAGGATACACCTCTTAATCCATTCTACGCTGGCTCAGGACATTCCCACTAGCCAAGCAAGCAGCTTGTTGGTGGATGCTGCATTAAAAAACACTGTAAAGGGGTTACCAGGAATTTGACAGTAGTTTACAGGCAGCTCAGAGGCAGTTAAAGTCTGTATTTCATATTACAGTACACTAATATAAATACAGTATCAAAGCAAGTACTGTGTAATGACACCAAGTACAATACTGTAAAATGTACTGTATTACACTATACAAAAAAAGTTAATACTTTCGGAATTAACTAATGAAAAAATGGATGAATAAATTAATGAAATTTGTTGAGAGGAGGGGTTTATATTTCATAGTATTTTACTGTAATTAAAAGGGATTGGTGCAAGTAGTTTGGTTGGCTGCTAGGTAAAGTGTTAACAAACATTACAGAATATTAGGTGTTTTATGTCACGTGCACTTCTAGAGGCCTTAACAAAGGCTTCCAAACTGGCAGCAACTACTGGGCAAAACAGACCAAAGGGACATGGCAAAATGCTAAACCATTTAAGGTTTAAGTCTTGCTGCCACTCCAATCTGTCCCCTACACATTTTAAATTGATGGAGAACTATAATCACATAGGAGTTAAATTGGTATAGCATTCTCACTCACAGGAGTAACAAATACAGCCTAAGAGCTTTGCATACCTGATTGTACAATATTTGACTATTGTTATTTTTTATTTATTCCATCTCTTTCAAGTTGGTTGTTGATCATTGCTAGATAGCCATTTTCAAGTCTTGCCATAGATTTTCAAGCCGATTTAAGTCAAAACTGTAACTAGGCTACTCAGGAACATTCAATGAAATTTTGGTAAGCAACTCCAGTGTATATGTGGCCTTGTGTTTTATGTTATTGTCCTGCTGAATTGTGAATTTGTCTCCCAGTGTCTGTTGGAAAGCCGACTAAACCAGGTTTTCCTCTATGATTCTGCCTGCGCTTAGCTGTATTACCTTTATTTTTATCTTAAATAACTCCCGAGTTCTTGCCGATTACAAGCATACTCATAACATGATGCAGCCACCACTATGCTTGAAAATATGAAGAGTGATACTCAGTGATGTGTTTGCCCGAAATGTTGTTAAAACACTCAGTTTTCTCCTTTCACAACCATTAAACTCTGCAACTGTTTTAAAAATCAACATTGGCCTAATGGTGAAATCCCTGAGCAGTTTCCTCCCTTTCCAGCAACTAAGTTAGGAAGGACTCAAGTAAATTTAACTTTTCATTTTTAATTAATTAGGTACACATTTTCACTTTGACATTATGGGGTAGTGTGTAGATCAGTTACACAAAATCTCAATTTAATCCATTTTACATTCAGGCTATAATACAACACATTTTGAAAAGTGTAAATACTTTGAAGGCTAGTAACAGAAAATCACAATTCAAAAGTTATATCCTGTCAGTTAAATGTTTTTTAGGGCCTACTGTAGCTGACATTGAATGACTATATAAACCATACAGTATATAACAGACCATCTTTCAGGAATTATGTAAGACAATACATTTCCTGCTGTTCGCAAATGTATCAGGCCTCAACAGAATTGCAGTGTTCCTAGGTGGCACAATAACATTGAATTGTATATTTCCTTAGCGATGAGTGACCACTCCAACAGGGACATTTAAATGCTTTTCTTCAGCATCAGAGTGTGATTTTCACTATAACAACGTAGCCTTTTTTTTCACTATAACAACGTATCCTTTACTAAATTATTCTAATCATGTCACAAAGACACTGTAGCCTAGGTGAATTTATAATGAATTACATAATTGCCATTGCCAGCAGGACAAATACATGCATTGGCCTGGACTGTGACAGTTTGCAAGAAAACGTGCGCATCAACAAACCTTTGTCAGCTGTGCTATTTTCTTACTCATTTTCAGGTGCAGGTCTTGAGTATATTCCATCGTTAAACCTGCTTCGTAAAAAATGTTCGATGAATTATATTTCCCTGTACTAGTAATAATACATGGATTGCCAGACGCGGTATTGTATGGTTGCTGCCAACCCGTTCCAGTCGCCATCTTCAGACACACGCTACTGTCACGACGGTCCAGCCAGAAAACGGTTCATGTGAACCAGGTTAACTAATGTTTCGTAGTGGTTGTAGCATTGTCTTTTGTTGTTTACCGGTGCGATATGAGTCGCAATCGCAGAATAGTGGTATACCTAGTGCAGAATGCAAAGAGCGCCAGATGGTCGTCGCTGCAGACCGCGGAACGGGGCGGGGTTAAATGTGGGCCGGGTTAACATTTAGCCTGGCCCGTCACAGCTGTTGTTATTGGTCAAACGATCGACTTCATCAGCATAACGGAATAACGCAACGGAATGCAATGCAAGGTTGAAGGAATGTATACGGGCGTTGACGGAGGGTGTTCACTAGCAAACGGTGCCCGGAGGTTGTTTATGAGCAAGCGGTGGCGCGCGGTTGATGTTCAATGGAAGAATGGAAAGCGGAGAGGGCGGACCTTTGGGTGGTGTATGGGAGGCGGTGAAAAATATACACTTTTCCCAACTTTATGTAAATCACCATCGGCAACCGCTGGGTGATAACCAATCATATCAAGTTCCCATGACGAATTTGACGCTATGCTACCCAACCCAAGGCTCTCCAGCAAAGATGACTGACAAAAATACTAGGATGGAAGCAAATGTAAGTGACTATAACGTCATAACGAATCATGCAAAAAAATGTAGAGGAATATGTTAGTTAATGTCGAGAGAAACGGTAATGCATCTTCTTTTGTCATGAAGTTAATTTACAAAAAAACGATTTAGCAAGCTAGCTGACTAGCTAACATTAGCCTGCTAGCTTTATGGGTGTTGTGACATGAGTATGTATGTAATTGAAAAAAAATAATTGAGTATGAAATTGTAATTCTGGTTGTTTCATGTTTTATGGACTCCTGAAACAACCAGGAAACCTTGCCGTCGTCTTGTTTAACAGTGGATTTAAAGATTCTAGCTAGCTAAAGCATTTACTGCAAATTGAATGTACAATTTTGTAAGTTTGCCTTGCTGATATTTGCCATGCAATGCAGATAGATGAAGTAACGTAGCTAGCTAACTATTTTCTTGCTTATTGTGCAGTGGAGGATAAAAATAACTGTATGCCTATGGATGTGTAGCTAGCTACAGTATGTAGCCGATCTGTGTATAGACCCTAAAAAGTTTGGTATACATATTAGTTCCGAACCTAGCTATGAACCTCAGCTATCATAGCCAGTTGTATCAATTTCAAAACTGTTTAAATGACATTAATGAAGCCAATGGATTGAGTAGAATATAACAGTGTGCCAAGAATGCAAGTCATATATAGATGAAGTTTTTACCATGCATAAGATCCCCACATTGTAGCCTGTACATTTAATATATTCACTGATCATGTACTCTACCTTGTCAAATAAATGTGCAGTTCAGGTATGAATGTCTGAGATTCTTTTTCAGTCATATCCAATACCAGTTGTATCAAATTCCAGTCTTTGAATGAACCTGTGTCTGCATGTGCAGTATTACAATTATACACTTGAACAGTGTTTACCAATCTTGACCCTGGGACATCAATGGTTACACATTGTAACTATACAATAGACTATAAATCATGATTTAACTAGTTAAAGGCTGATCTGTAATTCATATATTCAGAAATAGAATTTTAAAAAACAGTACACTACACTTCCTATGCATCATGTAAATACTCTAAAACCGGTTCCTCTCACTATCTAATTTCTTTTATCTGGATTGATCTGATAAACACAGGATAGGTAATTTTTGTATTTATTTTTTGTATTTATTTAACCTTTATTTAACTAGGCAAGTCAGTTAAGAAATTCTTATTTACAAGTTGGGTGCATTTTGGCCCATTCCTCCTGACAGAGCTGGTGCAACCGAGTCAGGTTTGTAGGCCTCTTTGCTCGCAGACGCTTTTTCAGTTCTGCCCTCAAATGTTCTATAGGATTGAGGTCAGGGCTTTGTGATAGCCACTCCAATACCTTGACTTTGTTGTGATTATGCCATTTTGCCACAACTTTGGAAGTATGCTTGGGGTCATTGTCCATCTGGAAGACCCATTTGCGACCAAGCTTTAACTTCCTGACTGATGTCTTGAGATGTTGCTTCAATATATCCACATCATTTTCCTTCTCATGATGCCATCAATTTTGTGAAGTGCACCAGTCCCTCCTGCAACAAAGCACCCCCACAACATGCAGCCACCCCCGTGCTTCACGGTTGGGATGGTGTTCTTCAGCTTGCAAGCCTCCCCCTTTTTCCTCCAAAAATAACAAGGGTCATTATGGCCAAACAGTTCTATTTATGTTTCATCAGACCAGAGGACATTTCTCCAAAAAGTACAATCTTTGTCTCCATGTGCAGTTGCAAACCGTAGTCTGGCTTTTTTATGGCGGTTTTGGAGTAGTGGCTTCTTCCTTGCCGAGCTGCCTTTGGGTTATGTCGATATAGGACTCGTTTTACTGTGGATAAAGATACTTTTGTACCTGTTTCCTCCAGCATCTTCACAAGGTCCTTTGCTGTTGTTCTGGGATTTATTTGCACTTTTCACACCAAAGTACGTTAATCTCTAGGAGACCAAATACCTCTCCTTCCTGAGCGGTATGATGGCTGCGTGGTCCCATGGTGTTTATACTTGCGTACTATTGTTTGTAGAGATACCTTCAGGCATTTAGAAAT
Organism: Oncorhynchus masou masou; assembly: GCF_036934945.1. Taxonomy (NCBI): domain Eukaryota; kingdom Metazoa; phylum Chordata; class Actinopteri; order Salmoniformes; family Salmonidae; genus Oncorhynchus; species Oncorhynchus masou. The sequence goes on from NC_088213.1 coordinate 48,164,755, forward strand.
TGTGGAGGTCTCCAATTTGTTTCTGAGGTCTCGGCTGATTTCTTTTCATTTTCCCATGATGTCGAGCAAAGAGGCATGGAGTGTGACAGTAGGCCTTGAAATACATCCACAGGTACACCTCCAATTGACTCAAATTATGTCAATTAGCCTATCAGAAGCTTCTAAAGCCATGACATCATATTTTTAAATTTTACAAGTTGTTTAAAGGCACAGTCAACTTAGTGTATGTAAACTTCTGACCCACTGGAGTTGTGATACAGTTAATTATAAGTGAAATAATCTGTCTGTAAACAATTGTTGGAAAGATTGCTTGTGTCATGCATAAAGTAGATATCCTAACCGACTTGCCAAAACTGTAGTTTGTTAACAAGAAATTTATGGAGTTATTGAAAAACGAGTTTTAATGAGTTTTAATGACTCCAACCTAAGTGTATGTAAACTTCGACTTCAACTGTAAATACAAGTTCAATCTGTACTTTAATGCACATCTGGTGTGCACTATAAAAACAAAGAAGAAAGAAATAGGTGGCTCCCGAATGGCGACATTGCATCTCAGCGCAAGAGACTGAGATGCAGTACCTAGTTCAAATCCAGGCTGCATCACATCCAGATGTGATTGGGAGTCCCATAGGGATGTGAAACAATTGGCCCAGCGTCGTCCGGGTTTGGCCGTCATTGTAAATAAGAATTTGTTCTTTACTGACTTTACTGGTTAAATAATTATAAAAGACAACAGGAGAGAGGTAATAGCAGGGAAGGCATCTCTCAGTTCATCACAATTACATAATGGTGTCTCCAAACCAGACTTTGGCTCCCAGTCGGCCTGAAGGTTTATTGTCACGTCCTGACCTTAGTTCCTTTTGTATGTCTCTATTTTAGTTTGGTCAGGGCGTGAGTTGGGGTGGGCATTTTATGTTTTGTTCAGTGTGTTAGATTTCTATGTGTTTGGCCTGGTATGGTTCCCAATCAGAGGCAGCTGTCAATTGTTGTCTGATTGAGAACCATACTTTGGCAGCCTGTTTTCCCACTATGGGTTGTGGGTAGTTGTTTTCTGTTTTGTGTGTATTGCACATTGCAGAACTGTTTGTTTTGTCGTGTTGTTTTTTGTTCAAGTATTCGTATATATTAAAATTATTATGAGTACTTACCACGCTGCACCTTGGTCCTCTTCTCCTTCTCCCGACGACAATCGTTACAGTTATCTTAAGAGCAGGTGACGGGACTGGGGGTTGGCATCCTCTCACTTCAAAACATACCTGCAGACAAGAGAGAGAATTTTTTTTTAAACACAAAGCTTAAACTTGCTAACATGTTTAAGCAGTCATAATCAGGAGGTGGACTACTGCATCTCTATCTGTATTTCAAAGTATATCATCTCTTTAATAATATTTCCTGTTGACCCTACCAAGTGACCTCTCACCTCTGATCATGCTGTGCCCTCTATGTAGCCAGTTCAGATGCGGCAGGGGTTCACCGACACAGCTGATATAACCTAGATGAGAGAGGGATGAAGTGAAGGAGAGAGGCTTATTGAGAAAATAAGGTAGTTAAAGAGAATCTGTGTGTGGACTCACCTGGTACATAAGACAAATAGGTGAGTCACATTTTCTTATTCATTCCTTCACACTTGTGTGTGTATAAGGTAATTGTTGTGAAATTGTTAGGTTAGGTTACTTGTTAGATATTACTGCATTGCCGGAACTAAAAGCACAAGCATTTCGCTACACTCACATTAACATCTACTTACCATGTGTATGTGACAAATACAATTTGATTTGATTTATAGCGTAGTTATACATATCATGAAGTGTCTTACTATTCTCCATGGCTCTTGCCTATTCTTTGAAGGTGGAAGGAGCCACAGTTATACACCTGAGTCTGCTTACTTCACAACACATTCCATCAATCAGATTGATACATGAGTGTTTAGGTGTGGATTATAGGGTGTCTAATTGTTCATTTTTTTTTTCAATATGGGTGGTTTAAAACAGCCTTTTTTGTTTTTGTACAGACATCACACCCTTACGTGAGAAGTAGAAATCAAAAGGAGAGAAACTGGGAATTTAATAAATGCAGTTGACTTAGCTAAGTAAATGGAAGAATACTAGTATTGCAATGTGGATGGCTCTTAAAAGAGCCTTTGGTTGTGCATAGTGTAGTCTATGGTGGTGTCAGGGAACAGCACCCTCTTCGAAGAAGTAGGAGGTGCAGATCTCACATTTTCCCATAATTTTCGAATTACACTGGACTTTGTGTGAACTGGAAACCGCATATCCTGAGGTAACATTTACTGTAGCTGGGGACATTAATAAAGGAAATCTGAAGAAAACGCTCCCTGAAATTCTATTATGTCTTATAATACACACAGAGAGAACACCCTTAATCATTGTTACTCTAATTTCCAGGATGGGTACAAAGCCCTCCTTTCGGCAAGTCAGATCACGCCTCCCCCTGCTCCTCCATGCCTATAGACAGAAACGTAAGCAGGAAGCACCTGTGGTAAGGACTGTTCAACATTGGTCTGACCAATTGTAATCTGTGCATCAAGATTTATTTGTAACCCTTTTAACCCTTATTTTACCAGGTAAGTTGACTGAGAACACATCATTTACAGCAGCGGCCTGGGGAATAGTTGCAGGAGGGAGGAGATAGGATGAATAATCTAATTGGAAGCTGTGGATGTTTAGGTGGCCATGACTAGACACTGGTGTCACGTTCTGACCTTAGTTCCTTTGTTATAGTTTGGTCAGGGCGTGAGTTGGGGTGGGTAGTCTATGTTCTTTTTTCTATGTTGTGTTTATGTGTTTGGCCTGGTATGGTTCTCAATCAGAGGCAGGTGTCATTCGTTGTCTCTGATTGAGAATCATACTTAGGTAGCCTTTTCTCACCTGTGTTTTGTGGGTGATTATTTTCTGTCTAGTGTTTTCTGCACCTCTCAGGACTGTTTCGGTTTTCGTTTAGTTCACGTTGTTATTTTGTATTTTTTTTGTTCAGTTAATAAACATCATGAACACATACCACGCTGCGCATTGGTCCGACATTTCATACTCCTCGTCAGAGGAGGACGAATAATTCCGTTACAGAATCACCCACCAAACAAGGACCAAGCAGCGTGGTATCGGGCAGCAGCGATCTCCGGACTCATGGACATTGGAGGTGGGGGTCCATGTCCGCACTCTCCCTTGATATTCTGTGTTAAAGGAATGAAAGGACAGGAACTGGAGTAAAAAGCAGGGAGGAGACTGATCTCTTCGGTCACCCTCCCACAGCAGCATCACACATGAGCATTGTGTGTCCACACTGTGGCGCTCTGGAATAATGGCATTGGGCCCTCCACAGAAAGGAGTGCCTAGCAAAACGATGAGGCTTAATTTGAATCTTATTTCAGAGCTTTAGCTGGAGTACCAGTGGGGCTCCAGTGGCCCCTGCTGGAGAAAGGGAGAACAACAGAGAGAAAAAGCTTACAGCACCTGGTATTCCCAGGCAGTCTCTGATCCAAGTACTAAACAGGCCTGACCCTGCTTAGCTTCCGAGATCAAATAAGATTGGCCGTGTTGTATGTGGTATGGCCATAAGCAACGGCACTCGTGGAAAAGAAGCCACTTGTGGCTGGTGTCAGCCACATTAGCAGTGTCACCTTTTTAATGTTTTTATTTTTTTCCAGTCACAACATCACAATTAAAACATAAAACTCAGAGGAAATTTGACACAACAGAGAGAAACAGCTTAAATCATCTGGTATTCCCAGGCACTCTCCCATCCAAGTACTAAATATGCCCGTCCCTGCATAGCTTCCAAAATCAGATTAGATACATTTCCGTCCATATCCGCTTATGCCAACCGATGCGTGTATCTGTGCGGACGTGTCTGTCTGAGTATTGTTAATGTTGGTGACAACCCTCTGCCTAGGGAGAACACGACATGTCTCTTATCGTGGGTTTGTTCATGTTTGGACAGTGGTGTTCACTTGCGTGAGGACAATGGAATTCCTGAGAGAGGGTTAGGAGGGATTTTCTGTGTGAGTTCAAAGGTCAAGGAAACCCATTATGCCCATGCTCCATTAAAGCAGACATTGTTTTAACCCCCACCCCTTGTCTGCAAGCACACCCCCTCCCCCCGTTCCCCTTGTGTTACCATCTCCTGCCCTCCCTCCCTTCCAAAGAGTGTAAACAGCGCCTGGCCGATTGCCACCGCACCTCCTCCCAGTATCCCTGCCGGCCCTCCCACTCTCGCCGGTCCCCACCAGGGGGTGTCCAAAAGTTTCCGCTCCGGAAGGCCGGTCACAGAAACTCAGCAAACAGTTAGTCTCATGGTGGGCATTCTGCCTGTAGCCCAGACCTTTTTTCTCCTAACCCGCAGGTTGAGGGTGTTGTTGACAGGGATGTGAGCTGGTATTTTCCAGGGTCAATGTGGATACAGTGTCTTGACCAAGGTACACAAGGGTGTAGGCACTGCTATGCCTGGAGGTTTATTAATACCCATATTAGCAAGTTGTTTTCCTAGTGCAGCCAGAGGCCCTTGAGCAGGGATTAAAATGAGAATTTTACTCTATCTTTACCAACCACTGTTTTTATCAGATAACTGTCCTACTCTAGTTAGACCTCTATGGTACTGTGACGTGAAAAATAAATATTGCCACGTGATTCTATTATTGATTGATCAGAGTTCTACATCAAATGTCAGACCATTGGACTAAGTGGAATAACAATCCATGATTTACGAGAATGAGACACATTCTGGAACATCTCATTTGTTTTGGTTGGGGGACTGTTTGAAATGAATAGAAATTCTTATCAACCTATAACATAACATTTTATATTTTGTCCATATATTACAGCCTAGTGATGTGTTGTTCTCACATGGAGATATATTTTTCAATCCACATTTCAAGTTTGTTAATTTGCTTGTCAAATTAGATTACATGTTTTATTCCATTTAACCTTTTATTTTACCATTAAGTCTATTGATGCTTGTTCCTGCTTTTCAAAAATAGATCTAGACGACTGATCTGTTCAATGAATTGAGGATATACCAACCATGCCAGATCACAGGAGGTCTGTGGCACCTTAATTGGGGAAGACAGGCTCCAAAAGGTATTTCCCCTACAAACACAGACACACAAATAATCCAATGAAGCTAATCTCACCATTATGATGAATCTCCACAGCAAATTGCTAGATGATATGTTAGCTTTGGCTACTGCTCATTGCCTGTGATTTCTCATTCTACTTATTAATGTCAGACTTCCACTGTCCATCACACCTGAGCTTAATTTTCCTGTCCACTATACACGAGTCAAGGTTGTAATTTGTGGGGTGGAACGGGGGAGAAATAAATATTTAAACAGTTACATTTGTCACCCCCACATTCAAGTACATTTTTTAAAGATATATGTAACAGGGTTAAGTCCAATTAGTATAGAGTCACTCAATTTAGGAAGTGATTTTTATTTGATAATCAAAAATGTTTATATAATAGCTTTTCCTTTCAGTTTATAGCGAAATCATTGAACATGAAGGTGCATAAAGATGTTGTAATACAGAAAAGTATTGAAATGTAGTTACAACTACAATTATTTGAAGTGGCTTCCTCTTCTCGTCTCTTCACGTCTCTAGGCGTATGTCACATGTCACAACTTCACAGGAGAGGCATTTGAGCAGCACCTAATGCCTTCTGGAACATGTGAACTTTCATGTGCCTTAATAAAAAAACTTGTATGCCGTCTATAAATAGAACAACATTGTTCATTTACGAGCCTAGTTCATTTAGCCACGGAAAAAGACAGGAACATTCTCATTAGCCAGGATTAACTGCGATAATGGATAGAAAGGACATGCCGAGAGAGATGAGTTCGGATTGGTCTACCATGTAGCATGCTTCTGTCTATAACATGAGCTTCTCAGTATGTGTAGATCATCCTTGCTACCACATCTTTTTTTATTAAGTTATGGAGAACTGCAAAAGTGTTGCTACTGCTCTCAACAATATTGCTACCCTGAATTTAGTAGGTGTTATCAACAAAGTTCAGTGGGAAAAAGTTTGTTTCTTAACTGACTTGCCTAGTTAAATTAAAGGTTGATTAAAAATACAATAAAAGCAGAGTATGATAGCTAAGGAGATGGAGATAATTCTGGCATTTGATTGCAAATGTGAAGGGTGTCCAAAAAAGAGAACACAGAAGGCTGTTGAATAAAACACCTGACTCCGGATTACATCTTAAAACTAAGGGCAACCATGGCATCTGTGACACACAGGGAGAAGCGTTCATCCATTCTAGCCAGCTACATTTTCAGATATTATAAATTTCTAATTGTGTCAAAGTTGTTTTCATTGCAAGTTAAAGCATACTGTTAGCTAGCTAGTTAACGTTAGCTGGCTGGCACGCTAGCAAACGTTACTTGTATGATCTGTGTAGTTATATTATTTGTATCTCAGAAACCCATTTGCATTGCTAGTTATAGCCTAATGTTAGCTAGGTGCTAACATTGAACCTAGTTGGTTAGCTTTAGCTACTTCCCAGGTTGAGCAAACATCTAGCCTGATTCCGGCATGCCAGATCTAAAACTTCTGGCCCGGGTCCGGCAGCTGGACCCGTCCCGAGTTCAAAATGAATGATGGTACAGACTAGCCCCGACTCATTTGGCGGCCAGATCGGAAATCCTGAACTGAGCCAAAGCTGCCATTTTAGGGCCATAAACGACCCAGCAATGGACCAAATTCACTTGATTCTACTGTATTCCCTGCCCAGTATTCAATGTTATTGTTCTCAGATGATAAACATATGGTCTGTGCTACTTAGAATACTTTGGACATCCCTACCCCTTTGAAGTTGACATATAAAATGGTTAAGGTTACGTAAGGGATTTGGTTATGTGTAAGGTTTGGGAATTTCCAAGGATCCCAGATAACCCTCACCATAAACATATAGGAACTATGTCTAGGCAAGGACTGGCCATCCATTATATACAAATTATAGTTTAAACCATGTTTTGAGGCTATACAGTGTTTGTTTTCAGTTAAACAGGCCTGTGTTTGGATGGGGAAGAACAGTTCAACTAAGCTCAACAACCATTCATAACTTATTTTCTTCAAGAATCAATGGGTATACAATGCCTAGTGAAAGTCTACACACCCTTGAAAAGTTTTCACATTTGAGATTGACTCCTTTACTGTCCAGCCACACCAGCTAAGGCTCAGGAAGTCAGCCTTCAGATTCACATGTTGAGTATTTGGTGCACGGTGGTGGAAGGTGGAGACAGTCCATCAGAGAGACAAACGAGAAGACATGTATTGTAGAGCACATCACTGTACATGTGGTTCAAGTGAGGAAGGGGGTAAACTAGAAACACTCTTCATTCAACCTATAGAATGTTGTTTTACATTATAATTATAGTTATTATTAGTGGAAAGCTAAAAAGTATTGTAAACCAGAATCGATGGACTGTAATTGTTGTTCAACAAATTATATGTTATTATGAGTGATAACTGTTGTGTCACACATATGCTTCTAGCTGTGAACAGTCACGTGTCACATATCAGTTTGCAAACAATGTAAAAAAAAAACATGATAATTTAGTTAATAAAGCTGCATACAAACATGGTCTCTTTTTTTCTTTCTTGAGTAAGGCAGCGCCACAATGCAGATGTTTCAGCCTAGCTCAATGCTTTCTCTCTAGTTGCGCCGTGAATTGCCTCAGTGTTCTGTCACTCATGGGGACATTACTTCACTGCAAAATCTACAGGGAGAGCTCGAAAATTCAAGCCCATGGGTGCTGTCATAGAGTTACATTAGAAGTGCCCATCCCAGAAGGCTCAAAGTCCTTGGCCACAGATAAAATGACGTCAAATCACGTTATATCTACTGTAGCTTTGATTGGACTGATCATGTCAATATCATATTTTCAAAATCTTAGCTAGCAATCGAGACAAGCAGTCATCATGAATCATCATGAATCAAGTTGACAATCTACTGGCAAATCCTTTTCAATCCTTGTCTTATGAAGAGACATTATAGAAAAATGTATCAGTGCTCATCGCCCATTGAACATGAACATTACACAACAAGTTGGAAATTGCAAATTCAACAATGAGTGCTTTGGTAGTGATCAGCGGCTAACCGCAAAGCAATCACTAGCCTGTTATTCAGTGGAGTGGGTGTGTGGTCCAAGTCTGGGTTTAAGTGTCTCTTTTCCAAGCTTAAAAGGATAAACATTCACATGCCATGGGCCTGAAAAGGTTGAATACTTTGGCAATGCTGTCAATCCAGCATGACTTTTGCATTGTTCAAAACAACTGGCAACTCGGAACTGGGAAATCTCAGACTTCAGTGAGTTCAAGACAACTGGGAAACTCGCTACGACTGGGAAAATACGTTTTGAGCGGTCATCCAACTCGGAATTCCAGGTCGAGAACTCTGGTCATTTTCTAGAGCTCCGACCTGAAGATCACTGACTTTATGATTGGACCTTTTTTTCCGAAATTTCCAGTTGTTTTGAAAGCACCATAAATCTAGAGAATGGCAGACTTAGATGACAAAACATCCCCACAAGAAGGACCGACTGTAACGTGGGAGTCGGGAAGCAAGTACAGGGAATGCAAATGTAATAATTAATAGAACATAGTACAAAACAAGAAATACGAAAAGCGTACAGACATTAAACAGAAACAGTGTCAATAATGCCTGAGGAAAGAACCAAGGGGAGTGACAGATATAGGGAAGGAAATCAGGAAGGTGATGGAGTCCATGAGTGTCATGAGGCACAGGTGCGCGTAACGATGGTGGCAGGTTTGCGTAATGATGAGACAACTGGCGACGTCGAGCGCCGGAAATGGGGAGTAAACGTGACACCGACGAGCCACCTTCCTGTTCAAGTGAGCACATCACAACAAGGTGAGTCCAAAAATGTCTTGTATGCTGCTGCATAAATGAAGTAATATGCCAGGGAGATATGTATAATGTAGCTAAAAAAGTAATACTAAATGTATGTTATGTAGTAAGCTGTTAGTTGCCCATGTGCCTCACCCTAATAGTTTGGTCTATTTACCACTCTTAATTTCGCCTAATGTTCTGGTGGTGCACATGTAGCCTGTAACCTGTTTTAGAGAAATTTAATTATCGAATTTTGTAAGAGCTTTCATTGTCTGCTCATATGCCCCCTTTATTTAACATACGGTTCTGACTTGGTGTACAGGGAGTATACTGTAAGAATGGCCCATGTTCTGAATTCTGTCGCTGTACATTTCAAAGCGCTGAACAAATAGGTATTCTGACTACGTCCATCCTAGCTCGCTCATTGTCTTAATCAAAATTATGATCATAGTTTGTAGATCTCAATTGTCAGTAGTAACCACATTATTATAAGCAAGTCAGCCACATCAACTATGCTTTTTAAAAAGGCAGTAAATGAGACTGAATTTACTTTTTCATTGCCAGACAAGGCTCCGGTGATAGCCAGGTGTAGCGGCGGTAAGGATTCACTCCGTGGTGCTGAAAAGAAAGCTATGCTGTTGGGACAGCTTTCTGTAGAGCCTAACAGTTTGTGGGCACCGTTTGTAACCGTTATAGTGCAATTAATGTATTGTTTAGTGTTGTGTAGGGGCTTTTTTGGGGAGTTTGCCCCACCAAGATTTACATGCTAAAATTGCCACTGGTGGAGACAGTCTGTCAGATAGGCTGAGAGTGGAGAGACCGAGTCTGGTGGCAGGAAGACATGTATTGTGGAGCACATGGCTTTACATGGCATCCAACTGAGGAATGGGATCAGCTGGAAACACTAATCAGTCAACCTATAGAATGTTGTTTTACATTATACTTATGATTTATTTTATTTTTTTATAGATTTGCTTTTCAATGAATGAAGACCGCATCTGATTGACCCATTAACCTCTTACACTTATGGTGGCGCTATTTCATTTTTGGAAGAAAAACGTTCCCGTTTTAAACAAGATATTTTGTCACAAAAAGATGCTCGACTATGCATATAATTGCTACTGTTCGAAAGAAAACACTCTGACGTGTCCAGAAATACAAATATCTTCTCTGTGCGTGCCCTTTAACGTGAGCTTCAGGCAAAACCAAGATGACTTGGCATCCAGGAAATGACAAGGATTTTTGAGGCTCTGTCTTTCATGATCTCCTTATATGGCTGTGAACGCAAGAGGAATGAGTCTGCCCTTTCTGTCGTTTCCCCAAGGTGTCTGCAGCATTGTGACGTATTTGTAGGCAGATCGTTGGAAGATTGACCATAAGAGACCACATTTACCACGTGTCCGCCCGGTGTCCTGCGCCGAAATTGGTGCGCAAAAGTCACCTGCCAGTATTTTTCCATGGGGCACAGAGAGAGAAGCAAGCGTCCATGAACTGCATGTCAATGAAGAGATATGTGAAAAAACACCTTGAGGATTGATTCCAAACAACGTTTGCCATGTTTCGGTCGATATTATGTAGTTAATCCGGAAAAAGTTTCACGTTGTAGGTGACTGCATTTTCGGTTCGTTTCGGTAGCCAGGCGCAATGTAGAAAACGGAACGATTTCTCCTACACACAGACGCTTTCAGGAAACACTGCGCATTTGGTATGTGGCTGGGAGTCTCCTCATTGAAAACATCAGAAGCTCTTCAAAGGTAAATGATTTTATTTATTTGGTTATCTGGCTTTTGTGAAAATGTTGCGTGCTACATGCTACACAAAATGCTATCCTAGCTTTGCATACTCTTACACAAATTAGTCAATTTCTATGGTTCAAAAGCATATTTTGAAAATCTGAGATGACAGTGTTGTTAAGAAAAGGCTAAGCTTGAGAGCAAACGCATTATTTTAATTTTATTTGCGATTTTCAGAAATCGTTAACGTTGCGTTATGCTAATGAGCCTGAGGCTTAGTCACAATCCCGGATCCGGGATGGGGAGTTTCAAGAGGTTGTTTAACTGTACAGGGTCAACAATGAATAGTTTCGCAAAACTATTTATTGTTTTGTGGGCGACCACGAGCTAGATCCAAATCCTTCAGGTAGGCAACGTTACACAGAACTACCGGGACCATATACAAAAATAAATGTTGTATGTGTTACAGTAATTCAGTGTTTAGCTGTCATAGTACACATGAAATGAAATAAACCATTATCATCAGTTTAATCCAAATCCACCGTATGCATGCATTCATTTTTCATTCGTGGCCCCGGGAATTGAACCCACAATCATGACGTTTCAAGCGCCATGATTTTTTCCATTGACTGTCATGGTGGTTATTTATTTTGCTGTTTTAATAGGCTATAGACTACATTTGTAATAGTTGAATAGGCTATTGCAATACATTAACATGCATGTTTGTAGGCAGCATCACTCCTTTCAGCCTAGGTAGCAGATTATCAAATGGAAGATATAGACCTACGTTTTTAGAAAAAACTATTATTCTACATCCTAGGCTATAACAACACAGTGCAATGAGGAATTTATTATTGTTAGTACACAATTATTGTCTAGGCTGTAAACCGCAGTGTTGTAGGCTAATTTGAATAACCCCTCAAACGTCCTTTTGCGTTTCATTCCGAAATAAAGCCCTGATTATACAACCATTTGGGATCAGTTATGGATTCTTTCTCGACAGTTTACAAGGTACAGAAAATTACATTAGACCACTCATTTTGTCAGGATTTATTGGCATTTACAGATAGGCTATAGCCTGTTTTTCAATGGTAGGCCTATGACACTGTGGTGGATCATGTATGCCAAGTCGTCCTATAATTAATGTGGCCACCAGCAAATGCCTTAAAACTTCTCTATCGAATTGTCACACCCTGATCTGTTTCACCTGTCTTTGTGCTTGTCTCCACCCCCCTCCAGGTGTCGCCCATTTGACCCCATTATCCCCTGTGTATGTATGCCTGTGTTCTCTGTTCGTCTGTTGCCAGTTCGTCTTGTCTCGTCAAGCGGATCCTCTACCAGCGTTTTCCCATACTCCTGTTTTCGCTCTAGTCCCTGTTTTTCCGGTTTTGACCATTCTGCCTGCCTTGACCCTGAGCCGGCCTGCCGTTCTGTACCTTTCGGACTCTGCTCTGGATAACTGACCTCTGCCTGCCCTTGACCTATCGTTTTCCTGCCCCCTGTTTTTGTAATAAACTTTTATTACTTCGAACTGTCTGCATCTGGGTCTTATCCTGAGGTCTGATACTAAGAGCCTAATAGGCCAAATCTTTCCTTGCAAATGACCTCGCAAATTCGAGGTGAAATTATTACATTAATTTGTTTTTTTATTCTTCCATCACCTGCCAAATAAAAACCTCATATGGCCCTACTTCTGAAAAAGTGAATCGGAACAGATATGCTGAAGTGGACTCGGTCCGAGTAGCATTAGCCGGAACCCATAGTCATATGATTTTGCCAGACTTAGGAAAAGCTCGGCCCATATGAAGCCCACGGAGTCGATGCCGAGTCAATAACGAGTACCCAGCGACTCAAACGGAATAGACACAAACCCACCGTTTTGACTGGGCTTCAGATTTATATTACTGCATTTCATGCATCGTGGTTAGCTACGACAATCGGTTTGTTATGCTAGTACTGCATGACTTGGGATTATGGTGCATTGTATAGATAGCTAACTAATTTACATGTCTAAATTCATATTGATGTGTATTTTCTGTAATTTATGTAATTCAGGGCTCATCTGTGAAAGAGACCTTGGTCTCAGTATGACATGTTTTTCACTGACCTGTGTAAAGACAGACTGACAGGGATGTGTACAATTAATTTTAATTTCTCTTTTAAGATATTATACATTTCTAATTTTGTCAAAGTTGTTTTCATTTCAAGTTAAAGCGTACTGTTAGCCAACTACGTGTATGATCTGTGTAGTAATGTTATTCGTATCTCAGAAATCAATTTACATTGCTAGTTATAGCCAAATGTTATCTAGCTAGATAACATTGAACCTAGTTGGTTCTCTTTAGCTACCTGCTGATTCATACTGCAGCATTTTATGCATGGTGGCTAGATATGACAATCGGTTTGTGTTGCTAGAACATTATTGATTGGTATTATGGACCCAGGCACATGTCTTTCACTGACCTGTGTAAAGAAAGACTGACAGGGATGTGACAAATCATTTTCATTTCTCTGTTATTTTTGTTGTTGTTTGCAGATGCACTATCCTTCTGACCCTATGCAGCCAGGTCTCATCTACTTTTTAACAAGAACGTGCTCTGGTATTGTGCCTGGCGGACCATGCACACGCTCCACCACAGTCTTGACCAGTCTGGACCAAGTTTGCCTCTGACTGGTTCTTCGGCCTCATCAAACAGTGCTTCCAAAAGACCAGAGTGAACACTTTGTCTGAGATTGCTGGTGTTGTGAAAGACAGCACTATGACAGGGGTCAACATCCCACAGCTGGTTGGACTGGAGGATGGTATGGTGCTGGTGGTAAGCTATGGCTGGCAACAACACCCGACTCCGTACCTCAGGCCACTGCCACAGATCAAGCAGTACTTAAGGTGAATATAATTTTCATTGCATTGTATGAGGTTATTCTTATTATCTAAACTTGGGAAGTGAATTGATGTTATGCAAGGTTGTAATGTCTTCCACATTTGTTTGGTCTATTTTCCTGTTTTACAGCATCAATGCTCTGGAGCCGTGTGTTGATGTTGCCAAGGAGTGTTCAAATCATAGAAAATGTTATTTGTCATCTACATGTGTTTAGCAGATGTTATTGCTGGTATAGCGAAATGCTTGTGTTTCTAGCTCAAACAGTTCAGTAATATCTAACAAGTAATATCTGAAAATTTCCCAACAATACACACAAATCTAAAGTAAAGGAATGGAATTAAGAATATATAAATACTTGGACAAGCAATATCAGGGCAACATAGGCTAAGATACGGTAGAATAGGATAGAATACAGTATATACATATGAGATGAGTAATGCAAAATATGTAAACATTATTAAAGTGACTAGTGTTCCATCATTAAAGTGGCCAGTGATTTCAGGTCTATATAGGGCAGCAACCTCTAATGTGCTGGTGATGGCTATTTAACAGTCTGATGGCCTTGACTCAGTCGGGACCAGGTTTCAGCTGCCTCGCAACGCTGACGTGCTTTCTCCTATAAATGGACTGACTGAACAAGCACCACCTGGACTGGACACAACTAGACATACATTTATTTTTGAGAAGATCTGGGAGTTTTGAGAAAAAGAGGGCATGGACGTCACATGCCCTGCACCAAAGTCAAGGGCAGGACAGAAACAAGCTCTCCGAATACAGATTCCCTTGTTCATGCATAGGGCGGACGGACCAGCCCATCTCTGGGGGCGCGTTCCCAGTCATCCGGATTATCTCCAATGCCTCTATACACATTCACATGACTCTCTCCTAACACACACACACACACACACACACACACACACACACACATAAGTTTATGCTATTAATAATGTTTTTATCCTGCTGCTCAGCCACTTTACCCCGAATTGTATGCATATACCTACCTCATCTATCACCACTATCACTGATATCATTATTGATATTGTTTGTTCTCTCCTCCTGTAACTATTCCCCAGGTCTTTACTGTAAATATGAATGTGTTCTCGGTCAACTTACCTGGTAAAATAAGGGTTAAATAAAAAAGTAATAAATACAAGCTCTACTGGCATTGATATTTTTTAATATATATATTGGCACTTTCTTTGTTTGATATTGCTACTATGCAAGTAACCATTTCACTTTACAGTTTACACCTTCTGTAGAGACCCGTCCACTTAGCTCGACCTGAATGTGGGGTGATTATAGCCTCTCTTTCACATGACCCATCAAGTTAGCCAGGTGTGTCTGGGGGTGATTACGGCCACTTATTGGATATCATGAACAAGTGTACATGTTTAGACATTAGTGACCCATCCACCTCGCTACAGTGCCTTGCAAAAGTATTCATCCCCCTTGGTATTTCTCCAATTTTGTTGCATTACAACCTGTCATTTAAATTGTTTTATTTGGATTTCATGTAATGGACATACACAAAACAGTCCAAATTGGTGATGTGAAATTAAACAAATAAGTTGTTTCAATAAATGCAAAAAAAGTGGTATTCACCCCCTTTGCTATGAAGCCCCTAAATAAGATCTTGTGCAGGCCCCAGAGTCTGCAACACCACTAAGCAAGGGGCACCACCAAGCAAGCAGCACCATGAAGACCAAGGAGCTCTCCAAACAGATCAGGGACAAAGTTGTGGAGAAGTACAGATTAGGGTTGGGTTGTAAAAAAAATATCAGAAACTTTGAACATCCCAAGGAGCACCATTAAATCCATTATTAAAAAATGGAAAGACTATGGCACCACAACAAACCTGCCAAGAGAGGGCTGCCCACCAAAACTCACGGACCAGTCATGGAGGGCATTAATCAGAGAGACAACAAAGAGACCAAAGATAACCCTGAAGAAGCTGCAAAGCTCCACAGCAGAGATTGGAGTATCTTTACCATAGGACCACTTTAAGCCATACACCCCACAGAGCTGGGCTTTACAGAAGAGTGGCCAGAAAAAAAGCCATTGCTTAAAGAAGAAAATAAGCAAACACATTTGGTGTTCGCCAAATGGCATGTGGGAGACTCCCCAAACATATGGAAGAAGGTACTCCAGTCAGATGAGACTCAAATTTATATTTTTGGCCATCAAGGAAAACATTATGTCTGGCGCAAACCCAACACCTCTCATCACCCCGAGAACACCATTCACACAGTGAAGCATGGTGGTGGCAGCATCATGCTGTCGGGATGTTTTCATCAGCAGGGACTGGGAAACTGGTCAGAATTGAAGGAATGATGAATGGCTCTATATACAGGGAAATTCTTAAGGGAAACCTGTTTCAGTCTTCCAGAGATCTGTGGACGGAGGTTCACCTTCCAGCAGGACAATGACCCTAAGCATACTGCTAAAGCAACACTCGAGTGGTTTAAGGAGACAGAGATGGCCGCTTTGCTTCTAGTTCCTAGGAAACTATGCAGTATTTTTTTTTATGTGGTATTTCTTACATTGTTACCCCAGGTAATCTTAGGTTTTATTACATACAGTCGGGAAGAACTATTGGGTATAAGAGCAATGTCAACTCACCAACATTACGACCAGGAATACAACTTTCCCGAAGCGGATCCTCTGTTTTGCCCACCACCCAGGACAATGGATCGGATCCCAGCCGGCGACCCAAAACAATGATGCCGAAAAAGGGGCAGACGGAGAGGTATACTGGTCAGGCTCTGTAGACGGGCACATGTAACGTTATTTGTATCACGGAAACATGGCTCACTTGAGACATGCTATCGGAGTCGGTACAGCCTGCTGGTTTCTTCGCGCATCGCGCCGACAGAAACAAGCATTTTTCTGGTACGAAGAAGGGCGGGAGTGTATGCCTTATGACTAACAAGATGTAGTGTGATCATAACAACAGACAGGAACTCAAGTCCTTCTGAATTAGAATTCCTCACAATCAAATGCCGACCACATCATCTACCAAGAGAATTGTCTTTGATTATAATCACAGCTGCATATATCACCCCGGGGTGGACACATCGATGGCCCTGAATGAACTTCATTTGACTCTATGTAAACTGGAAAGGCTGCATTCATTGTAGCTGGGGATTTTAACAAGGCTAATCTGAAAACAAGGCTCCCTAAATTCTATCAGCAAATTGATTGTGCAACCAGGGCTGGCAAAACCCTAGAGTATTGTTATTCTAACTTCCACAACGCATATAAGGCCCACCCCCGCCCTCCTTTCGGAAAAGCTGACCACGACTCCATTTTGTTGCTCCCTGCCTATAGACAGAAACTAAAACAGGAAGCTCCCACGCTTAGGTCTGTTCAACGCTGGTCCGACCAATCGGATTCCACGCTTCAAGGTTGCTTCGATCACGTGGTCTGAGAAATGTTCCACATTGCGGCGAACAACAACATTGATGTATACGCTGATTCGGTGAGCGGGTTTATTAGCTAGTGCATCGGCGATGTCGTACCCACAGGATCTATTAAAACATTCCCAAACCAGAAACCATGGATTGATGGCAGCATTCGCGCGAAACTGAAAGCGTGAACCACTGCTTTTAATCAGGGCAAGGTGACCGGAAACATGACCGAATACAAACAGTGTAGCTATTCACTCCGCAAGGCATTCCAACAAGCTAAGCATCAGTATAGAGACAAAGTGGAGTCGCAATTCAACGGCTCAGAAACGAGAGGTATGTGGCAGGGTCTACAGTCAATCACGGACTATAAAAGGAAAACCAGCGCAGTCGCTGCCAGACAGACTAAACAACTTCTTTGCTCGCTTTGAGGACACTACAGTGCCACTGACACTGCCCGCTACCAAAACCTGTGGGCTCTCCTTCACTGCAGCCAACGCAAGCAAAACAATTAAACGTGTGAACCCTCGCAAGGCTGCAGGCCCAGACGGCATCCTCAGCCACGTCCAAAGAGCATGCGCAGACCAGCTGGCTGGTGTGTTTACGGACATATTCAATCAATCCTTATCCCAGTCTGCTGTCCCCACATGCTTCAAGAGGGCCACCATTGTTCCTGTTCCCAAGAAAGCTAAGGTAACTGAGCTAAATGACTACCACCCTGTAGCACTCACTTCCATCATCATGAAGTGCTTTGAGAGACTAGTCAAGGACCATATCACCTCCACTCTACCTGACACCCAAGACCAAATCCAAAGTGCTTACCGCCCCAACAGGTCCACAGACGACGCAATCGCAATCAAACTGCCCTAACCCACCTGGACAAGAGGAATACCTATGTGAAAATGCTGTTCATCGACTACAGCTCAGCATTTAACAACATAGTACCCTCCAAACTCGTCATCAAGCTCGAGACCCTGGGTCTCGTCCCCACCCCAGGTGGTGAGGGTAGGTAACATCTCCACCCCACTGATCCTCAACACTGGGGCGCCACAAAGGTGCGTTCTCAGCCCTCTCCTGTACTCCCAGTTCACCCATGACTGCGTGGCCATGCACGGCTCCAACTCAATCATCAAGTTTACAGAAGACACTACTGTGGTAGGCTTGATTACCAACAAAGACGAGACGGCCTTCAGGGAGGAGGTGAGGGCCCTCGGAGTGTGGTGTCAGGAAAATAACCTCACACTCAACAAAACAAAGGAGATGATCGTGGACTTCAGGAAACAGCAAAGGGAGCACCCCCCTATCCACATCGATGGGACAGGAGTGGAGAGGGTAGAAAGTTTTAAGTTCCTCGGGGGTACACATCACGGACAAACTGAAATGGTCCACCCACACAGGCAGCATGTTGAAGAAGGCGCAGCAGCTCCTCTTCAACCTCAGGAGGTTGAAGAAATTCGGCTTGTCACCAAAAACACTCACAAACCTTTACAGATGCACAATCAAGAGCATCCTGTTGGGCTGTATCGCCGCCTAGTACGGCAACTGCTCCGCCCATAACCACAAGGCCTGCACAACGCATCACCGGGTATAAACTACCTGTCCTCCAGGACACATACAACACCCGATGTCACAGGAAGGCCAAAAAATATCATCAAGGACAACAACCACCCGAGCCACTGCCTGTTCACCCCTCTATCATCCAGAAGGCGAGGTCAGTAAAGGTGCATCAAAGCAGGGACCGAGAGACTGAAAAACAGCTGCAATCTCAAGGCCATCTGACTGTTAAACAGCCATCACTAACATTGAGTGGCTGCTGCCAACATACTAACTCAACTCCAGCCACTTCAATAATGGATAAAATTGATGTAATAAATGTATCACTAGCCATTTTAAACAATGCCACTTCATATAATGTTTACATATCCTATATTGCTCATCTCATATGTACAGTGCCTTGCGAAAGTATTCGGCCCCTTGAACTCTGCGACCTTTTGCGAATAATTTTGCACGCCCAATTTTTCAGTTTTTGATTGTTAAAAAAGTTTGAAATATCCAATAAATGTCGTTCCACTTCATGATTGTGTCCCACTTGTTGTTGATTCTTCACAAAAAAATACAGTTTTATATCTTTATGTTTGAAGCCTGAAATGTGGCAAAAGGTCGCAAAGTTCAAGGGGGCCGAATACTTTCGCAAGGCACTGTATATACTGTACTCTATACCATCCACTACATCTTGCCTATGCCGTGCTATACCATCACTCATTCATGGATTTTTTTTAAATGTAAATATTCTTATTCATTCCTTTACATGTGTGTATAAGGCAGTTGTTGTGAAATTGTTAGGTTAGATTACTCTGATATTTATTTTATTTTTATTTCACCTTTATTTAACCAGGTAGGCAATTTGAGAATAAGATCTCATTTACAATTGCGACCTGGCCAAGATAAAGCAAAGCAGTTTGACACATACAACAACACAGAGTTACACATGGAGTAAAACAAACATACAGTCAGTAATACATTAGAAAAATAAGTCTATATACAATGTGAGCATGTGAGGTGAGATAAGGGAGGTAAAGGCAAAAAAGGCCATGGTGGTGAAGTAAATACAATATAGCAAGTAAAACACTGGAATGGTTGATTTGCAGTGGAACAATGTGCAAAGTAGAGAAAGAAATAATGGGGTGCAAAGGAGCAAAATAAATAAATAAATACAGCAGGGAAAGAGGTAGTTGTTTGGGCTAAATTATAGATGGGCTATGTACAGGTGCAGTAATCTGTGAGCTGCTCTGACAGCTGGTGCTTAAAGCTAGTGAGGGAGATAAGTGTTTCCAGTTTCAGAGATTTTTGTAGTTTGTTCCAGTCATTGGTAGCAGAGAACTGGAAGGAGAGGCAGCCAAAGGAAGAATTGGTTCTGGGGGTGACCAGAGAGATACACCTGCTGGAGAGCATGCTACAGATGGGTGCTATGGTGACCAGCGAGCTGAGATAAGGAAGGACCTTACCTAGCAGGGTCTTGTTGACGACCTGGAGCCAGTGGGTTTGGCGACGAGTATGAAGCGAGGGCCAGCCAAAGAGAGCGTACAGGTCGCAGTGGTGGGTAGTATATGGGGCTTTGGTGACAAAACGGATGGCACTGTGATAGACTGCATCCAATTTGTTGAGTAGGGTATTGGAGGCTATTTTGTAAATGACATCACAGAAGTCGAGGTTCGGTAGGATGGTCAGTTTTACGAAGGAAGGATGCTTTGTTGCGAAATAGGAAGCCGATTCTAGATTTAACTTTGGATTGGAGATGTTTGATGTGAGTCTGGAAGGAGAGTTTACAGTCTAACAAGACACCTAAGTATTTGTAGTTGTACACATATTCTAAGTCAGAGCCATTCAGAGTAGTGATGTTGGACAGGCGGGCAGGTGCAGGCAGTGATCGGTTAAAGAACATGCATTTAGTTTTACTTGTATTTAAGAGCAATTGGAGGCCACGGAAGGAGAGTTGTATGGCATTGAAGCTTGCCTGGAGGGTTGTTAACACAGTGTCCAAACAAAAAAGGGCCAGAAGTATACAGAATGGTGTCGTCTGCGTAGAGGTGGATCAGAGACTCACTTGCAGCAAGAGCGACATCATTGATGTATACAAAGAAGAGAGTTGAACCCTGTGGCACCCCCATAGAGACTGCCAGAGGCATATTACTGCATTGTCGGAACTAGAAGCACAAGCATTTCGCTACACTCACATTAACATCTGCTAACCATGTGTATGTGACAAATAAAATTTGATTTGAACATTTAAATGTATTGGCATGGCCTAGTCAAAGCCCAGACCTCAGTCCAATTGAGAATCTGTGGTATGACTTAAAGATTGCTGTACCCATCCAACTTGAAGGAGTTGGAGCAGTTTTGCCTTGAAGAATGGGCAAAAATCCCAGTGGCTTGGTGTGCCAAGCTTATAGAGACATACCCCAAGAAACACGCAGCTGTAATTGCTGCAAAAGGTGGCTCTACAAAGTATTGATTTTGGGGAGGTGAATAGCCATGTATCCTCAAGTTGGATTTTTTTTGTCTCATTTCTTGTTTGTTTCACAATAAAAAATATTTTGTATCTTCAAAGCGGTAGGCATGTTGTGTAAATCAAATGATACAACCCCCCCCCAAAATCTATTTTATTACAGATTGTAAGGCAACAAAATAGGAAAAATGCCAAGGGGGGTGAATAC